>NW_006432669.1:7033290-7105019 GCF_000325575.1 Pteropus alecto
ATACATTATTCTTGCTGGTAGTTTCTTTCATTTAATAGTTTGAATATTTGATTCCACTCTTTTCTGGCTTGTAAGATTTGCCCTAAGAAATCTGACGATAATCTAATGGGTTTTCCTTTATAGGTGACCATCTTTGTTTCCCTGGCTGCCCTGAGATTTCTGTCTTTGTCGTTGATTTCTGATAATTTTAATATGATGTGACTTTATGAAGGCCTTTTTGGGTTGAGATAATTGGGTGTTCTATTGGCTTCTTTAATTCCAAGCTCCAGCTCATCCCTTAGATTTGAGAAATTCTCATCAACTATTTGACTGAAAATGCTTTCTAATCCCTACTCCTTTTTCTCCCCTTTGAGAATTCCCATTTTTCTTCTGTTTCATCTCTTGATGATATCAGCCAGTTCTTATATTTCTATTTCATTATTTTTCATTCTTCAGTTTCTCTCTTTTTCCTTCTGATTTATTTTTCGATTTCTATCTTTGATATCACTGATCTTGTCCTTTATTTGGTCGACTCTATTTCTCAAGCTTGTTATTTCATTTTTCAACTCTTACAGTGTGTCCTTTATCTCCAGAAGGTCTAGCCGGACCTTTTTGAGGGTTTCAATCTCTGTGCTAAAGAAGTCATTCTGCTCATCTAGTTGTTTTTCAGTTCCTGAAATTGTTGATATGATTCATTTCAGATTCCACTTAATTTTTTCAGAAGTACCATACTGAATTCTTTGTCATTTAAGTCACATATGTCTATGTCTGTAAGCTTATTTTCTGGAGATTTTTCTCTTTCTTTCTGAGATGCCTTGTTACCTTGATAGTTCATGGTGTTTAGTGGACTGTTTCTCAGGCTGGGCATTAATGGAAGTGTGTTCTGCTTTTTATTTTTTCAGAAAGAAGATTTATTATATAATGGTCCCTAGCCTGTTGCAAATAAGGTGTTTTTCTTTTGGTTTCCAGTAGATGGCGTCTAAGCCTTTTGGATCTCTGCTTTATAT
Organism: Pteropus alecto; assembly: GCF_000325575.1. Classification (NCBI taxonomy): domain Eukaryota; kingdom Metazoa; phylum Chordata; class Mammalia; order Chiroptera; family Pteropodidae; genus Pteropus; species Pteropus alecto. Next base: position 7,034,277 of record NW_006432669.1, read on the forward strand.
AAAGTGTTAATAATGTCTTTTTTTTCCTTATAGATGTTTAATCATGCTTGCTACCCTCAGTCTTAGTTTTTGTCAGGGTTATTTCAGTAGCGTTTGCTCAGATTCCCCTGGGGCTCTGCGGCATTCTGTCTGGGAGGGTATGGGGGGAGGGGCCCTCCAGTTTTGCAACCACGCTGGTAATAATCAACTATTGTTTCTCTGCTATCCCTGCTTTTCTGCCATCCCTGTTTCTTTGCCTTCTGCCCTGATGATTGGGCACTGCTGCTCACCGCGTGGAGCTCAGAATACTCTCAGGCAAGGCTGTTCAGGGAACTCGCTGCTCTTTCTCTCCTCCTCTTCCTCCTACAGGGAGCTCTGGCTGCAAGAGAGGCAACTTCTTTGTTTCTTCCAGTCCACTGCCCAATGCCTAGGGTTCTGACCTGTAGTAGCTCTTATGTGCAGATCCCACTCCCAGACATGTTGGTGTGAAGGTTGGGTGTTTTTTGTTGAGTTTTAGATGTTCAGTTTATTGTTGTTTCAAGTGGAGGAATCTGGGAATGTCTCTCATGCTGCCATATTTAATTCAATCTCAAATAATTTCATAATCTCTATTATGTGTATTTATGAATTAGCCCCACCCCTAAAATAAAATTAAGGTCTGATGTGTTGAGTAAGTAGATTTTGTCAAGAAAAGATATATTTAAATATATCTGCTGACAAATTTTTTTTTTTGTTTTTAGAAATAAAGAGTAAAAATAAATAAATCATTAGCAGAAGCTTAATAATCCCTTTCTCAAATAATCATTACATTTTTGGTTTTTACGTGTGATTTTAGTCATCTAATTTCAAAGAAATGTATTGTTTTGAAGATTTTCATTAGCATAATGGCCCTGAGGAGATAATGTTAGCATTTATATTCTGTATTTTACATTTTAATGTTATATTGCAATCACTAAAATTTTATATATTTTTCTTTTGTCCTTTGAATTATTAACTTTCTGAGCCTGTTGCAATCCCACTAGGGCAGTATGCCCATGAAAAGTTATTTTAAAATATTCTTTACTGATTAGGACAGTATCTAACATTCTCTCTTCTTAGTAGAAATTACTATAGTATTCTAAACTGATTATTGCTCTTCTGAAATTTCTCTTCACTCTGGAAGCCTCCTGTGGTTTCAACGATATTCCATCTTCTTGTCTCCTATTCCTCTGTCATTCCTCCTCAGTATCCAGAGTGAGTTTATCTGTCTATATCTCCTGCTAGACCCTTGTCTGGGTGCTGGCATTTATCATCCATTTTCCAAACTACTCCCATGCAAGTCCTATAGACTACTTAACTTCAACATATCCAGTTGGATTCATCTTCAACCTCTTTCCTACTTCTCTTTATATTTTCTGTATCTCAAACTGCATCAGCACTTATGAATTGTAATAAATCTCCCACCATCAGTGTTCATAGAATTATTATTACAACCAATGCTTGTGTAGGATAAGGCTAGAACTCAATATCTTCAGGGGCTTTGTTTTAAGTAGTTTATGTCTCTTAACTCTAAAGTGAGAATATATCCCAGGAATATGTTAGCAGAATGACTAAAATTGTGTTTCGAATGTTCATTCATTCAACAATTTTTCAAAATGAAAATATTTTATGTTTAAGAATTGTTCTAAATGCAATGTATGTTGAAGAAAATAGAAAAATATATATATTAGAAGTAGTTCTGTACTCAAAAAGCATACCAGGGGACCAATTAAGTGAATCAACTATGCTCTCATTTTTGTGCTTTTTTAAAAATGTAGTTGCGTTGGTGAAATTAAAATTGAGTATCATTTTTTAAATTGTTTTTTTCTTTGCTTAATATTGGAACTACAAATTGTATATCTATTTGCTGTTTTTAAATGGCATGTCAATTATTTTTCTGTCGTTTTGTAACAAGAACTATAAGCCTATACTATTTGTCTTTTTTTTTTTTTATCTTGCAATGTCTATTGAATTTTCTAGGGTGAGAGTGAATCCAAGTTGTCACTATTCTCTTGAATATAGAAAATTAATGGGAAGACTTGTATATAGTATAGATTAATAATGATTATACACACATTATTTATTTCTAACTACTTAAAATGTCATAATAAATTTTCAGAAGAGCTGTATCTGCTTATGAAAAATGTAGAAAAGTTTCTGCCTGGGATTATGGGTGTGTACTACCTGTATAATACTCTTAGAAATATAAAAAATGATATAGAAAAAATAAAAGTACAGTTTTTTTCATTTTGTCTTTTAGATGAGGAAGAGAGGTGTGTGTTTTTTTACATATATATTTACCGTTTTATTTTTTTAATTTTTTAATTAAACAAGTGTCCTAAATAAAACTTTTTTAATCAATATTTTTAAAGCAACATTTGTTCAATTAAATGCAGATGAATCAGAGGTAACGTATGAATATATCCACAATATGGTTCCGAAAATGAATGATAGCAAGATGATAGAAAATGTCAAATATCAAAATTCAGGTGTTCTTCAAATGCATATACAGGGGAAAAAATGTTATAATTTATGTGTTACATAAATACTTTAAATATTATTCTGAATAGAATGCTCTGTAAAGTATCAAAATAATCTTGAAATTTTAACACCTTATTATTTAAAGAAGATTATGGTTGAAAAAAAAATGGTTTGAGTTGTATGGATTCAATTTAGCCATGACAAATCAACACTCAGGATCAACCACTCCAGAATCTTTACCACTTTGTTCTGCTGTCCCTCATTGCCAATTCCCACTCTGTGTTTTCTTTTCTGCATTTTATTAATTCTTTCATTCTGAAATGCCAAAATTTGCTAAAGAATATCATTTAACTCTCTTAATGAACTTCTATTTGGTCATGCCAAAAAATCATCTTCAGGTCTTTGGGAATCATTTCATTTATTTTCTGTAAGAGGCCTCATTCTTTATCATGGTTCTTCTAAGCTTTTTCTGTTGTCTTATATTTGTATTCACTAATTCATTTATTCAATCAATAAATATTTATTAATCACTATTTGTCAGGTATTGTTCTAGATACAGTGGAAATAACACACACACATACACACAAAACAAATACAAAATGTGCTTTTTGACAAACTTATTTGTTCATGATATACATTGTTAATTTCTAAATTTGTTTTAGCATAGTTATAACAGATCCCATTCTCAGAGATTCTGATCAGGGAAAGGATCCAGGATATTTAGAAGTATTCTTTAGTTTTTCTGATGCACAACCAGTTTGGGGAACACAATGTAGAAGAGTAGAATGTGTTTGAATCTTGGAAGACAAATTTTGGAATCATGGACTTGGAGATGCTTCTTGAAGCTATATGACTATATGTAAAGCTGAGTGAAAAAGAAAGCACAAAGGGAGAAAAGACTCAGATAGAAGTTTGGACTATGTCTCTGACCTGGTCACAGGCTTAAAAGGAACAAAATATGAGGATGGTAACCTTTAGCATCAAATACTATAGAAAATTTGCACATAATTAAAAATAATTTGAATTGCCATTCAATGAGACCTTACTATGTACCAAATACTATGATGTCACATTAATATGTTTGATTCCTTTTTTAAATTTATTTTTATTGAAATATAGTTGACATACAATATTATATTAGTTTCAGTTACAAAACATGGAAATTCAATGTTTATATACCTAACAGTGTGATCACCATGACAAGTCTAGTAACATTTTATCACTGTACAAAGTTATCACAGTATTATTGACTATATTACCTTTGCTGTACATTACGCACCTGTGATTTATTTATTTTATAACTGGAAATTTATAACTCTTGCTTCTCTTCATCATTTTCACCAATCCCTCCACTCTCTTCCCCTCTGGCAACCATCAATTTGTTCTCTGTATGAATCTGTTTCTGGGTGTTTTGATCTCGTCGTTGTTGTTTATTTGTTTTGTTTTGTTTTTATAGATGTTACATATGGGTGAAATCCTATGATATTTGTCTATACATTTTGGATGTTAACCTCTTATGGATGTATCATTGGCAAATATCTTCTTCATTCAGTAGGTTATCTCTTCATTTGATTGGTGTCCTTCTCTGTGCAAAATCTTTTTTAATTTGATGTAGTTTGATTTGTTTATTTTTTTCTTTTGATTCCCTTGCCCAAGAAGTCATATCTATATATATAAAGAGAGCAATATCCAAGAGTTTACTGCCTATGTTTTCTTCTGGGAGTTTTATGGTTTCAGGTCTTAAATTTAAGTCTTTAATCTATTTTGAGTTTATTCTTATATATAGTGTAAGAAAGTGGTCTAGTTTCATTTTTTTTTTTGCACATATCTGTTCGGTTTTCTCAACACCATTTATTGAAGAGATTATCTTTACCCCATTATATATCCTTGCTTCCTTTGTCTTAGATTAATTGACCATATATGTGTGGGCTCGTTTCTGGGTTCTCTATTCTGTTCCACTGTTCTATGCATCTGTTTCTATGCCAGTACAATGCCGTTTTGATCACTATACCGTGTAGTGTAGTTTGATATCAGGTAGCATGATGCCTCCAACTTTGTTCTTTCTCAAGATAGTTTTAGCTATTTGGGTCTTTTATGGTTCTATGTACATTTTAGGAGTATTTATTCTAGATACATTTTAGGAGTCATTGGTATTTTGATAGGGATTGTATTGAATCCATAGATTGCATTGAATCTGCTTCGGGTAGTATGAACATATTCATGATGTTAATTCTTTCTATTCATGAGCACAATATACGCTTCCATTTATTTCTATCTTCTTCAATTTCTTTCTTCATTGTCTTGTAGTTTTCCAAATACTGGTCTTTTACCTCCTTGGTTAAATTTGTTCCTAAATATGTTATTATTTTTGATGCAATTGTAAATGAGATTGTTTTCTTAATTTCTCTTATAGTTAATTATTAGTGTATAAAAACGCAACAGATTTTTATATATTAATTTTGTATTCTGCAGTTTTATGGAATTTATATATTAGTCCTAATAGTTGTTTGGTGAAGTCTTTAGGGTTTTCTACATACAGTATTATATCATCTGCAAACAGTGATGATTTTACTTCATTTTTCCAATTCGGATCACTTTTATTTATTTATTTACTTACTTACTTCCTTACTTATTTATTTATCTATCTATCTATCTATCTATCTATTTATTTATTTATTTATTTATTCATATATCGCTTCTATTATATTGAGGTGCATTCCCTCTGTACCCACTTGTTGTGTTTATCATAAATGGATGTCAAATTCTGTCAAATGTTTTTACTGCATCTATTGAAATAATCATGTGATTTTTATTCTTGGTTTTATTAATGTGGTTTATTACTTTTATTGATTAGCTGACGTCGAACCATCCTTGAATCCTTGAAATAAATCCCACTTCATCATGATGTATGATTCTTTAAATGTATTATTGAATTCATTTTGCTAATATTTTGTTGAGAATTTTTACATCTATGTTCATCAGGAATATTGGTCTATCATTTTCTATTTTGATTGTGTCTTTGTCTGATATCTGTATCAGTATAATTCTGGTCTTGAATAATGAGTTTGGAAGTGTTCCTTCCTCTTCAGTGTTTTAGAATAATTTGAGAAGGATAGATGTTCATTCTTTAAATATTTGCTAGAATTTACCTGTGGAGCAGTCCGGTCCTAGACTTTTGTTTGCTAGAAATTTTTTGATTACTGATTCAATTTTGTGTGAGTATTCAGGCTCCTCAGTTATTTTTCTAAAACTTTATCCATTTCTTGTAGGTTGTCCAGTATGTTGACTTATAATTGTTCATTTTTTTCTTATGACCTTTTCTATTTCTATGGTTTAGGTTGTAATTACTCTTTCATTTCTGATTTTATTTATTTGGACTTTTTCTCTTTTTTTTCTTGATGAGTCTGGCTAAGAGTCAAAGAACTGACTCTTAGATTCATTTATCTTTTTAATTCTACTCTTAGTCTCTACTTTGATTATTTCTGCTCATGTCTTAACTATCCTTTCTTCTATTAACTTTCATTTTTGTTTGTTCTTCTTCTAATTCTTTTTAATGTAAAGTTAGATTGCTGATTTGGGATTTTTTTTTGCTTCAGGATGTAGGCCTATATTACTATAAAATTCCCTGTTATGACCAATATTACTGCATCCCTTATATTCTGAAAAGCTGTATTTACATTTTCATTTGTCGAGGTATTTCTTCATTTCCTTTTTGATTTCTTCATTTAGCCATTGGTTGTTTAGTAGCACTTTTTTAGTCTCTACATGTTCATGTTTTTCTTTAATTTTCCCTTTGTAAATGATCTATAATTTCACACAGCTGTGGTCAGAAAAGATGTTTGATATAATTTCAGTCTTCTTGAATTTATTGAAAACTGTTTTGTGGCCTAACATGTAATCTACCCTGGAAAATGTTACCTTTTCACTTGAAAATAATATGTATTCTGCAGTTTTTAATGAAATGCTCAGTGTATATCTATTAAGTCTTATCTGGTCTAATGTGTCATTTAAGGCCAATGTTTCCTACTGATTTTCTGTCTGGACGATCTATCCCCTCATGTAAGTGGAGTATTAAAGTACTCTACTATTATTTTAATGATTTTAATGTCTCCCTTTATGACAGCTAATATTTGCTTTATATATTTAGATAATTCTATATTGATGCATAAATATTCATGAATGTTATATACTATTTTTGAATTGACCCCTTTATTACTGTACAATGTATTTCTTTTTCTCTTTTTTCAGTATGTTTTAATGTATATTTTATCATATATGTGTATTGTTCCCCCAGCTTTCTTTTTGTTTCTATTAGCATGGAAGACCTTTCCATCCTTTCACTTTTAGTCTGTGTGCTACTTTAGATCTTTTGTCTTTTGTAGGCTACATATACTTGGGGCTTATTTTTTTTATCCATTCACCAGGGTATTTGATTGGAGCATTTAGTTTATTGATATTTATTGTGGTTATTGATAGGTATGTACTTATTGCTCTTTTGTTAATTGGTTTTTGATTGTTTTTCTACTCTTTTGTTCCTTTCGTCTTTTTGGCCTCTTCTCTCATGGTCTGCTATTTTTCCTTAGTGTTATATTTGGGTTCCTTACTCTTTATTTTTTGTGTGTATATTGTAGGTTTTTGGTTTGTGGTTACCATGAGATTAATATATATCAACCTATATAAACAGTTTATTTTAGCAGTTTATTTTAAGCTGATAAATGTTTAAGTTCAAATGCATTCTAAAAGTGCTACATTTTTATTCTCTGCTCTCACTTATGTATTTGGTTTCATATTTTATTTAGATATTTTCTGTTTTGTGCCCACCTGACTACTTATTGCAGGTATAGTTGATTTTGCTACTTTTGTCTTATAATTTTATGCTAACTTTTTAGATGACTGATCTACTGCCTTTACTATAAATGTGCCTTTACCAAAGAGATTTTTTTTTCTTTCATAGATTTTCTCACTTCTAGCTATAGCCTTTCCTTTCCTCTTAAAGAATACCCTTTAACATATCTTATAAAGCCCGTTTAGTGGTGATGAACTCCTTTAGTTTTTGCTCATCTGGGAGACTCTTTAACTCTCCTTCAGTTCTGAAGGATAACTTTGCTTGGTAGAGTATTTCAGATTTTAGGTTCTTTTCTTTCAGCACTTTAAATATATCCTGCTACTTTCTTAGGCCTGCAAAATTTATGCTGAAAAATGAGCACATAGCCTTATGAGAGTTTCCCTTGCATGTAAATATTTGTTTTTCTCTGCTGCCTTCAAGATTCACTATCTTTAACTTTTGCCATTTTAATTATAGTATGTCTTGGTGTAGACTTGTTTGGATTCATATTGTTTGGGACTGTCTGAGCTTCCTAAACCTAGATGTGCATTTCCTTCCTTAAGTTAGAAAGTTTTCTGCCATTATTTCTTAAAATAACTTTTTTCTCCTTTCTCTCTCTCTTCCTTTTCTGGTATCTTCATAATGTGAATGTTAGTATGCTTGATGATGTCCCAGAGGTCCCTTAAACTATTCTCATATTCTTAAATTCTTTTGCTTTTTGCTCTTCTGGTTGGGTGATTCCACTATTCTGCCTTCCAGGTTGCTAACCTATGTTTCTATATTACCTAATCTGCTGTTGATTCCTTCTAGTGTATTTTTCTCATTTCAGTTATTGTATTTTTTTTTTGTTTTTAGTTTCGATTGGTTCCTTTTTATATTTTCTGACACTTTGTTAAAGTTCTTTTTGTGTTTCTTGATTCTTCTCCCAAGTTTGGTGAGCATCCTTATAACCATTACTTTGATTTTTTTTTTTAACTAGAAAAGTTAACTTATTTTTTTACTTGGAACATATTCCTTTTTCTCCTCATTATGTATGACTTTTTCTGTTTGTTGCTATAATATAGAAAAAACAGTTACCTCTCCTGATCTTGAAAAAGTAGCCTGTGTAGGAGCGACCTCTGTGTAGACTGCATGTACTAAGTGGAACCCAAGCAAGCTTATGTGGCACACGGGGGTGGGGTGAGGAGGGGACAGGGGTGGTGTCTTGGAAGTTTAACTGGCTAGAGCTGGGACAGGCACAAACCGAGGTGTCTCAGGGTGTGTAGTGTTGGGGATTCCTGGCAAGTTGACTGGCTGAGCCTGGTGGGGGATATTGACTGAGGTGTCCCTGGGCATGCTGTGGAGGCCTTGCAGACCAACTAGAAAGCTTTGACTGAGATCTCTTCTGTGCTATCTATGTGGAGAGGAAACATAAACAATGGCACTTGCTGACACCTTTAATCCCAGAGATTCCCGCAGTTCCCCTGCTGTTTGGCAACTGTCTTGTGGTTAGTAAATGGATTTTTTAACATACAGTCTAGATGCCCTCTTAATTGTTACTTTTTTGCTGTGCCTCAAGGCAGGCTAGTCTGCCTGTGTGCCTGCCCCTCAGTGATTTTCCTACTTCCTGCAGGTTGCCCCATTGGAGTGTGGGCCTGGTAGTTAGTGCACCTCTGTCTCTACTACCCTTCTCTAAGCGGTCCCTCTCTCTCTTTTATTTGTGTGTGTGTGTGTGTGCGCGTGCGCGCACGCACAGATTCTATTCAGTCAGCCCCAAGTCCTTCTTCAGAAGGAATTGCTATATATGTAGATGTATATGTGGTGTGTCTGTAGGAGGATGTAAGTTTGGGGTCTTTTTACAGTATCATCATAGACCAGACTCCCTAACATATTAAGTTCTACCACAGTTGTATAGGCAATTAAGCTTTACATGAATTAAGTAACTTGCCCCAGTTCTACAGTATTAAGGATAGGATTTGACCCTATCTGCTACACTCTCATTGTATTGGTTTTTCGAACATCATTCTTTTCAAAGGTTTTAGCCCATAATAGAAATGAGTAAATTTTTAGTCAAAAGAAAAAGAAACAATTAATAGAGTGAAATTCCAAAGAAGAGAGTAGAAAAAGCATTAAGATTTGAATAGTGAGTCTTATTTAAGAAGGTCACTTTTTCATAAAGAGCTTGTGTGAGAATATATTGAAAATGTACTTTAAAAATGTATTTGTAGGGGTAAAATGTATACAGGTGTAAAATATCCTTCTTATAATGTAGCAAAGGTGGAGAGGAGGAGAGAAATCATGAAGATGAAGCAAGGTTTTGAGACAAAAGATTAGAAATTTAAGGAAGTTCAAATCAACCTTAGTCTTTTTAAAGAATGAGGAAAAGTGGAGGTGCTGAGACAGATAAGAGACAGGTTTTAGCCAAAGAATTTTGGGTATTCTTAGTAAGTTTCTATCCTTCATTGTACTCCAACAACTGTCACTTCTACCTTCACTTCTACCCACCACACACATACGCATATATGTACCTAGAGACTAACATGATTCTCATTCGTTCATTATTCTTGCAGTCTGATTTTCATATGGAATTGTATATCTTTTAATCTGATCTCATTTCTCATCTAGACACACTCCTGAAACATTTTACCTCTGAAAATCAAAGTCACTAGCAAAACTCTTAAACTCTGAACCTCTTCTCTCAGTATTCCCTTAAACTTCACATTCTAATTGAAATCTGGTACTCTCTTAAGCATGTGTTTTCCTTGGACCCCTCAATCTTTTAATTTTACTATCATTATCATCATTACATTGTTAAACATTCTTGTCTTACTCTGTTAAGAGGTATCCCTCAAAAAAACTCTGCCATGGAGCTGGGAGAAATGTCCTCTTTATTTCTTGCTCTTTGAGGATTATTCTTTCTCCTTCTCTCTTAAGGAAAAAAAAAAAAAAAGCTTTCAATGTCATGACAGCAGACAACACTATGCATTACTCGTGATTATAGTCAACTTCCAACTCCTCTCCTACTCCCCTCATATATTAAAGATTTAAGCACCTGGCTCACTGTTATTTTTTCCAAAAATACTCTTGTCATAATTATTAATGATTTAAATATTCATATACTAATCTTTTCAATATCCAGCCCTATTAGTACCTTGTTGTACCTTATTCTTTCTTTTAATCATCTTATCCTTCAAATTTTCTCAGAAATTTTATTTCCATTGTCATATTCTAGATGTTGTCATTACCAATAACCTTAATCACTTTCTAACCACACTCTTCTGTTATTTTTTCAAATCATACACTCTAGTGTTTCAGTTTCAACAATCTTTTCCTCCACAGGAATCTACAATCCATTGTTCCTAACACTTTTTCACTATCTATGCCCTTTTTCACTTTTACTACTTCCATGCCCTCACTGGTTTTCTTACCTAGGAATGCCATGACCCATCATAAAATTGATTGATGTCCCTTGAATATACCTCAATTCTCTTCCCTTTGTCTCTTTTTATTATAGCTCCTTCACTGGAAAACATTCCACATTGGGCAAAATCCTCTATCTATTCCATGCTTCCACCTGATGAACATGGCTGAAGGAAGAAGTAAAATTATGCTGTCTGGTCTCACTTAATCCCAACCTCAAGTGGCCTTTTCATGCTTTCAGAAAAACAAACTATATTCCCCTAGTCATTCCCCTCTCTCATTCTCCTAAATAATCAGTTCACACTTTCTCATCTATAATCCAGTCTCCAACTCCTTTATCCCCATCTTCACTCACAGTTTATGAATCTGCTTCTCATTTCACTGATAAAATAAAAGCACAAGAAAATTTCCACAGAGTTTTATCACCATATATATCCTTCATTTTTGACCCATTTATTTTTTTTCCATAACACTACTACCATTTAATATGCAAAAAGTCTTTTTTTAATGTAATTTGTTTATTACATATCCCACCCTTCTGCTGCCTTAATAAATTCCAAGTGGGCAAGATTTTTGTTCTTGGTATTTCTCTGTTTATAGTGTCTACAACAAATCTTGCAAGTGAAAGGTGCAATTAATAGTGTGTATGTATGTATATGTAGATACACACATTTTATTTTAAAAAAAATTTATGAGACAGATCATATCATCTTCCTTTTACAAATGATGTAACTGAGGTTCTGATGTTTTAAGTGATTTTCTAAGGACCACTGGATCAATCAAGTGGTGGAGCCAGAATTCCAGCCCTTGTCATTCTAAACCCAAAACTTAAATATGTGCCAAATTAAGTTTAAAACATGAGTTCTAATAGTCTGAATTCTTGATGCTTGTGATCCATAATATCTTTATCTTACTCTACCTTCTTACACATACTTTACTCTTTAACCTAAAAAACTTCCTGTCTTTTAATGTGTCCTAAGCTAAGCCAGCCCAGCCTTTGATGTAAATAGGTGATCCTTTCAGTTCCTAGAAGATGTTCTGTCTTCTGCCTTTTAAAATTCTGTTTACTCTTTTGGACTAGTGTAAAATACTCTCTCTCTCTCTCTCTCTCTCTCTCTCTCTCTCTCTCTCTCTCTCCTCCTCCTCCTCCTCTTCCTCCTCTCTTTCTTCTTCCCTCTCTCTCCCACTTCTCTCTCTCTTTTCCAAATTACTCTCAACTGGATTTTATTTTCCCTTTTAACTCTTAACAATGTCAACAAATCTTAGAGAGAACCAGCTTAAGTCGCAAAACAGAGAAAGACATCCATCATATCTGTGTTTCAAGTTTCTCCAGACTCCCTAGCAGATCATGAGTGTCTTCCAGTATTTACTCATTTTTTCTATTTTCCATACAGCAAAACCAATGCATGCTCTTCACCTGACAATTACAACACTCTTTAAACATTTACTGCTATTCATTGCTCTAAGCCATTAAATGTGTTAATTAATTCTATTCTTATAATTCTGCAACAATAGATACTATAAATATCCCCAATTTTCAAATGAGAAGGTGAGGTACAGTGATCTTGTCAAAATCTCATAGCTAGTGATCATTTGAGCTGGGATTTGAACCCAGGCACCCTGGCTCCTGAGGACTTAACCATAAAGAGGTACTATCTTTCAGCTAGTGATTGGTAAATGCACCATAAATATTGGTTGCATCCAATAAGCTGAATAACAGCATCTTAAACGTAATACAAATACACGAGTGGGACTAGAGGAGTGAATGTCACTAGTGGTATTTTATCAGTTGATGACAAAACTAAGTCATTGTAATTACAAGCTTTATATATGTTGCCTATTAGGAGAGATCACAAAGGGCTCATTAGGCTAATTGTATTGAATTAAGATGGAATTTGCATTATACATCAAGTGATAAAAGATTGCATGCATTAGGCAAGAGCTAAGTTTTTAATGTGTGCTTTCAAGATTAAGTAGAAGATCTGATCATGTAGAAATAAACTTAAAGTCTATTTTAAAGTCTCAAAGTGGTCCAGCAAAGGGTGGAAACATCTGAATTTTCTAGTTGCCTAATTACCTGTGTAAATTGATATGAAACCTGCCTTTCACAAAGCTCTCCTCAACCTTTGGCTGGCCTCGGGAAACAATGTTGCTGTACTCTTTTCACACTTGGCATGAGGAGCACTGAGATTTGTATGAAAGACACTGTTTAAACTAAAATTAATTTTAGACTGTAATAAAGAATAATAAGCATTTATTTGAGCAAACAGAGCTATAGCCCAAGAGACGCAGATTAAGATAGCAACCTAAATTGTGTTAAATGAACAGGACAGAGACTCATGGATATGGACAATAGACTAGTGGTTACCAGAGGGTAGGGGGGAGGTGGGAGTGGGTAAAAGGGGTCAAATATGTGGTGGCAGAAAGAAATCTAACTATGAGAGGTGAACACACAATGAAATATATATATATATTTACATATATTTTTAATTATATATATAAATATATATATTTATATATATGTATGCCATATGTATATATGCCTTACTGTTAAAATGTACAGCTGAAACATCAGATTTTATTAACCAATGTCACCATAAAATAAATTAATTTAAATAAATAAGTAAGTAAATAGTGTTCTATTAGTATAAAGGGGAGGCCATCTTTTATACCAAAAGTTCCTGCCAGGCTCCCAGTGAGGTCCATTTTATGTAGTTTAAATATCCAAATTGCACAGTTCTGATTGAACTGGGCAAGTCTCAGTCCATTGGTAGAAAGATGAAATCAGGATTTCCCTGCAGTGTTTGACTCAGATGGTGTAGACAAGCAGGGCAGGAAGCTGAGAGCTTAGTCTGAGGTCCTTCCTGGTTTATAGAGTTTGTGAGGAGCCCCTGTTAGCAAATAGCCAGTGAACTCTTATTTTTCATAAAATTTTGGCTGTCAGTTGACCATGGGAAGTCCATATCAGCAGATAAATTTCTTCATGGAGTTCACAGTAAATGATTCTTTCTTCTCAGGGTCTATAACTGGTTGAACTGCTGAGAATGAAAAGCAAAAATAAAGTAAAATGAAATCATTTGTAGGTACTACATTTTTTAAAAGTGAGAGAGTAAGTACCATTTAGAAACTATTCTAGATAGCCATTTCCAAAGATACTATGCTAGAGAACCATTTTTGAAATATCCCCATAAAGATGTATTTTTAGCATGTCACTGAGAGGGATTTTTTTAAAAAATTATATTAAACTCTGATGTTTAAAAAATATTTTTGGATAATATTTATATACTGTGGGCAGTCCTCTGATCCAAAACAGAAGTGTTTTAACTTTTTCTTTTCTTCATTTCATGAAAAAATAAAGAAAAAAAATATATGTATTAAAACCTATTATCAATAAATCTGAATTCATTTATCTTTAAAAAATGGTACATAGATTCTATATTTTAGAAACATATATGTTATGCAATGCAAGTCCCCCTAGTATATTTGCATGTCTTTCAGACTCTAATGTTTAGCAATTTCATCTCAAGTCATTAGTTGGGCCCTGTTTTTCTGCTATTTTGAATAATCCAATAGTAAATTTGTACAAGCTTTATTAAATGCAAGCAACACATACTGTGAATTTTGATGAGTAGGCCTTCTGTAATGATGTGGCCTTTCGAATCTGATAATAGGGAGGAAATCTCCCAATTCTCTCCATTAGTCTTTTTTAAAGACACAAGCTACTATGGAATAGCCAAATAAATAAATCCAGGACAGAGTCTGTGAGTTTCCAGGAAATGTGAAGCTCTTTTTAAGCATCATTAACCTTTGGACATGGTATCAGTGGCACTTCAAGCCTCTCTCTTCACTTCTAGGGGCACTGCTACCACTATTTATTTAATCATTTATGAATATACTCTGGAGTAAACTGAAAAGGATTCTCATTTTCTCCCCCAAGGAGTCTCTACACAGTAAACAGGAATAGAACCAAAACAAGAAGTTACTTTTCTGGGAGCTCTGATGTGCAGTCTGTTCTTCTGTGTGTGTGTGTGTGTGTATGTGTGTGTGTGTATGTGTGTGTATGTGTGTGTGTATGTTTCAGAGTTAACAGAAATAACATAATACTTTACATATTAATACTTTTTCTTTGTATATGTGTGTGTATGTTTCAGAGTTAACAGAAAATAACATAATACTTTACATATTAATACTTTTTCTTATAATCTATGGACTATGTTAAATTTACCTCAGTGTTGTTTTATCTTTTATTTGTTGAATCTGTATTTATTATCTGAAACAAGAGTTTGATAACTCACAGAAAATACCACAAATTTTCTTCAGGAAGAAATAGAGCAAGTCTTTCAAGAGTTATTCTGGAATATTCATATAGAACTAAACTCTTCATTTAATAATAATCGTTGACACTACTTACCTTGCTTTGGGTAATATTCTAAGTATTTTAATATATAATTTTATTTAATCCTCACAATTGGAGGATTCTAAAAAATGGAAAACATTTCTCTATTTTACAGATGACAATACTAAGACACAGACAGATCGAGTTAATTGTTCAAGATCAAACAATTAGTGAATAAAGAAGCAAAGATTTTTACACAGGCTTTTATTTTAGATATGTTGGATAATGTTAATCATTATGGGTAGCGCACGTAACCACTATGTAATACCAATACCTACACTATTCTAATTATATAATTTTTCTATGTAATCAAAAAATGTGTTTGTGAGAAAATTTTGTAAATTATTGTATAGTTTTAAGGGAAAGAATGATAAAATTTTGTTTTGGAAACTTTATAATAATTTACATTAAAATAATGGACACTGTCTTAATCTGTTCTTTGTTTTACAAACTCAACATTTGTTTTCATAAATATCTATAAAATTCCAGTACATGTTGATGCTACTGTGTGTTATTAGAATACTGACATGTAAATAAACAACTTTGAGTCTGATTCAAATTTTTAAAAGATCTCTCATGTCTGTTATGAGAACATAGTGTGTCAAAACCTAAACTTTGTCAATGAATATAATTTACATAGGTGTTTCATTCTTGAAAATTGCTTAGGTACATCAAATGTTCTTGGAAACTAAATTTTCCCATTTGCAGTTCGATTTTAAATTATTACTGTCCTTTGATGAAATAAATCAAGGGATATTACATATTTTTCAAACCTCCCACCAAGCGAAAAAAAAATGGAAAAGATTAGGACCATGACTGAGAATGCTAAATGATGCCAGCCGTATAAATGAGTTAATATAAAATAAAATAATCAAAAATAATAAAATAAAATTATTTAAGAATGATGTCAAATTTAGACCATCTATGTTTTTGTTTATTTAAAATAAAATATATATTAGCTTATATAATACTTACTACTTGTCAGGACACTGTTCTTTATTTAACTCAATCCCCACAATCATCAGTCATTCATTATTATCTCTATTTTCCATATGAAAAACTTACTGTTTGTCATTTGTCCAAATTTTCAGACCCATTCGGTTTGATTATTTAATCACTATGCTAATTCACCTCTGATAATCAACCTAGTCAATCATTTTATTCATTCAAGATCAGTGGAGTCAGAATTGAAGACATTAAGAACTCTGGCTCCTATAGATTAGAATCAGTGGGAAAAAATTTTTTTAAAAAGAAGTATATTTGCAATACATTGAAAAAATTTAATTTTCAATATATATTAAGAAACACACAGTGAAGACTGATAATATGAGAGAGATTTAAAAATTTTTCTCACACTCACAAAGAAACAAAGTCATTGTACAATAGGCAGATGGTGTTAATGGTTCTGCAATACTGAATAATAAATTAAAAGCTATGCAGAAACATTAATTAAGGTAATTTTAGAATTCATAAAATTGCCTGTAAACAAAGATGATAGCTATGAATAGAAAGAATCAGCAAATTGGTATTTTGGTGCATTTTTTTCAATGTTTCCTAAGTATAAACCCTTTCTGAACACAAATATATGTTTTCATTTATGCATATATGTTACTAATCAAGGTATTATATATAAATCATATATACAGTATTTCTGAATGATGTAAAGGATTTTAAAAATAAATTTTTCCTAACATTTTGAGTTTAAAATGTGAACTCTGCAGATACTTCAACTCTAGTAAAATTCAGGTTAATTAACCAAAGGTAGTATATTCTGAGAGTGTTGTTAAACCAGTATTAAAGACAAGAGCAACATTTTTTGTTTTAGTAGTTATCAATTATAATACAAATCTACTAGATGTTTCTAAATTTTTCAAGATTTATTTTACAGAAAAGAGGTTTTTGTTTGTTTGTTTAAGAAATAGATTGTAACTTGCTGTCAATAACATTGCTGTTTTTTCAGTAGCAGCCTAATAGTGATGCAGAGCAAGGTGAAATGACAGGGAGCTGGTTGGGTGGCTTGAGCTCTTCTGATTATGATCCCAGGATGGGTAGAGGACACAGCTGACCCTAAAAGAGGATGGTAATTGGTTGGAGAAGTCAAGCATAAAAAAGAGAAGAGAGCTCTCAAGAATTTTTCGAACACATAATGAAAAAGCTCATGGTCTGCAGATGGTCCTGGAAGAGTGAAAGGCCTCAATGTGGCCATTTCCTCTGGACTCTCTTGCTGGTTTGACTACATCTTATGGATCACAATATTTCACCCATGATCTTAGAATGCTGTTTCGTACGTGGTTTGCAAGCCAATTGAAAAAAAAAATGCAAAAGATAGCTTGAAGTCTATAGAAAGAGAATAAAAAAGTAGCTCAAGCAATAAATGGGCCCATTTCAACCAAATGTTGTCTCAGCAGTCTCTTTTGTATCTGGAGAAACATGGTGTTATCTCCAAACGGCCAATTTACAAAAATGCAAGATGCTGCAGTAGTGCTGATCTCACAATTCACATCATCAGATTCCTAATGTGCTTTAGAAAGAGACTTCTAAAAGGCATTGATTTTGTTTTCTGTACCAAGTGGCTTCCAGTGGTCTGCAGCTAAGGAGGATATGTTCGTTTACAGTGTTTATTATACTGATTTTTTTGCCTGCTTCCTATTGGGAACCAATAATTCCTAATTCTTACATTCAGTTTAAATAAAAAACAACACACACACACAAACCTATGTATGCTATAGTCTCTTTAAAACCTTTCTAGTCCATTATGCTTTGGTATGAAAAGAATTAATCTATCAACATTTGAGATTCATTCATTCATTCAATCTGGCACCTACTATGCATGAGACATTGTTCGAAAATCTTGTCATTGTGAAACTTCCTTTATGTAAGAACTTACATTCTAGAATATGCCAAGTTAACAAATGGTCCCCTGAAAAAACTATTTCAAAGAAGGGTCATATCAGAATTCTCCTCATTGTAAATATAAAGAGCATAAACAATGGCATGGCTCCTCCAGCTATCTTTGGTTGCTGCTTTTATTTGCACACTACCTTACATATTTTCTCAATAGTGAAAATTGAGATACCAAGTAAATCTTTCCTTATATGTTTATTATAATTTAAGAAGAAACTATTTTTTACACCTGCTCACAGACTATGCTGTTTCAATATTTTGGTTAAATTTCTCTGTGAATGTTGTGGGCCATAAGAAGACTGAGCAATGCAGGTTGAATTAATTAACTCACAAAATTCTATGATGCCTACTCTGTGTTAAGAATTGTGTGCCAAGGTCATCACTGGTAAAAATAATTAAATATATAATTAAAATGAAATACATCAAAGTCTTGTATAAATGGAAAGCCTGTTTGAATAGCTTCTTTATTTTTTCATTTCTTTTTCTGTCTTTTATTTTTTCTAATATTTCACTTCTCTCTCTCTCTCTCTCTCTCTCTCTTTCTCTCTCTTTCCCCCCCCTCCCTTTCTCTCCCTCGCCCCATCTTTGAGGGGTTAGAATTAAAACATGAATATGAATTTGAGGGAGATACAAACATTCGAACCGTACAAAAAGCAAATTAACAAAATAATCCAAGCACTTTGATTTTGATTTTGGGTCCTTTCAAAGCAACTGTGTAAGTTGAATATATATCATTTATGAAACATGATTTATAATATTTAAAATTGGTGTAATTTCAAATTTCCCACTTTATATGTGTTGTAAAAATTAATTTTTGCATTCAAAAACTATTTCCAATTTCTTAATATAAAGTAGTCACTTAACAAGGCTCTGAGAATAGAGCCATAGATATAATATTTCATCAATTGCAAGATGCATATTTTTCACATGTCAACATTCCTAAAATCAAATATCTTACTATTAATGATATGTTATAATTACCATGAACTATATTTTTACAGTTTAAGTTCTCTGATATTGTGATACACTGTGAAATATAGCAATAGACAGTTCTTCCCTTCAACTTTAGTTGAAATAAAGAAGCTCATAGAACTCAATAGAAATGTCTATGCAATTTTATCAGAAAATATAGGACATACTGCAAGATCACAGAAAAAGGGGCAGCAAAATCAATTTGGGTGATATGCTGGTCTGAATTTTGTACCCTCAAAACTTCTATGTTGAAGTCCTAACTCTCAGTATCTCAGAATGTGACTATATTTGAAGACCTTTAGAGGAAATAACATATGATGACACAGAGAGAAGGCAGCCATTTGCAAGCCAAGGAGAGAAGTCTCAGAAAAAAAACTAAACCAGTTGACACATTGATCTTAGACTTCTAGCCTCTAAAACTATAAAAAAAATAATTTCTCTTGTTTAAGCCACTCAGTCTGTGGTATTTTGTTATGACAGCCCTAGCAGACTAACACAGGAGGTTCAAGAGAGCTCTTAGATAAGTTGATGTGTTAGCCGAGTCTTAAAGGATAAATTGAAATTAGCTCAGTGAAAATAATATTGAAGTAAAGGAGATAAACAAAAGGCCAACAGGTACATGAAAAGATGCTCAACATCACTAATCATTAGAGAAATGCAAATCAAAACCACAATAAGATACTACCACAAACCTATTAGAATAGTGATCATCAAAAAAACAAGAGATAGCAAATGCTGGCATGGATGTGGAGAAAAGGGAATCTTTGCACACTCTCGGTGGGATTGTAAATTGTTATAGCAACTGTGGAAAACAGTATGAAGATTCCTCAAAAAATTAAAAATAGAACTACCATATGATCCAGCCATTTCACTTTTGAAAATATATCTGAAGGAAATGTAAACACTAACTCAAAAAGATGTCTGCAACCCCATGTTTAGAGTAGCATTATTTACAATAGCCAAGAGATGAAAACAACCTAAGAAAATGTGATATACATATACAATAGAATGTTATTCAGCCATAAAAAAATGAAAAAATCTTACCATTTGTGGCAATATGGATGGATCTTGAAGGCATTATGCTAAGTGAAATAAGTCAGACAGAGAAAGAAAAATACTGTATGATCTCATTTATATGTGAAATCTAAAAACAAAACAAACAAATAAACACCCAAGCTAATATAAAAAGAGATTGGACTTGTGTACCAGAGGCAGAAGGAGAAAGAAGGTGGTCAAAAAGTACAAATTTCTAATTATAAGATGTATGTGTTCTAGGGATGTACAGCATGACTGTAGCTCACACTGCTTTGTGATATATAGGAAAGTTGTTAAGAGAGTTAATTCTAAGACTTTTCATCATAAGGAAAACTTCTTTTTCTTTTTTTCTTTCTTTTCATTGTATCTGTATGAGAAAGTAGATATTAGCTGAACCTATAATGGTAATTATTTCACAATATATGTAAATCAAACCATCATGCTGTACACTTTAAATTTATACAGTGAAGTATGTCAATTATTTCTCAACAAAACTGGAAAAAAAGTGTATCAATTAAGAAAAGTATTCAAAGCAGAAAAAATAACCCCAGAATGTCAAGATATGAGGAAAAATGGTGTACTCATAGGACAGCAACAAATCCGTGTGTATGTATATACACATACATATAATGTATTAGTAACATAATATTATATATACACACATATAATATTAACATAATAATTAGTGTAGTATAATATAAAATACATTATTGTATGTATTTGTTGTTAGAATCTTCTCTAGCCACATGAGAGTAAATAATTATGTGTGTATGTGTGTGAGAGAGGAACCTTGTAAAGACAGGTACAGATATAATAAAAATATGTGATAGATTAAGACTTCAAACATATTTAGTCTCCTGGGATCTATAAACTTCTCTCTCTAATTTTATCACTTTCTTTGCATTTCTCACTCTCATTTAGACTTCACTGTATCCACTTTAAATAAAAAACAACACACACACACAAACCTCCTATGTATGCCATAGTCTCTTTACAGTCAAGTTATTCTCCACCCATTTATCTTACCATTCTTCTTACACATTATGTAGTTTTTAATTCCTCCATTGATTTTAAAAGTTCATTTATAAGTAAATTTGAAAGTTCACACAATTAAAGTTGCAAATTAATTAACCTAAAGCTTAAAAGCTACCCCTCTTGAAAATCACAAGTAGTATCTTTATCGACACATTTCATATCACTTTGTGAAATAATAGTGATGTGATTCATTATTAAATATATATGTTTAACATATCAAATATATACATATATATGTATTTCTATGTGTCTATCATCTATCTGTCATCTGTCTATTTATCTATTTCTATGTATGCGTATGTGTGTGTGTGTGTGTGTGTGTGTGTACACCAGATAGAACCTAGTTTTTACTTTGAAGAAATACAAAGTAGGGAAAATGTGGATAGTAGCATAATATGAAACTTTACTTCAAAACATATTTCATTTAGACGTAATCTTTTATACCTCAGATTTACATTTATATCATCTTAAAGATCAGGCAATATAGTTTGGAAGACATAAATATTAAAACATTTATTCATTTTGAATGAATAAATAAAGCACATCTGTCTCTGAAAGATGTTGGGATTCCCATTTGACTTGAGTACATATCTTATTACTAGGAAGAAGGGAAAAGTGTGTGTATGGGTTGGGGGAGCTGTTGTTCAACAGCATCTCCTAACAGAGATAATGGTCTCTAAAGTCCAACCTACATTTGCATACCAAGTCAGGATTGCATGACTTTTTTTCACTGTTTCTGTTCAAAGAGATTTTTATAAGAAAGTGTCAGTTTAGTATAGAGTCTGGCACATAGTAAGTATTTAAAATATATAGGTAAATTGAACTGAAGTATTAAGTCTAGGCAGGGAGATTTTAAAAACTTTAGTTGGCGTAAATGACTGTTCGTTACATGTGATCATAACCTTGTTGTGTCATCTGTAGGTTAAAATATATTGATCTTTATATTTTAGGCATTGGCAAATGCTATTTCCCTTACTAATTTACCCACACTTGGTGATACATATACCCACAATCCCAAATATTATGAAATATTGTGATTATTTCAAAAGTTTGAAGATAATATATTTTAGTCATATTTGAGAAAGAATCATTCCAATCATAAAGCAAAAGTGTTTTTAAAAGAACAAAAAAGGAAAGGGTTTTATTTAGTTTTCTGTTTTTCACTAGGCTTATCAATACAAGACAATTTTTTTCTGCTCTAAAGGAGTATAGGAATGGGAAAAAAGGATACTGAAAAAGTAAGAAAAGTTAGTATAATCTAAACCCCAGAGAGGTTACATGGAAAGAATGTAGCCATTGCTATGATCTGAATGTTGGTATTTTACCAAAATTTATATGTCGAAATCCTAGTGCCCAATGTGATGGTAGCAGTAGGTGAGGCCTCTGGGAAGTGGTTAGGCCATCAGGCAGAGACCTCATGAATGGGATTAGTGCCCTTTTAAAAGAGACAATAGACAGATTCCTCACCCCTTCAGCCATATGAAGATACGTGATATTTGCAACCAGGAAGAAGGCCGTTACCTGACCACACTGACACCCTGATCTCTGACTTCTAGCCTCCAGAAATGTGAAGGATAAATTTCTGTTTTTAAGTTATTCAATTCGTGGTATTTTGTCATAACAGCCTGAATGGACTGACACCCATCTTACTAATAACTATAGGTATATGTTCTGTAAAAAGTGAGCTTGCTTGTTAAAGCTTATGTATTATAAAAGCATTACCAACATATCATAGAAATAAGATTTATTTCCTATTTTGAGAAAGTCAAGTGAATAGAATAGGAATTTAGCTATCCATTTTGAATAAAAGAGAAGAAAGAAGCTGAAGAGCATATTTGTGTCAGGGCTGCCTCTGGTACATCAGAAGTTTTATGTGAATTAGAAGATAGTTCCCTTTCCTCCCTGATGCTTGCAGTTCCAGGTTAGTGAACAAAAACAGGCTGGATTTCAGCCCCTGGCTACGCCCTCAGTAAGCATCATATATAGTACACAACCTGCACCAACAGAAGTGGCAGTGAATGTTTGCTAGATATGTACCAAACACTGTAGTGAATTTAAATTATTTTAGCTGAAGAAATATATATGTCTAGTATTAATAATACTTAATTCTCCCTGACTCCGCTTCCAAAGAAACCATTGATGCAGATGGTGTGGCTTGCTCTTGCCTTGCTGAATATGGTAACTATGCTGTCAAACCATATTAGATCTTACGTTTTCTGCTCATCTGCAATGCCCTTTCTTTTATTTATTTTTTTACCTATTTGAACTCTATCTATTTTATTGTTTCCAGCTTGAATCCCACATTAGCTAAAAATATTTTAGTTCAGGATGTTATCTTTGTCTTTGGAATTCTGATAGAGTATTATTGCCTGAAATATTGTATGTGTTATTATACTTATTAATATATTACTATCTTCTTCCATAAGGTTTTGAAGCAATTAATAGGTTAAAAATTAATAAGTTTGGGAAAATAAGTATAGAAGAGGGTATTAGTTGGGGTTCTCCAGAGAAACAGAGCTAGTAAGTTTTATGTGTTTGTGTTTTATAGCATACATATACATAGCGTATGGATATAGATATAATGTCTGTCTGTCTTTCAATCTATCTATCTATCAATTATCTATCTATCTATCATCTATCTATCTATCTATCTATCTATCTATCTATCTATCTATCTATCATCTATCTATCACCTAAGAGACATATTTATTTTAAGAAATGGTCTCTTGCGATTGTAGTGACTGGCAAATCCAAAATTTGTAGGTCAGGTTGGAAGACTAGAAATAGGGACAAGGGTTGACATTTCAGTCTGGAGTCTGAATCCCACAGGGTAGCATACTGAAAATTTAGGTAGAGTTTTTATGTTGCAGTCTTGAGGAAAATTCTTCTTCAGGAAGCCTTCAACTGATTGAGTGAGGCCTTATGTAGGGTAACATGTGCTAAGATAATATAATCAATCAATAACATAATGTAAAATAGTTACATTATGGAAATTCTAGTTAGGCCAACAATAATTATAATAGTTTTGTATCTATCAGAAAAATTCCCATAAATCACTAATTTCAATATATTGAAAGTTAGCCTAAATGGTCAGAGTAACCTGTTTCTTTTTCTGGGTAACTATAGTATTATATTTTGTCCAAGTCAGTGCTATTTTTTTTTTTGTATTACTAAATACTGGAATTTTTGTATATTTTGAAAACCTCCTCTATTCTCTTGCCTTTTAGTGTATCTTAAGGTGATACAGGTTGCATACACATGCAGAAAATTTACAGGGAATATTTACACTTTACCAGAGTTCATTTTAGAAAAACCAAGTCCACATGTTGTAACCTAGCTATTCGGGCTTTCCTCCCTGACAAATGTAACTCAATATTCTTATATATTTACCAACTGTCTGAATCTTGTTCAATGAACTTGGCCACTAGGAGACAAATCTGTCCTAAACCTAACATACCGGGAGATTTCACTTCTTAGATTTAATTTATAGCTTAAAAATAAGCCTTTCAAAAGCTTTCTACTTTCTGTTGTACTCAATTTAGAAAGTTTCATTAAATGAGAATTCTACAAATTTTATCTACTTTAAGGCAGGATAAGTATTTTTTCTCTATTATACTTACATGTTGTATCCTGCTGCTATGTGACTGTCTGGTATCAGAAACTGCCAAAAGTTCCATTGAATGAATTTTGCAAAACTATGCCTGGTAAAGCTGAGCCATTGCATCTATTTATGAATCCCCCATAGTCTCTTCCACTAAGGGTGCAGCATTTTACTAACCAGGAGAAAAATAGCTTAATTTTATGGTTTGCAAGTTAGGAAAGTAATAATTTCAATAACAAAAATTAGGATCTATAAAAGGAAAAAAAAATAAAAGGAAATGTAACTATGAAATGTTATCAGAAACAATATAAAGATTAGTTCATTTAATTAGAACATAACACAACCATGGTATTCAGTAAGTATTTTAACAGCTATTAAAAGTAGAACATAATGTAAAAGACAGGATGGTGAATCTAAGTCCTCATTCAGCCCTTGTGAGCCCTGTGATTTTGGCTAAGTCATTCTGCATTTACTGAGTGTATATAGTTCTCTCCTGTAAAATGTCAGAATGACAGTGCTTATCTTATTTGGTAATTGACATTATGTAATTGCTCTGTAAACTCTAGAGTATATTCTTAATATGAGGTATATTAGATATATATATATGGGGGTTTTTTGTTTTTTTTTTTACTGACAGGATAATACCATAAATATAAGACTGGGATAGGAAACAAGAAACCTTGGTTTAATAACTAATAATTTGCTCTATATGTCAACTCGATGTTTTTAGTTGACAGTGAGTTTTAAATGGGGTTGTGGTAGGAAGAAAGAAATCTCCTGGGTATTTCATAGCTCTAAAACACTTTAATACTATTACTTATAGTTTTATTTTAAGTAGCTAGGTAGATGTAGTTCTATTTAAATTAGGTCAATAAATTACAATTTCAAAAAAGTATTAGTAACTTGCACAAGATCCCATAGCAAGTCAACAGCTATGTTGAGATAAGTTTAGACTAGAGCCTAAAATCTTTCACTACTGGCTAGTGTTCCTTCCACTAAAGTTCTCTGCCTTGATAATATAGCTAGTTACTAAATCTAATTGATTTTGTTCTTTTAAATCATTATGGGAAATATTAACATATTAGGCACACTTCCATTCAGTGTTCTAGACTCTATACTAATGGATTGGAACAACCAGAAGAACCATAAGGCATAGCTTCTGCCTTCAGGAAACTCACAGTCTCACAGAAGATCTTGATTATTGCCACTTTTATATTAAGTTGTGAGGCTAAACTCAGGAATGTACAATGTGCCTTGGGTACTTAGGTTAGAGAGCTGCCTTCAACATTTGCTATGAAATTATCTCAAAGGGAAGAATAGAAAAACTTCCTTGCTTTACTAATTAACAGTTTGGTGAAGAAAGAAATAAATAATCTTGAAAGAACAGTTATGTCAGGCATTTGTACATTAGCTATGACATTTAAAAATCCTGTGCCTTATTATGTATGCATACATAATAAATTTAAATCATCTTCTTCATATATATTTTTTACTTAATCTTCATGATAAACCTGTAGAATAGATTTATCCTAGTATTATAAATGATGAATCTAATATTCAGATATTAGGACATATAATTTTGCTATTTGTCTTCTTCATTAAATTGTAACTTCTGGGAGAGAGCATATAATAGTGGAAACAACTTGCTTATCCTGAATTATCTGTCCCATGAAAGCTGTGTTTACCTTAGCAAGTTACTTAACCTCTCTAAATATTGGTCTCCTTGCCTATAAAGCAGAATTATGTGAAAAGAATATAAAGTCTTGGTGGAGCCTGGCACATATTAGTTATATACTGCATGTTTCCTGTATGTTAGACACCATTCTGTGTAGCAGAGAGCCCATGAACAGCTCTTAGTGATTGCGTGGGTGGTATGCCATCCAATAATATTCTGCATGGGAGTTTCCAATACAACTGGCTGCTTAGCAGCTCTAAAAAAGGCAAACCCCATTATTAGTTATTTTTAAAATCATAAGTTAAGGTATAAATAACCTGCAGATGATAGGGGCATGCCATTTTAATAACTCAATGAAAGTTTCAGAGGTTCTTGCCTAAATCCAGGTAACTATTAAAGCCTTTCACTACAACAGACATTTTCTTATCATTCTTCTTATTCTGTTGCTTAAACACATACAGTATAGTGATATAGAAATGATGAATATTGAACAGAACCTAAACTGAAACACACAAATGAGAACCTTTATTTATCCTGACTTTTATACCTTGATCAAATCTAGCATGTAGTATGAAAGCTTTCACGTCTGAAAAAGAAAAATCCATATGTTGCAATTTGAGGCAGAAAGACACAATACTTAAAAACACTTCTGAATTGATGAAAACAATATCTGATCACCAGGATAGTGCTTACAGACTTGAACATTCAGGCTCATTTAATAACCATTTGGAGCCAAAATGGCTAATTGTCAGTTCTGCTGCTTATATCCAAATGATCTCTTTTTTAAAGGAGAGACAAACATCACTACTCTTCAAAACAAAGTTGCTCTGATTTAGAAAAATTATAAACCTGTGAAAAATGAAACCAATGATTAAGAGTATAACAAATTCTCCATGGAGATAGGACACATAGTGATTAGTGATCCCTTTAAAGAATGTTGGAAACACTCAAACAGCTGCAGTTGTGATATGGAGCTACTAACACTGCATTCAAAAAGGCTGAGACTCTTTAAGGACAAAATAAGGAAATTTTGTCCCTCAGCATGGGAAAAATAAAGAACAGTTGACTTATCTGCTAATGCAAACGCTATGTTTTAAGATCTAAATTCCAAAACTTTAAGGGAGGCCTTGTTTTTACATTTTATTGCTTCATTTCCCTTACTATTCAATTTCACAATTTCAAAGATCAATCCTTCCAAGTAGTTGATTGATTGCCATCATTGATCTTGTACACAGAAGATGGAGAAAAACACACATAAGTCTTGCTCGGCATTTCAGCAAATTTCCTTCATTAAGTGTTTATATTGGCAAACCTGAAATGTATGATCTTGGCTTGGAAATGGTTCCCTGATGAGCATAGATTGCTGGTCATCCCCTGCTCACCCTTATAAATTTTTAAATTAGGGCAATGGTGAAACAGGATTTTTAAAATAAAAAAAAAATAAAAGAAGAAGAAGAAGAAAAAAGAAAGTGCAACTTTCTAAATGCTAGAAGAAAAAAACAAAAATAAAACTTCACTAAGGTCAATGTAAACTGACTCTAAACTTCTATAACCCTTCCAAGAATATCAGCAAATATTTTTACCCCTAATTTCATTTTTCTTCTTTTCTAAAGCCTCAATATTCTGTTCTCTACTGATCTTCTTATGAGGGTATATTGGTGTTCTAAGCTTGAACTGAGGCCCTTTGTCTAAGAATGGAAAATAGTACTGCAATGCTCAGCTAAACAGTTTTTTGCAAGGCTAACCTGTGTGATTGACTTTTATGTCAGTTTCTAGTGCTAGACAGCACCTATCTGTGTTAAAAAGGATTCTCTAGGCCTAGCTCAAAAAATATATGATGAATGCTATTTCACATCTACTGCTTTGATACCAAAAGGGAGCACCATCACACATTTCAAATATTTGCTATCCTTCTTTGCTCCAACCTCAGTCAAGCCTCCTTCCTAAATGCCATGAAGACATTTAATTCTATTCAGTAAACATTTATGGAGAATGTTCAGTACTTTGTTAGGCACAGGGAGCATATATTAATAGGATATATGTACTGCTTTTAAAGAGCTTATAACTTAATAAGGAAGACAGTTATGTAAATAAATAATCAAGTGTGATAAGTGAACGAATCTGACTACACTGAAGTTATAGAGGCAAGAGAGAAGAAATGGCAGGGGAGGTGAGAAAGATGATCAGGAAAGCATCCTCAGAAAGACAACCTCTAATCCTAGAAACTTTCCTATCATGAAGGATAACTCTTGACTCCATCCTGTTCTGTCTTGCTACCCCTTCTTACAGGTTACGAATTACACTTTCTCTGCTCAGCTTGACAGCTAACTCTGTTAATTACCACAATATGTTTATGTTTTTTGCCATAGCTTCTGTACTAAACTGGAATCTTTAGTCTTATTGCTCCATTCTTTTTTCTTTCTTTAATGCCACCTCAGAATTAACAGATTTTATTCCTATATGCCTCATCAACTTTACTTATTAAGTGTTTCATATGAAGCTATTTTACCCTACTAAGTTTCAATTTCCTCATCTTTAATATAATAATAGTACCTACTTTAAAGGGTCTTTGTGAGGATTAAGTTAGTTATCATGTGAAAAGTGCTTAGAATAGTACATAGCACATTGTTCTTACTCAATAAATATTAGCTGGTGTTAAAATATTCAAGAAGAGCACCAGGGACCTAATCTTACTTTTTCAGGTAAATTTCTCACTCTGGCATACTCTCAGTTTGAAACTAGATTTTTCGAAATTCAGTAAACATTTTGGAAGAATGCAAAAGGCTATTTGGGCCAGATACCACTTTTCTAAATCCAATAGAACTCTCTCAAATCTGTGTAAACGGACAATCAATTTATACTTCTGTCTTTTTTTCTAACATGCATCTTTTTTCATCTAAAGCAAGTATATTTTAGTCATAGACTATTTTATGATGACTTCTAGTGTAGGTCAATAGGGTTCAATTTAGAGGCTGCAACCATATCCAGTCTCCCTTGTAGCAAAGTGTAGCTGTTACAGCTAGGGTGATGTGAAATATGGGGTTGCCCCAGCGACATGTAGTGGGGGAGGGTGTCCTTGGTTCTTCCCTGCCAACCAAAAAATTACAGGTCAGAGAGTTTTAGAAGAAGTAAGATTTATTGAAAGTACATTTTAGAAGGAGATGAGCCATGCTAATGAAGGCTATAGCCCTTGAAATTTGGGAGGTGAAGAGATAAAAGATAGATTATGCTCCAAGGAAAGAGAGGATTTTTCAGAGAGCAGAGCTGTAACAGCACAAAAGTGGGAAGGTCTGTTTATATTTGGGCAGTTATGAGAGGTCCTAGATGATCCATATGTGAGGTTACCTTGACTGACAGGTGGCTGTTACATAACACTTTGCCTATTGTGCATGTGCTTACCCAGAATTCAGTCTGTTATAATTAGATTTATAAACTCTTGGGCATAGTCATGATATTATAATGATTGTATAATGAGGCTGAGGTTATGGGCAGATTGAAGTATTCTTTCTGCGCATGCCTTTGTGGCTGATTTATCTAGCAACTTTTATGCCCTTTGTGCTCTAGGATTTGGGGTAATTTATAACCCTAAAAGGAAAGTGTTTCTGAGAGGTCCTTAAGGAATGTCTTCAAGGGAGGTTTACATGGTTACAGAGCTGGGCCTTTACTCCTAACACTCAGGCCTGCCTAACTACCTAACATAGCCAGATAACTGCTCTAGCAATATAGCTATCCATCGCACATGAATATCAGTACTGGCTCTTTACCTTAAAACCAGGGATGTTGACTTCCCTGCTCCCTTTCTCCTTCCTACTGACTGAGAGATGGTGGAAACTGAACCACCTGCCATAGATGTATAAATGAAAGTCAAAAATCAAAGATAGCATGCACAATTAACCTCAAAAAGCCTGCCTGCCTTTAGATGAATACATGAGAAAAAGAAAAAAAAACAAATTCTGTCATCTCAATTACAGCAGGTTAGCCTGTACCCAGAGAAATGCAAATTGGTGCAAATTAGTTTTAATTTGCATACAAGTAACTTAATCTTCATAGTAAGTGTAAATTTATATTGAAATGATATACTTTAAGATATTTCCTCTCTATACTAATATTCCAAGTCTCTCACTACAAAATATTTGAAGCTTTTAGCATAATATTTAATATTTATTCTACTTTTAATTAAATGTTTCTTAGAAAGTGAGGAAAAAGAATTTCAGTGCTTGTAGTCTTTAGACTTTGTCTACTTTTACCTTGACTACCATTTAAATTTATTGTAGAGCACAAACCTTTAAGCAGCCATTGTAGCATTATCATAACTCAATCTGATTGAAATATTGCTACACAATCTTATATGACTCCAGGAATCATGAGACTAAATTTGAAAACCTTAAAGCAGTTTTGTTCTACCTGATAGCTGAGAGCCACTCTTAACTCTTCTATGGGTGAAAAAATAAATTAATAAATAATAACATTAAATTATATTTCCCTGAAAAGAAAAACTGCTTATTGCCAATATCTAGCTAAATGTACAAGTATACATCTATTCCTTAAGAGACAGAAGAAATAGAAATATCACTTTTAATAAGTGAAATTAAGTGTGAGCATTTATGCTCATCACTGGAACAATATTCCCACTTAAAGCATCAGATATAAGGTGCAATTTACATTCATACTTTTTTAATCTCAGAATCTTTTGTGAGCAATCTTTAGCCTGGAGCATCTGTTTCTGCTTCTAAAATGCAGTTCGAAAGCAAAATTGAACTACTTGGGCTATCAAAGTTTGCATTAAAGCCGTTCTAGACAAAATTTGCTTTGGCCTTTCAATTAATTAACCAACTTAACTATTAACCTAACCTCTTACCATGTTAAAAAAAATGAGATGTTTGTCTCTCACAATTATAACTTAAAGCTTGCAGAGGACAAGATTATAGTTTTTCCCATCAACTTAATGTCTATTCCTCAAAAGAGAAATTTGCACTAAAATGGGAGATATGGGATGTTTCAAATGTAATGTAATAACTTTTCTTGAACTTTTCAAAAATTTCTATTTTCACCCTAAGGTGAATTTACTTATTAAATTCTCCCATTTGTAAACCAGGTAATAAAACATTTCTTGTACAACATTGTTTAAAGTCTGCACACCCCACATTCTTACAACTGCATATTAAGTTATTACTATCTAAACACTTTTCTGCCTTATGTAATAATACAGGCTGCATTTCAATTACTGGCATAAATATTTTGAATTTTCCCAATAAACAAAGTACCACTGCCATACACATATAATTACCTACTCTCTGCCCAGAGAAATAAATTAAGATTTCCTATTTCACATATTTAAAGGTGATCCTGCTAGCGATCTTTATTGGGAAATTTATCAGATAATCTTGAAATGTTGGACTTCTGGAATGCAACATTCTTAGAACATTAGAGATTAAAATATATGATCTAGTAGAGAAACTATAAATGAGCTGAACATTACAATTTGATTTTTTAAAATTTCTGCTATTGACCCAACATACTAAATATATTCAATATTGTTATTAATTTTATTATTTAAAAACTGTGATTATTTAAGTTTGGGGTTTTCTATTTGTGTTTTCCTAAAGAATAAAGGACTTCATTGAACTTCTGATCTTGAAATTAATTATCCCTAGAAACACAAGTCCCATGGTATTATAAAACAGTTGCCATTTCAGAATTTTAAAAAAGCATCATCCTGCAAAAAATATAATTTCATATTTGAACTAAATTAAAAATATCGGAAACAAATCTTAGCCAAGCATAGCCATACAATTTCAACCTTCAAGAGAGGAAAATTTAGAGTGAAGTAAAGGGCAGCATGAAGGACAAAAGACTATATAGAAGACGATCATCCAGGAAAAGAAGGAGGGAGTCTATAGTTGTCTGGCCTACAGAAAATCTTCTTTAAATTTGCTACTTTGGTTATAATCTGGTGGAAACCAAGAACTATGCAAAATATTCTATATGTTGTCCATTGTAGAGACAGCAAAAGGCAGCCACCAAATAGGTGTGCAGATTCTGAGATCCTCTGATAGATTTATAAGATTTTAAGCAGAATTTCTCTTGGTGGTGTTTATATATATATATATATAAAACACCAAAAAAGTATATATATATAATGTACTTTATATATATATATATATATATAAAGTACATTATATATATATATATACTTTATATATATATAAAATACTTTTTTCAAACAGAGAGAAAAAGCGCTGAAGTATCCTGTATATAGATATAGAATATGATCCGGATGTCAGCTACTTCTCCTTATCTCTTGAGATCTCAAAAAGATAAACTTGAACTTTCAGTTTCCTCCAAAGGATTCATGCCCTGTAGAATCCTTTGTTCTCTCTAGGATTCAGCAGATTCATGAGAACTCACCTTCTCAGGATCTCCTTTAACTTCTGTTTGCTGTACTTCAGTTAGTTTATTATCTTGTGGTTCTACATATGCCACCTCAGCAGCACCTGGTTTCAAGCAGATAAGAATCTCAGCTCAATTTTTCATTTTTTTTTTTAAAGCACCCTTCTGATACAGGCATTTGCAGGGGTACAGAGTTATTATTCAGGCGATATGGGTTGGTAAGGTCAAACTGGTTTCATAGCTGTCACCCATTCTGATTGATCAGTGAGCCTGTCTTCACTTGTCATTGCCCACAGCAAGTTGTTAAAGATTTTAAATATCATACTTAGATGTGGTAGGATGGGAGGAAAGGTGGAGATCTTGAATGCTTCAGGAATGCAAACAATTTCAACAAAGAACATAACATGTCTAGTCTTAAAAGCTCTTTAGCCACTCTACTTTTTAGCTCACCCACCCAAACCCTACTTTCTCATCATTTTTTTTTGACTCTCTTCTCACTAACCCCTAAATTCTGTTTATTTATAATGTCAAGCAGCTTAGCCATCTCTTTCTTTCATTTACTGATTTTCCTTAACCTATGTCTGGATCACGAATTTTACTCCCAAATAGTTTATAAATAGTTTTTCTGGACAGAGACAGTTGTGGCCTCCTTAATAGTAATTGTGGTGTTAGTTATAATGATCATACTTTGTTTGTTTAAAAAGAACTTATTTTTTTAGAATAGTTATATGTTCACAATAAAATTGACCTAAAGGGACAGTTCCCATCTACTCCCTGCACCGCCTCCTCTCCACACAAAACCTCCCCCATTATCAATATGTTATCAGGATTCTGATATGAACAATTTACAGTTAGGAATATGACAACAGAATAGTATGTATAAAGTAACCATGGCTGGTATTATGTCACTTTATAAGTCAGTATTTATATGTATATTAGTGTTATTTTGAAATCATTCTCTAAATCACCAAATAGGCAATCTGTTTATAGCCCAACTACTCTCATGTGCACCTCCAAAAATGGACTTTAGAATTAACATAACTGTGACATTTCTGCAACACAGGAAGAAATATTTGTTTATTTCAAATACTTTTTTTCTTTGATCAATCTTTAAGAAAAAATAGGCTCCTTCTGACACTTTAAAACCACTCATTTATTTAGAACAGATCCTATATATTAGCATTTTCAACCTTGGAAAATGATCTGAGGAAAAAAAGGAGACATGATCACAAGTGTATTTTTTTCTCACACTACTGCACGTTCACATTAATAATGTATTCTAATTGATGTGCAATATCTAGAGACTATTAGATATGCTGTTTGGATATTTCACTGTCATCTCAAACAGTGTATCTACAACTAAATATAACATCTCACTGCACACTCTATAAGCCTCACTCACTCAGATTCCTTTAGCAAACTTTCTATTTCTGTCACTTACATCCCTATACCACTCTAAATCTGATCCAAGATTTGAAGTCATTACATTAAACATGAATTGGTACTGTGATGGCTTCTTTAGCTAAATTTTCATGTTCATTTATCTCAGTCAAATAGAACTGACCTAAAATCTATTTGAATAATTTTACTACTTTCCTAAGAAATTTTCACTGTTCTCAGTTTGCACTCTCTTTAAGTCTGTGCTTACATGACTTCATAATCTGACTGTACTCTATATATCCAGATTTATTTCAGTAGTTTGGTCAGTTATTTCACTTATCTTACAATTATATGAATTTCATTCTAAGAATCTTTTCTAAGCCTTTTATGATAGTAGTTATGTTCAACCGTGACACATATCCACACCTCATGATGTCTTTATTTTTACAAATCAAACATTGCCACTTACCTGTAGTATGATCTTAACATTTTTGACCCAGTTTTCTTCTCTGCAGTATGAAGTTAATATCCACCTTGCAGGTATGCTGTGCAGATTACATAGATAATCTATATAAAAGCATCTTGTATCTACATAAAGTATGGAGCCAATAAATGTTAATTTCTTCAGTTTTTGAACTTTCAAGAAATCCTCTCAGAACTCTATTGCAATTCTGTTTGTCCACACAGATAATATATTGAAAACACTTCAAGCTCTGGTCCTGCTTTTTGCTCAAAACAAATCACATGACCTCTCTCAACAGTGCCTTTAAATCCTACCAATCTAAACTATGAATAACTTCAAAATACTCACCGATTTTTTGCCCCTGTGCATTTTCTCACAAACACTATTTTTCTTCCTCAATTTTTTTTATCCTGTCTTCTGCTCTTTTTCTAATGGAATATCTGTTACTAGTCGTTCAATAATCAATTCAATGTCAAGTTCTCCCGAAAGCCTTGGCATGCTCCCGTTTTGATCTTAGTATCCGTGTATTATACAGTACCCTCCATTAGTTTACTATTAAACTTAACAACATTCTAGAGAAATGATCTGCTCATTCGTTTGTGTGTCTCACTGATCTGAGAGCATCTTGAAGAAAGAAAGATTTCAGTCATCTCTGTGTACTCAATATTCAATATACAGCCTGGCCCAATATAAGGATTTGAAAAGTATTTTTAAAGAAGTATTAAATTTGTTAAAGAAATTTAATAATTTCTTATTAAATTTACAATCAATTTATCTAAGTATGCTTGGTATTTTATATGTTAGTCCACTCTCTTAAATAAACTATAAGCTCCTTATATGTATGGTCATATGAAATATCTGTGTTATTCATATTACCTAGCATAGTACTTTATATATAGTAGATGATAAATTACTATTGATTGGAAATAATTAGTTATTGATTACAGAAATGAAAAATCGTATTTATAAGGAATAAAAGGGGAGGGTAGACTAGTTTTTTTTTTAAGTGATGTAAAGCACTATATAGTGTATTGTCATTAAGATCAAGCCAGAAGAGATTGTGTTCCTACCTGATCCCACAAGGTTTGCTGAGCTCTGAGAAGCAAACTGCTCTCAGGGCTGAAGGAAAAGTGATTATATTTTAACATCAAAGCAATAGTGTGACACTTTTACAAAATCCTCTATATGTTTTGGTAAAGATTAGTATTTTTTTTTCCTAGAAGTCTACTCTAAAAGTGAGGATTTATAATATAGGCAGATGCTGTAATTCTGTATAATAATAAATATAATAATTATAATAATTATAAAAATAATAACAGTTGATTTTTAGAGCCTTCTATATATCAGATACTAATTTGACAATTTGCAAATATTATTTCTAAACTTTACAACAACCTAGCAAAGACAGTGCTTCTGGCTCCACAATGTCCACTGAAGAATGTAAAAGACCCTTAAATTTCTACATATTCCTGTGGAGAACCACAGGCATACTGAGTAGACTAAAAAATAGGTAAGAGGGGAAAAAAAAAAGTAGGTATTGTCATCTTTTTATATATAAAGAGACTGATATACAATCAGAAAGATCAACTCATCTTACATTATAAGGCTACTAAGTCAGAACTCAAATTTAGATTGATCTGTATCTAGAGTTCATATATTATATTTTGTAATAAATTTGATAATATCTCCCCCAAATTCATGTCCTTTTAGAAATCTCAGACCGTGACCTTATTTGGAAATTGGATCTTTGCAGATGTTATCATTTTAAGATGAGACCATATTCAATTAGAGAGGACTCTAATCCAATGTGATTAGTGTCCTTATAAGAAAAGAAAACAGAGACAAGAACACTGAGACACAGGAAGAACTAAATGTAATGAGAGAAAAAAATATTTGAGTGATGCATCTACAAACTAAGAAACAGCAAGGGTTGTAGACAACAACAGAAGCTAAGAGAAAAAGCATGGAATTGATTCTGCCCTAGAGCCTTCAGAGAGAGCATGGCCCTACTGACACCTTAATTTGGGGCTTTTTAAGCCATCTAGTTTGTAATAATTTGTTACCGCAGCCCTAAAACACTGAATCACATTGTGATAAGTCACAAAACATGTTATTGCCAGAAAATTAAGTATTAACAGACATTATTTCAGTCATATCTCAGAAAAAAAAAAACTCTATTACTTTCTATTTTACTTTTGGCTACCTTACATTTTAAAATTACTGGAGTTATTATTTCTTTTTACATCTCTATCATTAGAAAATAATGTTTTTACTTTTATAATTGGTGATTCGAGCGTCGTTTCTTTCTTTAAAAATATGCTTGAAGGAGTTAATTAAAGTACTTCTATAAGATCTGAAAAACTATAAAGTTTAAATACCTTGAGAATGGGTAACAATGCTGAAATTTACCTAAGCTGCTGTGTAAATGTTCAAAAGTCTTAACCATAGCAGTCTGGTGAACAGACCAGTCTGTGTGTTTATTTAATGAGACAACTCTGATCTTAGCAGAGAGAGAGATAACTTCAGCTCACTCATTGTGCTTCTATCTGTGACAAGATGCTAACTACTCTTCCTTAAGCTTCTTTAATAGTTTTTGGTATTTATAATGGCAAGAAAATAATAGAAAATTGCTTATGAAAGGCTATGCTAATCTATGCAAATAATACAAAATTGATGTGCTCATAAGTACAACCCTCAATCATATGCTTAAAAGGGACCTATAAAAAAGTGTAGATAGAGTTCTTACTTAGGAAAAAACAATTATTGAATATAATCATTCTACTAACCTCTATTTCACATGTTACCTTTGTAAGTCTCATTCTGTGGTTCTTAAGTAAAGCCAGTACTTCTTCACTGAGAAAAACATGCAAGAAAGTAAATAAAACAGTCTGACTTTACTCATAGTGTTCTTGTCTCTCAGAATTCAATAATGACAAACAAGAAAAATTAACAAGCTATCAAGTTATATAGACTTTCTTTACCCCAGACTGTTCTTGTTCATCAAGTTTTGTATCTTATAGTTAATTGCATGATAGGATCTAATAATGTATAAATACATGGGGGAGGGATGTTTGTTTTTCTTTTGTTTTCTTAACATAAAACAGAATCTTGACAAACTTAACACTGAGTGCTTTTATATGTCCATGAGTTGCTAGTTTTAATCCATGTTATCACACTTTGTGATAAGTTGTAATGTCAAAATGCCATTTGAAAAATATGCTTCTTAAGATGTTTAGAGTTGGAAGGTAGCTTAGAAAAATGATCTATTAAAATTCTCTCAGAGTCTCTAATTCCCATATCAGATATTATAATACAACTGTAACAGTATGAGGGGAAAATATGAAAGAAACTGGCAAAAGAATGAGAAACAAGCCACAGACTGAGAGGAAATATTTGCGAAAATATGTCTGCTAAGGGATGGTTATTCAAAATACAAGAAAAAAAATCTCTTATAGCTCAATAATAAGAAAACAAACAGCCCAAATAAAAATGATCAAAAGACCTGAACAGAAACCTCACCAAAGAAGATATAATTATGGCAAATAAGCATGTGAAAACATGTTCAACATCATTTGTCATTAATGAATTGCAAATTAAAAAACAATGGAATACTATTATATACTTATTAGAATGGTAAATATCCAAAACGCTGACACATCAAATGCTGGCTAAGATGTGGAGCAACAGTAATTTTCATTTATTGCCAGTGGGAATGCAAAATTGTACCACTACCTTGGAAGACAGTTCTGCAGTCTATTACAAAGCTAAACGTACTCCAATCATATAGCCAAGCAATCGCAACACTTGGTATTTACTCAAAAGAGTCGAAAACTTATATCCACACAAAAACCTATATAAAGATCTTTATAGCAGCTTTATTCATAATTGCCATAACTTGGAAGCAACCAAGATGTCCTTCAGTAGGTGAACAGATAAATAAATGGTGGTATATCTAGATGATGGAATATTTTTCAGCAATAAAAAAAAAGAAAGAAAGAGAGAACTATCAAGCCATAAAAAGGTTATGGAGGATACTTATTGCATATTATGAAGTAAAAAGAAGTAAATCTTAAAAAGCTACATGCTATATGATTTCAACTATTTGACATCCTGGAAAAGACAAACTATGGAGACAGTAAAAGGATCAGTGGTTGTCAGGGGGTGGGGACGAGGGAGGAATGGATAGGCAGAGCACAGATGAGTTTTAGAGCAAGGAAACTATTCTGTATAGTGTCATTGTACACATGTCAAAACCCATAGAATGTACAACACTAACAATGAATACTAATGTAAACTATGAACTTTGGGCAATGATGTGTCAGTATTGATTCCTTGATTATAACAAATATACCACTCTGGCATAGGATGTTAAGAGTAAGTAATAATATTATTTTTGTTGTATCATGTTAACCATACTCGACACAGGCATCTTAGTGAATATCACTGCATATAATTCTTCCTCTATTTCAAATAAAGCTACGAAAGAGAAAAACTTAAGTGTTTCTAAATGATTTGTTTTTCTTTTTGTTTTATTATAAAATGTTTAATTTTTGTCTCAATTGTACTGGGCTCTGATGAATTACAAATTACCTGTACCTTCAGGGAATTTTTTGTAATATAGGGTTAATATATGTGTTGTAATATAGAGTTAAAATATGTGTGAAAATAATTATAATCTGGGTAAAAAGTGATACAGTTAGAATTATATAGGTAAAAGATTAAGGGTATTCAGAGATGAACACACTTTCAGAAGCATAGATTTAAGTTTATGGTAAAGATTTCATGTAAATTAAATTGGATGATGAAGACAACAATGTAACTTCTTCCCTCGTTTCCTCATTGATTTATTTATTCAGTGATTTGGGAAGGAAACCATTCTAGAGATGGGTCTCCAAACTAAATGTTTGTTCGCAAACACTTTCTAACTGGTAGGAAGACAGACAAAGTTTTAAAGGCAATAATTTTTCAGATCCTTACATTCCTTATGAAATTTTTCCCGAAGCTGATCTTCTTGGGATTACTTCTGATGTGGAAGCTTTATGCATTGTCACAGTCTCCTACACAGCTCTTCATAAAAGATAAATATCTTCCTTAGGCCATACTTAACCATACAAAGGTACAAAGGTCAATGGTGAAAAAGCACTTGAAACACCAAACAAAATGACAAGACTCTATTGCGTCTACATTTGTGACTCACTGTTTTATTTTTTTTAATTCTCTTTAAAAACAATTTAAGGAGGATCAAATTGAGTGATTTGCCGATAAATTCATTTTAAAATTTCGATTATAGATAACTGTGATTTTCTAATATAACTTAGAAAGTTAAAAATAACAAGTAACATTGTTAAAACAAAATTCTTTCTATTATCATCTACTTAATATGTAAACAAGTTTTTTAATGCATATTTTTATAAGCGGAAATAAAAAAAATTGCATCTCTTTAAGAGCATATTTTCAATAAAATTTTATATTTTATTTAAATATATTATGTATTTATTTTGCTTTATCAGCTATGTACAAGTGATTATAATGATAACTCAATCCAGAAGAAAAAGATTTTAAACTTTTTGAGTCTTATAATCTAAAAATTTTAAAAACTTTGTTTTTTACGGACATTTTGTACAGAGGAATATTATACAGTAGTCATAAAACATTTTCAAGCATGACTATATACCACATCAAAAAAAATCTCTGTTGGCAAAATGAAATGGAAATACAAGTTCAACAAGAAAAAGGGACAACATAAAACTCCTGATTTTTGAAAAAGAGCTTGTTTACATATTTAAAATAAATGATGACAGGTTTTGAATAGCCATGACATTTAGATTCTATAGGTTCTTTCAAAAGAATGATAAAATAGTGTGCTTGGAATATATCATTAGCAATTATTTAAATTTATGTCAAAAAATGTTAGCTATCAAACTACAAATGTATCATGGTATATATGATTTTTTAAATCATTCCTTTACGGACTATATGCACGAAAAATCTTGAAGGCTAATGTTCTAAATAAAAGCCTATATGTACAAAACTTTTTTAAAAATCTGAGATATCTAGTTCTTTAATTGTTCGATGAATAAGAACAAAACTAATAGAGAACAAAAGATTGAAAACATTGTGGAGTTCCTAGAATGCTAAGGAGTCATTGTATATGTTAGCGCTATTCAATAAAAGTGTAATATGAGTCACTTGTGTAATTTTACATTGTGTAAAAAACTAAAGACACAGATAAAATCAACTTTAATCAAATATCAATTTTATCATAATATATTCAAAATATCTTATTATTAAATGTGATCAATACAAAGACACATCTTTGAAATCTGGTGTTTATTTTATACTTGTAGACTATCTCAATTTGGACCAGCCATATTTCAAGTACCCAATAGGCACATGTGGTTAGTAGCTATCTTACTGGACAGCTCAGGTCTAGACTAGTGTCTCCTAAATTTTATTTATACATGTGCCACTGCAATAATATTCTATATCTCTTTACCACAATATAACACATTTTCTGATTTTTACCATTTTTACAATTTGCATTTACTATATTGACAATATTTCTCTCTGAATTGATTTATCATTTTTGCATAAATTTACAGTAATTTTAAAAGGTATATCATTCTTTTCACTTGTCAGATATAGAAGATAAGCATAAAAGGAAATGCAATTTAAAATGTTATTATGTTTTTGCTAGTTTTTTTTTTTTTTTTTTGGCCCAGCAAACTGAGCCTGAGATCAGTTCTCTGTTAGACTAAGGAACAGTTGATCAAAGGACATAAAATACATGAAAAGTTTTCCTTAAAATAATCAGGGTTAAAGAGAGAAAAAACAGACTTATCACTACAGTATTTACTCCAGTCTGGGTACCACCCGAAATCATCTTGATACTCTCAGTCATGTGTCCCACATTGAGATTTAATCACTGGAAATATTCAGCAATTCTTTAGTTCTTCAGCAGGGCCCATAGAACAAAACTATATTTTATTATTTATTCAAGCTAATCTGTCTGTAGCTAAGTACTAAAATTTGATTTTATATAGAGGATTAAAAAATCCCAAACACTATTTTAATTCTGTTTTCTTTCTACACTTTGTGTTAGTGAATTTTATCATATTTTATTGGGGTCTGACAGGCTTATTTAACTTTTTAGCCTCTCTTATTGCCTGAGACACTGTGACAAAGAAAGAGACCAAGGAATTCTGAAATTTTTAATGTCAATGATACCTAAAGAAGAGACTATGCTTTTTAAATGATATATGAGTCATAGAAGGATATTGGTATAAGAGATTTTGAAAATGACTGATCTCTGTCTATAGACACTCAGATGTCAAGGGCATGGACTTGAGTCTTTTCTGGTTACATTAAATAAGAATATGCCAGAGTCTAATATCGCATAATATTAAGATAAAATATTGAAAGTACATTTATATCTGTCCAAAAAACAACCTCTAGGCACCTAAGTTTTTATTACTATGAATAATTTTACTAGCATCTTGAATATCATCTGTGATTAGGGAACATGAATATTTCTCCTGATAATCAAATGCTATAGTAAGTAATACAGTACTTTCCACTGACAACATATTATTCCATAATGATTTACCTGTTAGGTAAATATATTTGTAGAAATTTATAACTTTATAGCTTTATGTCTGATAATAAATAATTATTTTATTAAAACTAGAAGCAATTCCACATGATACTTTAGGCAACTTGCTTCACCGGAATGCAAATATATTTTTCTCCTACATATAAGAGGCCTCCAATGTTCCCAGCACAGAGACGCTAAAAAATATTTTTTAATAAATAATTCCATTCATTTTAGTAGGGCTTAATGAGAATAAAATGCTTAAAATGTCATCTTCTTCAAAAAAAGAAAAAGATAAAAAATTTTATGTGTTATATAATTTTCTAAGTAATATAAATGCAAGGGTGAAATGTATTAAATGATAATAATAGTATCATGGGTTTTGTAAGGATTATGAATAACTGCTTTCTATTTCCCTGCAATGAATATTTTATATTGAAAAATAATACACAGTTTAAAAAAACTACATTTTATCAGAGAGGATGCAGTTTGAGTTACTTCAAGAGGCCAAGACCACACTACCTGCCACACATTACTCCATATTGCCTTGAATCTTTTGTTTATGTCCCCATCACTGTTATCTAACTTCTTCGTTCATTGCTTACCTATCATATTTATCTGTTCATTTGGGTTTCACGTGCTTTAAAACATGTCCAAATTATCCCTCTGTTAACTGAGGTATTTTTAAAACCTGCATTAATTAATTCTTTCTGATTATAAATGATGACTCCAGTGTATTCAAAAGCATTTCAATTTCCGGAGAAAAAAAAACACTGTGACCTCTTTAGGTCTATCTCAGGTCCCAACCAATTTTTCTATTTTAAAAGAAAAATTGTGTTTTGGGTATCATTCTTATTCTTTGGATACTTGCTTATCATTTATCATCCTCTGGTAACCCTAGAACATTTCAGTAGCTTGCCATTCTCTCAATTGTTTCCCATTTTTTCCCACTATTCAGTCAAATGTAGGTGTTCTCTGGGATTTTTCACAAGGACTTTGTACTAGGTGACAGAGTATACCTCTATCTCTACCTCTATCTCTCTATCTATCTGATTACATACATACATGTGAATGTACAGTAGTCCCCACTTATCTGCAGGGAATATGTTCCAAGACCCCCAGTGGATTTCTGAAACTGCAGATAATACTAACCCTACATATACCATGTTTTTTCCTATACATATATATCTATGATAAAGTTTAATTTATAAATTTGGCACAGTAAGAGATTAACAATAACTAATAACAAAACGGAGCAGTTATAACAACATATTGTTAAAAGTTTTATGAATGTGACATTTATTAAGTAAAATAAGTGTTACTTGAACACATACGACATGATACTCTGACAGCCAATCTGATAACTGAAATGTCTACTAAATGACTAACTAATGAGTAGCATATACAGCATGAATACACGGGACAAAGGGATGATTCACATGGGACAGAGGAGGATGGCATGAGATTTCATCATGCTACTCAGAAAGACATGCAATTTAAGACTTATAAATTATTTCTAGAATTTTCCATTTAATATTTTTGGACTGCAGTTGACCATGGGTAACTGAAACTACAGACAACAAATCCTCAGATAAGTAGGGACTGTGGTAATGATTTTTAAATGATTACTTTTAAAAAACTTCAGCATGTTTTCTAATGTTAAAACTAAATTTGGTTTGTCCCCAAAATGTAATTTATCTCATTTATCTCATTTCTTCCCTTTTGTTTCTGAAGGTTCCTGTGTTTCATGAAATCTTAGTTCTAAAAAAAGATTTTAGTGACTTAGGCCAAAATCTTGGGCAAATTAATAAGAGAAATAAAGAAATGTGTTCTGTTATAAAAACTTGTTAAAAACAGAACACCTTTAATTCTGCCCTGAGAGCTATGAAGCCTGTCTCCCTATTCCAAAAGGAGCCTGGGATAGGCAGTCTTTAGTGATCATATTTTCTGCCCTCTTGTTCCCTGCATTTATTATTTTGCTTCACCATTTCCTATCACTTCACATATTTTGCAATGACACTCCTCTCTATAAATGAGCAGGATTTCACTTTCATCAGGAACAGGAGTCTGTTCTGGCTTCCTATAATAAATCTGCTTTCCAAATATAGGCGTTTCTACTACATTAAAGCTATTATAATTAAATATAAAACAAAGAAAATAACACACTTTAAAAAATACCAATAACCCAAGTATCTATTTCTTGGTGATTTGGTTGCATTTAAAAATATTTTTATTTGGGGATATATTTTACAGTTACTTGAAAGTATCACTTTAGTGTGGATCATGTCTAT
Source organism: Pteropus alecto (assembly GCF_000325575.1). Classification (NCBI taxonomy): domain Eukaryota; kingdom Metazoa; phylum Chordata; class Mammalia; order Chiroptera; family Pteropodidae; genus Pteropus; species Pteropus alecto. The sequence goes on from NW_006432669.1 coordinate 7,078,712, forward strand.
ACACCTGAAATAAATTGACTATGCTTTAGCAGAGCCCTTAGGAGGGAATTGTGGCCAATCCCTTAACTCTCTGCAGATGTTCTGCAGCTAAGCCAGTCTAAACTGATCGTTACTGTGACCACACTGAATGATTTTACCAGACCACTGGCATAATGTTTGGCTCTAAAAAGATTTGCCTTTGGGTAATAACATTTTTGTATTTTCTGCTAGCCTAGTCTTCCATTTCCAATGACGTTAGGAAGTAAAACATCTTGTTTTTTTAATATAGCCGTTTTCATTTAGGGTTGTTTTTTTTTTTTTTTTTTAATTGTCCTTTAACAATGGAAGAGCCAAGCAAAAATGATATAAAGCCTCTGAATACAGATTTTCTTGGAATAACTGATTGACTTGATTAAATATCTGTTCATCAGAATATTCAAAATGACTCAATGCCATTTTGGAAATGAAGGCTAATATCTAATCTAGCTAAAGGAATATAAAAATATAGAGTGATTAATGTTTTATCTACCCAAGAGTTTTTACCCAACAAAAAAAATTTAAAGACATAGATAGATCATATGAGAGAAAGGAAGAAAAATGCAAAGAATTATTTTGCAAATTATTGTATTTGATGTACTCATAGTTTTTTAGAGTAGTTTTCTTTGAGCATATGCATAGATATATATGCATATAGATAGCTAGATCGATAGCTGGATACATAGATCTACATGTATATATGTATAAATATCTGTGTATTGTGCAAATAGAATCTTGAATTGTTGCTTTGCATTATGGTAATTAATAATGCTAAGCATTAATTTATTTTAAGTTGTTTTTACTGGAGAGGTGTTTTTGAATGCTTCTTGATTATTTTATTCTTTGGTATTCCAAATTTAAAATAAAGCTAACAAAGAGGAAAGAAAAACTTTCAAAATCATAAATTTGAAATAAATAAAGATATCAAAATACATATTGATAGCAAACATTTATATCTGTCTATGCTTAGGGTAATTTGGTGAAAATTCAATGGCTCTTTTAGTCATATCTTTACAGAATTTATATTTTTATTGCTAATTTAGTATTGTAGGCAAAAATTTTCTCTTCTTTTGAAATAACTTTCATTTTCATTAGTTAGCCATTTGGTCATTTATTCAATATATATTTATCAAGCAAACATTCTGTTCCAAACATTGATAGAATAATGGGGAGAGGATTCTTAACAGAGCTCTGGAGCATGGACATAACTATATGAGTTAAAAGAGCATCGTGTGGGAGTACATAGGAGAAAGAAACTCACTCAAGAGAGGTTGAAATGTCAGAAAACCTTTTCAGTAGGTAGGAATATTTCATTTAAGTTTTAAAAAATTAAGTTTCAAAATTAATGCTCAATTTTTACAAGCTATTTATGAAAAAAAATCTCTCTAAAAGCATTTTTTTCCTATTTTTTTTCAAATGTGATTTAATTCTTCCAGGCCATTTTTGGAGAAAAGAAAGTGGCTAGAACTGAATTTTATACAATTAATATCAAGATTAAAATTGTTATTTTAAAATATCAATATTAACAATAATATAAATATTGATAAAGTATTAATATTGTTATTTAAAAGTAAACTTGTTCTCAATATCCTCTTCCTTTCTCTCTTTTCTTTCCTCTATGATCCCAATTTCTTTGTCCTGTTAACTTTATATTCAAGTTTTAATTTTCAAGTGAGGTTTGAATAAATGTACAACGTTGCCCTCTACTGGACAGAAGCTCCACGTGGAAAATGTTTCATTATAGGGTATGAGGATGTGTATATCTTATTATAGAAATTTCAATGACCAATAAAAAAATAAAAATTCTTGCTAAAAATAGTACCATGTTTTAACTTGACATACAGCAATACTACTTTGACCTCCTTCCAGTGACTAGGAAAGCTCAGGTACAGCTCAGTTTCATATCTCTAATATGAAGATGTAAGCAAATTTTCTGCTTTCTCCAAGAATTGTTTTCTTTTAGAAATGTGTCTCTTTCATTTCTAACCAAAATACTATGTTGATTTTTTTTTTTTACTTTATTTACTTTTAGAATATTCTCCTTCAGTGGAACAATGACGATTCTAATTTCCAGGTTGCCAAATTTTGATGATTGTTATTATAACATGAAAAGTGTTAAATTGAGCAGGTTTTTAACACAATGAATAGTACATTTACTGCAATATTATGCTTTTCGACAATTTTATGTTCAAGAAAAGCAAGTTTTATCGTAAGGCAAGAATACAATGTGAAATTCATCATGTCCTTGATATCACATTTACATACTGCCCATGGATATTTAAATGTTTGCATATGGTTGGAAATAGGAATCCCTGCTAATGGCCCAAAACACAAGCAATGAAGAGCTATAACCTCTCAGAGACCACGCAATACACCACAGTTCTTTTATCTGCTCCATTGTTGATGCAATAGGCAGCTCAGCTGCCATCTTTATGTTCAGGTCCCACTACATTCTAGAACATGTTTTCACACACACTGATCTTTCCCTTCCAACATTCAAATTGCCCATAGTTTCCTGAGATATATCTGTGGGAAGGGCAAGGGTGGTATTCTAAGACAGAAGGAGGCTGGACCTGGATATCACAGGGACTGCCATAATCCTCAACATTGCTTTGACAACATTGTCCCTTCCCTTATCTTAACAGATAAACTACTGGTACTTTTACTATTATCTTCAAGTTCTCCTTCTTATAGTTGTGGTTTCTTTGAGGGGGAGATTAAGTATGCCTAATATATGTGTCCCCTTTTCTCTTGATAGAAAATATATTATTAGCACATTACATATTAGTAAGCATATGAGCAGATTTGTGATTATATTATTCATCAAAGCTGAAAAAGTTCGAGGTGAGATAAAATATAACTAGTAATAAAATATTTCAAGTAGGAGTGATCAGAATTGGGCCTAGAGGAGAATGTTGAATTTAGCTGTGTAGAAAGAAAAGGCATCATAAAGACATTTTAAATTAGAAATTTGTGAATAAAGAATGAGTTGAAAAAAGTGAGTGAGTTGGATCTTAAGACTGGGACTCTCAAATTATTTAGCAAAATACTCAAAAAAATAATGAGATTGAACCCAGTCCTATGAGAGTTCATATAGTCTAACCTAAAGAAGCTCACTACAGGATTATCTCTGAAATCTAATAGTTTATTTTAAAATATTTTTTTTTAAAGTTTACATTTCTGTTTCATAACGTATCTGCTTTTATTATAGTATCAAAATAATACTTTAAATTAGTTAACTTTTGTGCTTAAATCTTTGAGAAATTTTTGATGCTTTCTGAAGTAGTAAGGTGTTTTTTTTGTTTGTTTTTGTTTTTATTTTCTTTATAGAGACTCTCACTGTGTACCACATTGTCAATACTTGAATTTAAAAAGTGCAGCTTCAAGGAAAATATGTTAAGGCCTGGTAGGAAAATAGGAGAGATAATCTTTGGTGAATATGATGGACTTATATAAATGACTTTGAATGTTAGGTTTAGGAAGATGAGCTATTGGTAACACATGTAGCATTTTAGGAAATTTGAATACACAATATTTCAGAAGTCCATCAAGTTTTATGAAAACAAAATATTAGTAGATGCTAATTAACCACATTAAGCATCTTTGCATTTACTCTATTGCAAATTTAAAAGTCTGGCATAAGTGTGTCTTCCTGAGAGGATATTTTAGTTTATATAATCTTTTTTAACTGTCAAATAGATTGTAAATTGTCCAACAACATGGGCCATCTCTTTTCATTGTCCCCAAGAAAAATTTTCACATATGTTTAGTGCTTAATAGGTATATCTTTTTAACGGATATTTAAGAGATGTACTTAGACACTGGAGTAAAAGATTAGATGGCACTAGATTTAAAAAATATTATTTTCATAAGTTTCTTGGCATATTTGATTCAATATACCATTTGTTTTAAGGTGCAATTATAATATATGTACCTTAATAAAAGCTTTTTAAGATTGAGAAGTGAAGTGACATAATGGAGTTAGATTAACATTTCAAGAATATCTTCTTTAAACCGTTCTCATTTGCAAGTCCTTAATCTTTTTTTTTTTCTTTTGCACTGCCTGTATCACAATTAGTATATTGCATGTGTTTACCCACTTCTGTCCCCATTTGCATGCTCTTGCAACCACATTGGGTCTGAGCACTGAACAGAGCTCCTGGCACCCCAGAGATACTTAAACTTTCATGGGTCTCATTTGAATCAACATACTTTGAACATCCAACAACATTCATATCTATGAATAAGTGTATAAAAATACTAAGCACCTAACAGTTTTGGTGTGTCCCTGGCTCCTGTAAAAATCTGATAAATGCTATGGGCCCTAATAGTCTCGTCTCTCTTCAAATGCATGTATGCATAATATTTTACAAATAATTTTAGGAGGTTCACAGAATCCCTAAAAGCCACCCATAGGTCCAGGTTGAGAACTTTTATATAGTTTATATAAAAAAATGCTGGAAAATTTAGAAATAATTTATATATTAATTGAGAGACAAATCTTTATTTAAATAACTTGTTTCTCAGAAAACATACAAATGTAAGAATATGAAGTGCTAATTTGGAGGTGATTATCAAATATGTTCATATGTACATTAAATGTTATAAAATAATAGTAGTTTTTATTTGCTTCTAAAAAATGAATACAAATATCAATTTTAAAATGATCATCATAACCAGGAAAGAAAAAAACAGATAAGGCATAGAGTGAATAATGTTCATAACTACACTTAAAAAAAGAGTAGAAAATGTGTTACATTGAATAAAAACCAGAGTTTATTTTTTAAAAGAGACAGAAATTATGAAATCCTGAAATTATGATCAGTTCAAGATTTCATAAACTATGTTATTGTATTTATTTTCCATGTGAAAAGTCTTTTTGTTTTACCATGTAAGATGAATTTTTCCAAAAATGTCACTTATAAGTTATAATGTTAAACTTGTATTTTTAGTACTGAGATTATATTTGAGTTTATAACTAAAACTATAGTTTCAAACAGAAAGTTATTTTCACCAGAAAAAAAAATTTACCAAGGAATGATTCAGCATCACATTGTGACAGAGTTGACCTTTCTAATTAAGAAATTGTAATTTCTAGTAAGCTGAAGGAGAAAAAGAAACAAGACATGTTTTAAATTTTGCAATTCCATTTTCTTTTAGAGAAGAAAATTATGTTACTGAGTCAAGACTATGTAGGTATACAAGTACATGATTCGTTTCCATTAACTTTGACAGGACCCTGTAGAAAAACAAATCAGATATGCATCAGACCTATAATTAAGCCTTTAATATATAAGTCAAATTCTCACTCATGACCTCACTGTATATGGCTTAAATTCCTAAAGAATTTCTCCTCAACCTTTGCCAAAATTTGGAGTTAACTAGGTCATATGCAGATCTGATTTCAGTTAATATTTACTTCATTTTAATATGGTTTATTTTATTATAATGCCACTATAATGCTGAGGTAATTAAGAATGATGTCTAAATGATACAGCCTTTACTGAAATCTTACACAACCTAGTTAAACATCCTCTGTGCTCTTGGCTCATCTCACTACCATGATCAGAAGAACACAAAACCTTCTATAATTCTGCCATATTTTATCTCCTAAGTCTCTCTCCCAGTTATTACAGTCTGTCTTTATGTACAGTCTATATCTCTGATATGGAAAGTTTGTAGTTTCCCCGGTATAACTTATTTTCAGTTCTCCTAACCTTGTCGTCTTTCTCTCTGAATTTTTCTTTTAATGAGTACTGTCTACTTATCAAATTCCACAGCTTTTAATTATCATAAATAGAGCTGCTTTTTAATAATGCATATTCATATACTCATAAGGCTATGGAGGCTATTATAAAATAGATATTCAAAAACTGTTTTGGGCAATAAAAGCCAGTAGCACTAACAGAAATGAATACTTTAAAAAAAAGAACTTTTTTGATATATAAATTCTGGTACAGTTGTAAGAATATCTCTTTTATTGTATTGCTCATGAACAAATTATAATTTTTATATTATCCCTTTTGTAATGAGAAATTATAGAAAATCAATCATTCTTTTAGCTTTTAGGTCTCCTCTGTTCAACAATACTTATTCAGTACTGACCACATACAAGGCACTGTGGTAGGCCCTGTGGGGAGTTAATTCAACTTTTTACATTATTGCAGCAGATGAGAACTCTTATCATTTATGCAGATTCTGCTAAGGACTCCTGTGAGAAAATTTATATGATAACTATCACTAGGAAATGTAGTTATTAAAAATTTTATTCAACCACCTCTTGGCCAGATTAAATTTCCTCTCAATAGAGATAGAAAATTATTCAATTTTGTCATGTGTATTTTTTTCATCTTTTAGTTCTGAAAAACCTATTCTTTTAGCCGTGGGGAACACTTTTATTAAGGGAGCTCAATTTCAGATTTTATCAGCAGAGACTTTTGAATAGTATATATTGGATCACTTTAAGACCAAAATTTCAATTAGACGCCCCACAAAATCTAGTGGTTTAATTTTTTTCTAAACCTTTTTCTTAACATTATGATATAAAATAAAACATCTACCCCACTAGTATGATTAACCAAAGAATCTCTGTTGTCCTAAGGCAGCAAAAATAATTATTAGAAATAGTTCCACATTATATTTCAAGTTGTAGTATTATTAGGTTTAATAACAATAATATAAATAATCATGATACAATTTGTAGACTTTTATTTTGTAACAATGTACTTGACAATTCACACATATTATCTCAATCTTCAGAACAGCCATTGGAAGTAGTTAATATCCTGATTTAATAGAGGACTGGAGAGATTCAGTAATTTACCCAATGTCAGGAAGATAATGAATGACAGAAATGGGACTTGAACATGAAAAAAATAGTTTTGAGCAATTGGAAATTAAATTTTTAGAAATATATTCACATGCATTCATGTATATTACAGAATACAGTACACTGAATAAAGAAACAGTCAATAAAGTATTGTATACTTTACTGTAGAAATAATAGGAAATTGGATAATTATTACTTACCTTCCTTTGTTTCCAATGACTGTATAAATTTCTTCCAGATCTGAGAAATTCTTATAATTTTTTCATATTGTTTTATTTTAGAAGATACGTCTTCAGTATTTGAAATATTACATATTTTTAAATTTTTTTATTTCTTAAATCGACTATCTTTCATTCACCAAATCCTACTATGACAAATCCTCAACTATAAGGTAACATGTTCCCTTGGTTGAGATGAGAAACTGAGTAAATTCAGCTGGAGTTTAAAATCTTTTTTCTTCACCAATGAAAATTTGATAGAGGCACACAATAGAAAACATTGAGTTAAAAATGCCCCCAAACTTCTACTTTTATAGTATTACCAAAAGGCTGGTAGTTTCTATATAGTTATACTTTATTAAATCAGAAGAATTATTAACAAAACTAAATAAGGCTGAGAACTTAATTTTGTTTATAATAGGGTAAGTACATTTATTTAGGAAAATATATTTGATAAACTGACCAATGGAAAATGAATTGACCAAATATGTTCCAAGTTTGTAAAATATCAATGATTTAATATAAAAATATTCCTAGTAAAAATCTTGGCTCAGTTGTTTTACTTAGCAGTTGGTGTGATATTTGAGAATAGTGCAACATATCTTTAAAAAGATTGTTTAACTATTTTACTGTTCTACAAAAATACATTCAAACTCTAAAATTATATCTAACATATCAATTCTCTCTATTCTATGTGTTTACCCAAACATTAATATGACATTAAGACACTTATTTTTTTTCAATTTTTATGGAGAAACAATTTATATATATCACTGTATGTTTAAAAAGTACATCATGATGATTTATATATATTATTGTGAAATGATTATTACAATAGCTTCAGCTAACATTCATCTTCTCATATAGATAAAATAAAATGAAAAGAAAGAAAAAAAGAAAAAAATTTCTCCTTGTGATGAGAACTCTTAGGATTTACTCTCTTAATAACTTTCTTATATATTATACAGCAGTCTTAGCTATAGTCATCATGTTATATATGACATCCCTAGAAGACATGTATTAAGGTACTAAAAAAATCTTACAGTATACACTTTGATGTTATGATAGATTTAATTTTATGCTTAAAATCTTAAAACTACACACAAAAATATTTCAAGGGAATAAAGTTCTTTACATTAACCCTACAATGTTTACATTATATAGATAAATCTCTTAATATGGGAGGACTAAAATATTTTTAAAGAATACAATAAAAAGTTAATTTATATCTTAAATGTTTCATTCTATCCTTAAATTGTAATTATAGTTTATAAACTAAGATACGAGTCTTTAGTTTTATAAATAACAGTGATTACTTATATATAAATATAACATGCCCCAAATTACATTTTTATAACATATTCACTGCTTCATAATCAACCCATAACAGCATTAGGGAAATAGCAAGTACAAAGGCTAAATAAAAAACATGGACTCATTCCTTTGAGAAACTGTAAGTAATTCAATATTGATTGACTAAAATTTGAGAGAAGGAAGACAGGAAAGAGAAGATATGAATTCCCAGGAATACATAAGGGCCTTGTCTCTCAGAAGGTAAGTTTGTTTTGCCACGAAGGTTAAAAGGATTGATTGCAGTATTTTGGGCAGGTATGTACCATGATCAGAGTTCCATGTTAGCAATATCACTTTCATGAAATTGTGGATCATGGAGTGGAAGGATCTGGGGAGAATTTAGGAGAAGAGTTAACTAGAGTAGTGCTTATGAGTATAGGGGTAGAATTTGGAAAGCATGGAGAGTAGGTTAAACCTGCAAATATCGGTGGAATGTTCAGGAGGAGATTTCACCAAGGCAATAAGATATAAACATGGTAAGGTGAGAAGAGAGATGTAGGCTATTTTTAAAGAAACCCAAAACAATCGAGCCCATGTCAATGAATCTCTTATTTGTACAGAGGAGAACAAATTAGAGCTATTTTTGGCATCATGAAGGCAAACCAACTTGTGAATTGAATGGATTTTCACTTTTCAGTTAGTTGTTTCGGCAGCTGGTAGACACAGTCTTGCAATCACAGCTCATTAGGGTATTGGAACTGCAGCTTCTCACTCTCCAGGGAAGCAGTATGATTTCATAAACCATAGTAACTAAAGAATGAATATTTTTCAATATGATATAATTAAACATTATGGGGAAGAATGGATTAGGGTTCTTTGTGACATTTGGCTAAACATGCTAGCTAGCAAAAATACACAAATGAAGGTCACATTTGCAATTATTATAAAAGTGTCTACATTTTAATTAGGTAGCTGATAAATGTCATTGAGCCTTAGCCACTGACCAACTATCATTTAAAAAAAAGAAAAATGTCACCTAAAAAGTCAATCTTTTTTGCACTGTCATGAAATTAAAACTTGTAGCAACAATAAAGTGTGTTCAGCAGTACAGTATTAAGTGGGCTTAGTGACAATCTTAAATAAAATTTAAAAAATATATTGACAGCATATACCACTGACAATACAGATTTTCAAGCAATGTTTTGTAAAGCAGGTTTGCCTTTACTGTAGAACCATATGGAGCCACACTAATCTTAAAAGTCTCATCTTAGAGTTTAAGTAGTATTTTTTGGCCTGTGGCTTTAACTTACATTCATTCTTTATTAATTTGAATTAAATATTCACTGACTTTCTTCCTCTCAAGGCAAATCAATCCTCTTGACCTCAGGCAATTTTGAACCTGACATAAGAATTTTAAAAAGTTGATACCACCTTTTTGATAGTCTAAAAATATTTTGAACTTTACAATGGTATTCAAGAATTATTTGTACCTTTCCCCTGAAAAAAATAAATAAATTGACATGTCATCTTAGGATAATATGAATTTCCTTTTAAATTAGGTTTTGAAAATGGCACAGAGAAAAATAAATATATGTATTGCTGTTATTTGACTAGTGTTTCTAAATCTAGATACTTAAAGAAGTCATGAATAAACTTAAAAAGAAATTAAAAAAACAAAAAAGTAAATAAGTGAGTAAAGGAAATCATAAAGAAAATGATCAACAAATTTACCTACATAAAATTGTAAATCTATAGTACGCTATCATCAAATTAAAATTCACACAACAGTAAATGGAATTGTTGATGGTCATAGTGGACCAAGTGATTTTGAGAAAAAAGAAAAAGAAATTAACTCAATACAAAAAAAAAAACATATATAACTCAATGAAAAAATATGTACATGTGAGAAAATGAAGTATATGACTAATAATCAAAATGCAAATCCAAACAATAAATAATAGGTTTTTAACTAGCATATTTTAAAAGATAACTAACATTAGCAATCATCTAATGAATGGTATATAAAATATGATAATATAATGTTAAAAATTATTGCTGTCTCATGATGCTAGCAGAAGTATAATTAAGTCAAAATTCCTAGAAAAAATTTTAATGAGAACTATTTTATATTCAAAAATTTCACTTCTATGATGCTCTTCCAAGGAAATTATTAGTCATAAAGACAAAGATTTGTGTACAAAATATTCCTGCAGCATTATATATTATAGATAAGTTTATCTGATCACAGGGACATGGTTAAATACATTATAACAAAACACATCATTGGAATGTCATGTAATCAATAGAATGCTTTTGAAGAACATTTGTAATAGGATTCAATATTCACAATATAATAGTAAATAAAAATTAGAAGATTACATATATAAGCCAATCTCAGTTTCCTTTAAACAAAACTTTGTTGGTATGTCTTTGTTGGTATGTCTATGAATCAAATGAGAAAATATCAGAGTTTGTTTACTCTTGCAAAAGATACTACAACTGGATAGCAAGATTAGAGATGATTTTAATTCTACAGTGAATATATATTTCTTTTTTAGTTAGAAATTTTAAATTTATAATTCATAGAAAACTTAAATTACCGCTATTCCTTTTGAATCTGTACCCCATAATTTATTCCATAAGGGAAAGGATTAAAAGAATGATCACTCCAAACCTGGAGGCAATACCAAAAGGTTTAAATGGCAGCTGAGCCAAATACTCTTAGAGATTGAGAAAGGTACCAGATGCCTATTCCTTTGAAATTTAATTCATATGTAAGTAAGGCTTTCAAGTTGAAAAGTAGTAGTTTGTGATCTGTAAGTACCAAGAAACAACGGTTCTAGAATGGGAGTTGCTTCCTGGAAATAGAGTTTGTTACAGCTTGAATAAGTGCCTCAGATGAGGCAGATATGGAGGTACTGACTGAGAGAGTGACATTATGAATTAGGCTGCAACATTTTAACCTGTTTGATATCTTTATCATTATTTAACTAAATAACTAGATCAAATCAGCTGTTGGTTTAGGCTAGAATACCAAAATCACAGCATATATGTGAATTTAAATGATTTGCAGGTATTTCTTCTGTTAAATGAGAATTCACCTAACTTTGCTAAAATGTCATTGAGAAATTATCTTTTGATGTCTTCTTTGAAGAAACTGCTGTTGGTTGCACAGTTTCCAATTTATTCCAATATGTGCCTCACTAGCATATAATTGCTAGGGTCAAAGCTGTGAGATTGCCTTTGAAGAAAAATTCTTATAATGAGATCATTCAGGGACTTCAATAACTAACACCCCTTGAAGGGATTCCTAAAGCAACTTTTTATGTACTAAGTAGCAAAATAAAAGTCACGTACATATTTTTTAATGCTTATTTTTTCTATTGTGAGACATGACCAAAGCTCAGTTCAAATTCCGTCTCCAGCTCCAAGGCCTATTTTATTAGTATCAATTGTTTCTTCCTAGATGTTCCCACACAAGTTAGATTGAACCATAATCCATTTATGCATCTATTTCACTCTCCCTTTTAATATTGTGTTTTGTGGCTAGGGCATCACAATGAGACTGTGATCACTGGAAAGATAGTAACAAAAAGCTAAGGAAAATGAACATGGGGATTTCTTTAATGGTAAAATATAAGGACATTGATTCGCTATGAGCAGCTGCATAAAGGAGGAGCTAATGTACCCATGCAAGTGGGAAGGTGTAACTTCCTTGGACCCTACCAACTTCCTTACAGAGAAACACATCTGTCCAAGCTAGTGCCCATGTGGAGTGAGGATTCCACCAGGCTTGAGAGAAACCTTTATTTTCTCAACTGGGGAATATGACATTCTGCCTTCTTACTGCTACATGGCTTCAGCCTATGTAAGTGTAAAAATCACTTCTTATACATCTCCTACTTAATAAGAACTAAACCCTGTGAAGAACTTTTTTCTAAAACCATCACTATGTTTTTTATCTGAGTGTCTATCAGTATCAGTCTGAGTTTTGTTCAAATTCCATGATTATAAAGTGGTTTCCCTGAAGTTTAGATTATTCTGTTCTTGGTTTACAAGAACTCTTTGCAGGCAAAGATTTTATGGTTTATTTCTTCTTGTATTCCATATTTACCTTCTAATTTGGGATACGTAACAGTTGATCATTTTGTGTATATTGAATAAATGTTAAATCACCTTATATGTGTCTATGTAGCCCATGTTTCTAGATTGTTCTTAGCTACCTAATATTCCATTAATATAATGGCCCATCTTGAATTCCATTCTTAAAGCCACAATGGACTCAGTGTATCCGCATTTTATAGATTCTATGGACAATACTGCACCAAAGAAGCCAGTGGACATAGTAAAACATGTATGTTTGTTTTTTATACCACTGCATATAAGGAAAGCATAACTTTCTCATACAATATTTTCTAAAATTGAGTGGGAGGGAAGACATTTTGTTTAAATTTTAATCATAGCATTCATTTATTGGTAAACAATAGTAGCTTTCTTTGATTTACTATCAAATACTCTCTGATCTATCTTAAACACACAGAGATTAGGAAGTTAAAAGCTAATATAATCATTACAGAGTTAAAACATCACTGAAACCTTTAATTCTCCAAAACAAGAGGGAATTATTTTATCATTAAATTAATTTGGTTATATTTCACAACTAGCTGTTACCCTTACTAATTTCCTCAGTGATTAGAAAACAATATTCCTAGTATGAAGGCAATATCAATTGAATGCAATTACTTTATGCTTTTAGTAATTTAAAAAGATGTCATCTAAATATTATAGATTTTAAAACCTTTTAACAATAGTTAAAACAGAAGAATTATTTTTTCAGTAAAGCACATATGATACCCTCATTAAGGTGTAATAACTTTCATGTTATATTTATATATACAACTAAGCATTAGCTATTTAGAAAAGAAGATAAAGTTCTCCAAATCTTAAATTATTATGACTTCAAATGTAAACAATATACCTGAAAAGGAGTGGTATAAATAATTTGTTAGTTTTTGTTGTTTTTTTACACTGTAAGTATGCCTATTTTTCAGTCTTATCCAATGCTGTTAAAATTTTCCTTATATCTTAGAGGTACTACAGTTTAAATGCCTAACTTTGGTGCTTTAAAAATGGTGAATTTTATCCTCTGCACATCCTTTCCCACTTCAGCAGCTAAAACACTATAAAGTTTACACATAATACATTTCTTGAAGAAAGTGCTGAGTTGAGACATAGAGTACATTTAACTCAGGCTATTTCAAACTCTCCTCTGCCATAGATACAGACAACCAAATTGAAATGATGCACATTATTTATAAATTATTTACCATTTCTAAATATGCTTCACACGACTAGCTTCGCTGAGGTGTTACATCCATCCCTGCAAGCTTCATAAAACAGTAGCAGGCTAAAGTTGCACAGTTAACATTAATTCTCATCAAAGAGAGAACAGCCTTAGCAATTACCCTGAAAAAGGTCAGATATCAAATTTCTTTATGCTGACTTTGATGCCAAATTAGGTCACACTGAGGGCTCAGATATTGTATGACTTCTGCTCTTTCTGTACACTGTGTCATCAATATACGGTGCCACTTTTGCTCCCCTGACTTATGAGTCAGTGATTGAGCATTAATATTCTTCAGAGCATAACATATCATTTGGTGCTATAGTTTATTTATATGTAAGAGCTTAAATAAATATTTAAAATCAAACTAGAACTATAAGGATAAATGAATTTATATAAAGACCTGTCATTTCACGAGTCTTTTTGGTATTGCTTTGGCTGTAAAAATTAACTACATTGTGTGGTGAATTGAAAGAAAAAATTCAAATAAAGAATCTAATAGTGATGTTCTAGTCTTATCATAAATATTTTAAGAACTTTAAAGTTCCTTGTAAACATGTTTTTTACACTTAGGGACTGAGATAAAAATCTGAAGTTTACTTGGTATCAGAAAATTCAGGAAATTTTTAATATGGTAAGGGATTAAATATTTATATATATATATTTTATTGTAATGACATTTTTATATTTATTTATGCATAAATATTGCCATAAAATTTCTAGTTTTACTAATTCTAATCCATTATTTTATGAATATTTACTTTCAATGGCAGTGTTATATCTATAAAGTGACCTTTTAAGTAATAAAAAATTTATGCTATTAGTTCTAAAACTGCAAGTGGTGGCAATATCATTCTGACTCAACAGACTACAATTTTATTAAATAATAAAGTTCAGTGGTCCCAGGGTCATTTGATTAGGAAATATTTAATGAAGGCATTAATATTTACTCCTATCCAACCTCCAGCTGGAATTTCATGGTGTGAGAGCACCAGGTTAATTGAGTTTTATCGCAAAATCTCTAGACCACTTTAGAAATAACTGTAATGCATGTTCCCTAAGGTCTGATCTATGAGAAGTGAGAAAATAGAAGAAAAAATGATTAACGTATAACTAGATTCTGCTGACATCTTCAGTATAGATATTCATTAAAAGTTTCAGCAACTAATGAAGATTTCTCTGAAAAGGAATTATGAGTCACTTATACTTCCAAACTCTGAGTAGGAATATGAAGAAAAAATGGAGTGGTCTTGCTTTAGCCAATAGAAACACAAGAATATGTAGGCATCGAGTTTTCTGTAGCTCAGTAATTTCCATCAGTGGTCAATTTTTTTTTTTCTAATTTACTCATGGGACTACATCTGTCTGGAAAATAAAAACATAACTAGCCCCCCCTTCCATTTCACTCTTTTAATTTTTCAGAGTAAAAAGAGTATTAAAATTTGATATTTATATTTGTATTTTGTAACCCAATCAAATGTAGAAAGTGTAAGCCTAGTATTCAATTTTGTCCACCAGAGAATAGTATAAGGCAATAAATATAGTGCAGATAATAATACAAAGTAACTAAAAATAATTACCCTTTATTGAGTTCTTACTGTGAACAGGTGACATTCTAAGTGCTTTATGTATGTTAATTTATTTGATCTCTACAACAACCTATTAGGAAATACTATTGTTATCCCCATTCTATAGGCAAGGCAACTGAGCCACAGAGCTATGCATATATTGCTCAAAGCTACAGAGCCTTATGAGGTAGAGTCTAAATTTGAATCCAGGCCATTTAACTTTGGAGCCTATATTGCAAAGAGATTTACTGACAGAGCTGCTTTCATCCAAAATTTTTAGTCAATAAAATGAGTAGCCAAATTGTAGGAGGATGTATGCACCAGAGCCAAGAGAAGAGTTTTGTTCTCTGGAACTGAGACATGATCGCAGCAAAGTAAAAAAAGAAAAAAAAAAAGAGAAAACAAAAAAACAGATGTTGGCAAGTTTCTTCTGAAGGCAGGCACTCTCTGTTTTCTTTTTACTTGATTATATGTATTATAGTTCTTAGTTTTATATATTTTAGGAATAATTTTGCTTGTTTATTTAATGTTCCTTTACTGATATTTTACCCATTCCTAATCCTTTACCAATTACTTCCAGATTACAAATTTCATGAAGGCAGGAGCCATTTGTGACTTACAACTGTAGTCATGGTTCCTAATACATAGAAGAAATTTCATTGTTGAAAAAAATTAACAAATATTGAATAAGAAGGAATGAATTTAGGAGAAAATGATAATTGTTTGCTGAAGAAAAACAAACAGGGAGTTGTATGTGGAAGAAATACAGTCAAGAGCCCATCAGTGTCACTTAGTATTTATATTTTACTGAGCATCTTCAAAATCCTGGGTGCAGAATTTAGACCCAACCTAACCTCTTTTTCTTAAATGACAATCCTTAAAGTATGATCAAAAATAGGTTCTGAATGCTAAATAAGATTTAGCAAATTACCTATCTCAGAAGATGCTTCTCAATGACAGAGCCCAAGAATTTTTTAAGAGTTGAAGCAGAGCCACAAAAGAGAGAGTAAAGAATTGTTAACCTATCAGAATGGCTATCATCAATAAATCAAAGAACAACAAGTGTTGGCTAGGATGCGGAGAAAAGGTAACTCTCATATATTGTTGGTGAGATTACAAATTGGTACAGCCACTATGAAAAACAGTCTGGAGTTTTTTCAAAAAATTAAAAATAGATATACCTTTTGATTCAGTAATTGCACTTCTGGGTATTTATCCAAAGAAAACCAAAACAATAATTCGTAAAGATCTATGCACCCCAATATTCATGGCAGTACAATTTACAATAGCCAAGATATTAGCCCATCAACAGATGATTGGATAAAGAAATTGTGGTTCATATCTACAATGGAATATTACTCAGCCATGAAATCCTACCATTGGCTATGACATGGATGGACTTAGATGTTATTATGTTGAGTGGAATAAGTCAGAGAAAGAGAAATACCAAATGATTTCACTTATATGCAGAATCTAAGGAATAAAAAGAACAAACTAATCAAAAACAGACTCACAATTACAGAGGACAATTTGGTGATGGAGAGAGGGAAGGAAAGTTAGGGGGCTGGGAGAATGGGGCAAAGGATTAAAGAAGTACAAATTAGTAGTTGATAGATGGTCACAAGGATGGGGAGCATGGCATAGGGAATGCAGTTAGCATTAATATATTGTCTAGGTGGAAAACCAGAGGAGAGAAGGAGCAATTAGGGGGATCATTTTATAAACTATATGCATGTCTAACCAATGTACTGTATACTTGAAACTAATAAACTAATAAAAAAAATTAAAAAAAAAAGAATTGTTAACCAAAAGTGGGAGTTAGAATGAACATAAATAAATATTAGAATATCAAAGAATTATAGCTGGGTCCAAGTAATTAAGACTAGAGTAAAGATGGAATTCAACTGGGAGGAAGCTGAATAAGATCATTCAAGGAATAGTTTAAATAGAGACGTTTATTTTTCTTTTTCTAAAATATGCCAACATTTGGAAGTTGAAGAGACAAAGAAGAACTAGCAAAGGTGATAAGGAATAGCCAGTGAAACAGAAATAAAAACATGGGGTTGTAGTATCTTGGAATCACAAGAAGAAAATGTTTAAAGTAAAAAACGACAGTCGATCTTGTTGAATACTGCTAATAGGTCTAGTACAGTAAAAATTGATCCTTAGATTTAGCAATGACCTGGTTATTGTAACCTTGAAGAAAGTCATTCTTTTGGAATTGAATAAGCAAGACTGCTTGGAATAGGCTCAAAGGAAAAAAGAAATTAAACAGTGACCATCAACAACTCTTTTCAAGAAGTCTTGCTGTGGAAGGAATGGTAAGGCCAAGATAACTTTTTTCAAAGGTTAGAGGTTATTTTTGTATAGTTATGGGAATGATCTAATAGGGAGACAAAAATAAATGCTGAAGGAGAGAAGATATAGGGCATTTTCTAGAAAGATGTCCTTGAGCAGTCAAGATGGGAAGGAATGGGATTCAGTGCACAAAAGTGAAAGAGTTGGCCTTTATTAGATGCACAGACAATTTATTCATAGCATATCAGTGAAATCAAGGCAGAATATATGGGCGTACATACAAATAGTGGGAGCACGTGAGGGACCCTTTCTTCAGATTGCTTTTATTTTCCGAATGAAATAGGAATGCCAAGAAGGTGCGGAGCTTGGGGACAGAGGTTATGTATCATATTTATTCAGTACGGTTGGCTAATAAATGGACTAGAGAAATGTTATGGTATTACCAGGGAGCTTGAAAATCTCTCTTGTGGTTAATATCATGAACTGAAACTTTAAGCATGATTTTGTATATTTCTCCAGAGTATGTTGATAATGGGATTTAAACTAGACAGGGAGTTTAGCTTGGGAAAACAATAGAAGGTAAAGACAATGTGGTTGAAGGTGCATTGCAGGGAGTTAGTAAATTAATGACCGCAAACTCTAAATTGGATAGGGAGAGACTTGAGGAAATAAGAGGGGTACAGGACAGTGAAAGAGTATTACTATTAGTAACTTGTAAATCTTGAAGGGGTTGAGATCCTAGAGAGAAAGAGATGGAATAGTAAGATGAGATGGACAGAAATGCAAATACTTAAATTTAAACTTAGGGAAGGGGGGGTGCTGTATTTTTACCCTCAACAGGCCTGCACATGTTTTCAATCTCTTTAATTTGGGAATTAAACTATAATTGAAATATCATTTCCCATTTATTTGTGTTAATATACCCATTTTTCAGAGCTGAGAATCCCACAGAACTGGGATTGAGGAGTATGATAATTAGCAATGTCAGAAAAAGGGGCTGGACAGCTAAGAGGGCATCAGGTGGAAGAATTATAAATGCTCCTTAGAGGGAGGCTTCGCTGAATTGATAGTCAGTTGCACTCAGACCAGGAGACTGATGAAGGCCACAGGTTAGGCCAAGGTCCATCTATTTAATTCAATGGAATTGGCAGTTTAAGGGTTCCAGATTCTCTTCAGAACTTGAAAAGTCCTTTTTACCTCCCCACTCTGGCCCCACTTTCACATCCGCTGTTCATTATATGTGGAACACTTAGGCAGCTTTGATACTGCTCAGTGCCCTGTGTCTGCAGGGCTAACCTTGCAGTGATCATGGACACCAGCAACAGATGCAACTGATTATGTAACAAATGAAGCCATGATATGGAGCACACAGCCAAACTAGCATTTGGCTCATCTCTATTTCTATGGAGTGGCATAGCCAATTACTATACCACTTGGACAATATGTATTTTATTTTAAAAAAATATATCTTTTAAATATATATAATTATCTGTATAATTATCATAATCACAGTGATGATCCTGGCTTTTTTGAACCTCATTACAGCCCTTCTAGTTTTTCACTGATTATCCCTATCGAGTTTTAAGAACTATAAAGCACATTCTCATACTCCATTTGAATTTGCAATACTAGCATGGGATAGTTCTTTTTTCGTTCTCTCTCTCTTTTTTTAATATATATGTGCAGAACAGGCACCTAAAAACAAAGCGACAGACTGCACTGAGAAATGAATAGGTTCAGAGACTACAACGACAAACTACCTTAAAGGAAAACTCATTTTATTTTCATTACCTTATATCTCTAGGTGCCAAAACTTGCATTTAATTTTAGGTTCTAAAGGAGATTTTATGTCTACCCATAATCTGTTCTCATACACTTTGCCCAGGAGAGGCTAGCTATTTTCAGTTTAAATTGATCCACCGTCGCCAGGCTTGTGGTTGAACACAAAGACTAAAGGACATGATTCTCATAACAGTTTCTAATAGGCTTGGACTACAAATATGCTCATTTTAAATGTGGAGAACATCTAAAAATACACTTTCTCAGTTTCAGAGAAGTCATATTTATAATTTCAGAGAACAGAAAATGTTAAACTTAATTTGATGCTTAACACCTTAAGTGTTATTTTCAAATCACAGAAATGCTTTTTGCATTCTAAAATATCTCTATCGGGCAGTATAATGGTTCTAAATAATTTTAATTATAAGAAAGCTTGCTTACAAAGAAAAGTCATTTTTTACTTAAAATTAAGTTCAAATGACAGATACCCTGAACAAGAAATGTCTGATTCTTAAAAGTATTTCCAAGATCAACAAATTGTCAAATTTAATTGATATAGGCATGGAAAAAATTCAAATTCCAAAATTTTCTTTAGAATTCATCATAATTTGTATTTTTAAACATTTGATCTATACACTAAACTGACTCTCACCTGAAGACATGAAGGAGAGTTAGTACAGTCTACTTTGGGTATTATGCATATATTTTACAATAAGAAATATTGAGAATTAAAGTAAAATATGAATGGCATGACATTTCTCAGTAATCAATAAAAGAATTTCATCAGTATTCTCACTTCATAATATTAAATTATATAGATTATAAACAAAATCTACAAAACAAATTTCTCCACAAATTTTACCTCCCATGGTGAAATTTAACTGCTTTTCAAGAACATGAGGCATAACTTCCAGCCTGGTCAAAATACATAAGCTACATTAGATGGATTTCCAACTATATGATAAATTTTAGATAATGAAAATCCAACCTATATTTATGGAATGTAACCAAGAATGTTGTTGTTTTTTTTTATTTTTCTCATTTTTAATAGTAATAATAAACAGGTCTAATTTATGTGAATGGATATTTCAATATTAAGGCAAACAAAATGTTAATTCGCAAATATTCCTGACCAAAATAAATAAAAAAAGTCTAGGGCATTGAGATGTCTTCCTTCCTTCCATCCTTCCTTCCTTGTTTTGTTCTTCCTTCCTCCTTTCCTTTCCTTTCCTTCCCTTCCCTTTTCTCTCCTCCTGCATATCTTTTTTGTTTCCTTCCTTCTTACCGAACTTCAATAACTAGTAGAATTTTCAGAAAATATTTTAAAATATGAAAGTAACATTTTGTTTTTTTTTCCATCCTCACTGTAATTTTCATTTGGTTGCATTTGCAAGGGAGATTTTCAACAATGTCTTCAGAAGAAAGATTTTCATAGGAAAAAATAAAATAGTCTCATCGAAATTCACATTTTATTGTTTTTCTTTTACAGAATATTCTGGAGCGCTTCCTGGTGTCCCTACTTCATATGCTGCTTTGCTAAGAATTAAGAAGAGTTCATCTTCATCTCTCTTTGGGTCAAAGACCAGACCGCGATACAGCAGTCCTTCATTAGGAACACTGAGTGTTTCTTCACCGAATTGGCGAGGGGCAACTGAACATTATTATTCCCCCGTCAATCTTTATCATTCCTCAGATGCCTTCAAACAAGATGGTAAGTGCAGGAGGAAAATTATACTTGTTGGTGTTAAACAGGCAAGGAAGACTTTAGTCAAGACATATATACAATGGAATGTTACTCAGCCATAGAAGAGATGAAATACTGCCATTTGCAATAACATGGATGGACCTCGAGATAATCGTGCTAAGCGAAATAAGCCAGACAGAAAAAGTTGAAAATCACATGATATCACTTATGTGTGGGATATAAACCTGAAAGTAACAAATGGACAGGACAAACAAACAGAGACTCATGGACATGAATAATAGACTAGTGGTTACCGGAGAGTAAAGGAGAGTGGGGAGAGGAGAGGTAGAAGGGATAAAGGTGGTCAAATATGTGGTGACAGAAAGAAATCTAACTATGGAAGGTGAACACACAGTGCAAATATATATATGCCTTACTGCTAAAATGTACAGCTGAAACTTATTGGATTTCATTAATCAATGTCACCATAAAAAAAAAATTTAAAAAAAAGACTACTGCAGTAGGGGTCAAGACTATTACAGTCTTGTAGGGAGGTTAAGCTCAACTCCTCTAAAACAGAAAATGCAAACGTTTTTAAGATCTGAGAAAGCGGACACTGAGGAAGAGGTGGTCAGTGTGATTAGGTCATCTGTGTTTATTCAGTGGTGGTTATCAAAGGTAGGTTCTTACCCTCCTAAAGAGACTAGGAGATAGGGGCTCTCTCCCTTTTGTTTTTCCCTCCAGTTTTTTTTTTTTTATTATTATTATTATTTTTCAATTACAGTTGATATATAATTTTATATTAGTTTCAGCTGTATAACATACTGATTAGACATTTACATAACTTACAAAGTGATCATCCTGATAAAACTAGTACCCATCTGACACCATACATAATTATTACAATATTACTGACTATAATCCTATGCTATACTTTATATTCCCATGACTGTTTTGTACCTACCAATTTGTACTTCTTAACCCCTTCCTGTTTTTCTATGGCTGAGTAATAGCTCATTATATATGTGCCACTTCTTCTTTATCCATTCATTTATTAATGGACACCTAGGTTGCCTCCATATTTTCCCTAGCATGAATAATGTGGCAATGAAATATGGATGCACATGTCCCTTTGAAGTACTGTTTTGGGTTTCTTCAGATAAATATCCTTAAGTGGGATTCCTGTGTCCTTCTTTGTCCTTTGTTATACCCCTTGTTTTAAAATCTATTTTGTTGGCAAAAGTATTGCTATGCCAGCTATTTTGTTTTGTTTCCATTTTCATGAAATGTCTTTTTCAAACCCTTTACTTTCAGTCTATGTGTCTTTTGATCTGAAGTGATTCTCCCGTAGGTAGCATATATAAGGGTCTTGTTTTCTTATCCATGCAGCACCCTATCTTTTTGATTGGCGTATTTAATCCACCTACATTTAAAGTACCTGTCTCCTCATTTAGGCTGCCCCTATATGTTCATTTCTATGTATAAGATAAAGCTGTTATGTCTCTCAGTCTTAGTAGAGTGGTCTTATGTAGTGTCCTGTGGGGTCCAGTGGTGCATTTTCCCTGGTCACCCGAGCTGGGTGCTTCAGGTATGTCTCTTGTGTGGGTCGTACATGCCCTCCTGTTGTCGTTGTGCCTTGGTTACTATTTGTACATCAGTGGGAGGGATTGACCTTCAGGCTGATTGGTATGAAAACTGGCCGTGACTACAGTGAAGGAGCTTTTGTGCAGGGGCTAGCTAACCCAGTGGAGCAGGATTCTCTTTAGCAGGGTCCTTCGCCCTGCCTAGTCTGCCCTTTCGGGTGTGTTGTTTGTGGAAGGTGGTTGGGTGGTGATTTTGTGTGGTCTGAAGCTAGCCACTGGGTATGTTGGTTCTGAGGCCTCCTGGAAGGGCCTCTGTTGCAGGCTGAGGTCAACCACTGCTTGGGCCCTGCCTAGGGATACTTGGTATAAACTATAAAATAATCTGCAATGCTTGCCACTTGTGCTGTGCTTAGAGGTTCCTGGGAGAGCTTAAACTGCAAATTGAGGCCCACCACTACTATTGCCAGGCTTGGGGCTGCTTACCAAGACATATGGGGCAAACAAGCAGGCCAAGTGCTGCTTGTTTGGGATTTGTGAACCTATGAGAGATTTTAGGCAAGTCTACAGCATGAGCCAAGACAAGCCCTTTATATGAAAAAGCCACTGGTATCAGCTAGGGTGGGCCTATAAGTTGAGTGGGGTGGGATCTCAGGGAATCACTAGGGTGGAGCCACAGTGTTAGCTAGGTTGTTAGGGATTCATATATGGTGCCCTACTTTGTCTGCACACTGGGTGATGGGAGGGCTCACCAAAAGAACAGCTGCCTCTGCTAGTACTTTTATCTAGGGGAAAGCTGCCCCTCTAGCCCTCATCCTGTAGTCAGACAATTTATTTTCTCCCTGTATGTCCCTGGCACCTTTAGAGCTGCTGCCCCAGCACTGAAGCTTAGAGTGAGTCCATCTGCAAGTAAGTCCAAGCTCAGGCCCTTAAGAGGAACATCTGGGATTCCAGCAGCCCTCCATTCACTCAGTCACAATCTCCACTGGTTTTCACAGCTAGAACTTGTGGAGACTTCTCTTCCCAGCACTGAACCCTGGTTTGGGGAGCCTGATGTGGGTCGGAACATCTTGCTCTTCAGGGAAGACCTCTGCAGCTGAGATATTTCTCTTGATTTTTAACCCCCACATGAAGGTGTGGGACCAGCTCATTTTGAGTCTCTGCCTCTCCTACCAGCCTCAACGTGGCTTCTTCTGTATGTCTTTAGTTATAGAACATCTGTTCAGCTAGGCTTCAGGTGATTCTCAATGATGGTTGTTTTGTAGTTTAGTTGTAATTTTGATGTGGTCATGAGAGGAGGCAAGCACAGCATTTACCTACTTTGCCATCTTGACTGGAAACTGGGCACTCTCTTAATAATTATATTTCAAAGAATGGCTCCCATTCTCTGATAAATCCTTAAAAAAGACATCCCTGAGTTTTAAAACTGGCAAGGGAGTGAAAGAAGATTTACATGTCACAGGGACAGAGAAGAAATTTATACTTGCAAATTTTAAAAAGAAAATGCTCTTTAAAAAAGGGAGATTAGGGGACTATAGTTAGTAAGAAGCCTGCCTAAAGTTTAGTCAAGCTGAGGAATATGTTAAGGCCATCTTGGTAATGGTTAGTCTTCTCTTTCACGCCTTTAAAAAAATTTTATGTATTTAATTATAGCTGGTACCAATCCTAATTTAGGATTAAGACTTAATATATTCATAGCTGAAAGGAAAATATAAAACTTCTAAAGGACAACTTGACAATGAATATTAAGAGCTTCAAAATACTCACATCCTTCAATCCCATGGTTTTATGTCTAGAAATTTATTCTGCATAATGAATTAATAAACAATACACACAGAAATAAAAGTACACACTTAGCACTATTTATGAGTGGAAAATAAGAAATTATCTAAATGTCCAATACTAAGATATCCATTAAATGAAGGACTACTATGCAGCTATTACCATTATAGCTTGAACAACATTTTCTAAATGTTCTCTATGTTTGTCAGTTTGGGATATATCAACTAAACAATACAAGGTTAATTAACAGTCACAGAGAAGCACTAGCACCTGATTATGGCAAGTTCTGTACCAGGCTCTTTTGTATAGTTTATATCAATTTAACAAATATGTGAGGTTGATATCCTTACTGTCTTCACTGGAAATGTAATTTGAATGGCAGATAAGTATCTTTGAAAGGTTACACTGCTAAATAGTGTTAAAGTACAAAATTCAACTGAGTAAATTCAAAGATCTAACTGGCTTTATTAAGTGATTCATGAGTAGAGAAATCTTCCATTTTGCAACTAGAAGAGTACTTAGAGGGGTTGTACAAAATTTAAGATTTTTATAGGCAGAAGGGTGTGGCATGGGAGTCATTAGCAAAAGAAAAGAAAGGATTATTTTTAGGCCAGGTCATTTTCTTTTAGGAAGAAGGAAATAGCAGGGGTTTTATCTTGCAGATTACCTCACTAGTATTGATCAAGGAAATTCCAGACTGCTTAGTTTAAAATGTCACTCCTTGGAGAGGCTGAAACTACAATTAGGTTACTTATTAAATTTTGATATGGTGACATGGCTTAGCAAAGCGACTCTATTTGGCTTGTTTCATTTCTTTTGCTTTTTCTTTTTTAATAATTCCTACCTTTTGATCAAACTCCTTGTCTGAGGAATATGATCAAAATTTAAGTCACTAGCACCACTCAGCTACTGCTCTGTAGTTCTCACAGCTTTTATTAATCCTGTGTGATATTCACAGGTCATAATGTTTTTGTTTAATCTTTTTGTTTAATCCCTATGATACTCCCAGGTCATGGCTTTAGGTTCATAATCCTTAAAACAGTCTTTCTTCATTCTCTTTTTGATGTTCTAGTCTTAGGGAGGTCATTTGCTTGTCAATTAGTGGCTACAAACATGCATTTAAAACTTTTAAGAGGGAGATTATTATGCTAATTTTAAGTAGGATAATTTCCAATGTTCATAGTACACTTCCAGAGCCAATGTTCATAGTACACTTAGTACACTTCCCCCAATGTTCATAGTACACTTCCAGAGCCACCACACCCAAGACCGCAATCAATCAAAGGAAAACCTCCCTTTTAGGCCAAAAGGCTTGCTCAGTGATCTGAAACTATGTGATGTTACTGAGTTTCAGCTTCCCCAAAGTGTTGATCTAGGTACAGCAGGTGATGTTGGCCACAGCACAGATACCTCCTCGCTCAACTAAAAGATAATCAAGGGCTATTTAAGGTTCCCAAGAGTTAAAGAAAGGTTATTCCTGTATAAATTTACATTACCTAACCAGGGAACTAGAGCCCTGCCAAATTTAGCAAACCCGGAACCATGAAAAGACACCTGATAGATCCTTTACAGAACGGTAGGAATAGAGTTAGACAATCTAATAGGCATTGCCCTACTATGCACCGGCAATCTAGGCATTCATAGGCCCAAGGAGAAAAATCACTACCACAGAAAAGTATAAATTTAGTCAGGAGCCCTGTTGTCCATTTGAGCCACGGGTCAGTTTGGTTTTCTCATAGCCTGAAGTTACCTCCTTAGCAATGGCCTGGAATAAACAAATGATGGCATTATCTTTCCAGGCCAATGCCAGAATAAAAGAAAGAAAAAGAAGAAGTTGCCAAATTTAGCAAACCCGGAATCATGAAAAGACACCTGATAGATCCTTTACAAAACGGTAGGAATAGAGAGACAATCTAAT
>NW_006432669.1:7105108-7105754 GCF_000325575.1 Pteropus alecto
TGTGGTCCATTTGAGCCACGGGTCAGTTTGGTTTTCTCATAGCCTGAAGTTACCTCCTTAGCAATGGCCTGGAATAAACAAATGATGGCATTATCTTTCCAGGCCAATGCCAGAATAAAAGAAAGAAAAAGAAGAAGAAAAGGTTTCATGTTTAGCTAAAGTAGTAAATCTTGATCCCACGTCTTGGTTGGAAGCAATCGACATTCATGTCAAAGGTCTCCAGCCTTTGTACAGAATAAAATGTCAGGTGCAGCCTTCTTTATCTGTGAGATGTGTAGTCAAGGCTCAGTGCTTTCTAGTTTTGCAGCAATGTCAGAGATCAGGAGAACTTGCTAAGATCCCTTTCAATTAGAGCTCAAGGTCTGTCCTGCTCTAATGACCCTTCCGGAATACACAATAATCAGACTTTACACTACAATCAACGGCATCCCTTGAATAGGGGTCTGGAAAATCTTCCTTACTCTTTTAACAATAGGCTTGAGTATAAGACATTAAAGATGTACAGTAGCTAGTCATACTAGCATGAGACAACAAGGGATCAGCAAAAGTTTATATATCAACAGACACTGGTCTACCAGTGATGATCTTATGTGGAGTGAAAATACATTTTATAACAGTTTCTTTGCCATCATGGGGACATCACCCT
>NW_006432669.1:7105786-7108830 GCF_000325575.1 Pteropus alecto
GGACATATTGATAACCCATATTAAGTGGCAGTGGAATTCAGTCCAGCTGCAGGTGCTCAAAGGGTTCAGAGGAAAGAGGCCTCTGGGGACAAACAGTTTTTCTTAAATGCACTATGCAGAGTGAAGGAATGCAAAAACCTCCAAAAATGGAATTTGCCAGGGAGCTTGGAAGAAGAAAATGGCTGTCTTGGGTTTCTTATAGCCTTGACTATTCCTTTAATTTACAGCCATTGTTTACCTGTCTTAATTTTTCTGCTTTAGGAGCAGACTGTTGCCATGTTACAAGGACCTCAGAATAGCAAAAGTCTGGCAATGAGGGGTTATATTTTGCAGAAGCAGTATGAATTTCATCCATATGTGCCAAAATTTTTAGAGATTTTGTTGTTGCTGCCCTTGCATGAAAGTCAGCTAGGGCATTTCCCTAACACTTGAATTTAGTCCTTTTAATGTGAGCCTTGATCTTGATGACAGACAATGTCCTATGCCAGGACATATCACACTTTCAAGAACTTTACATAATTTCTGAAACTCTTATAACATATCCAAAGGCAATATAAAGAAAGCTTAATATTACTTCTTTTCTGATAGTGCTTCCCACGTAATTTAACATATCAAATAAGCCTAATTAGTTCAACATTCCCCTTTTTTTATAAGGAGAGAAACAGATCCTTTGATATTTTCCCAGGACCCTCTGAAAATTTTCAAAGTTAGTTTAGGGTCAAAAAAGATTTTATTTAGAATTTGAGTCTTGAGATGTTTGTCAAAAATATCAAAAGATTCTAAAACACTTGACTAAATAGGATCACAGGTTATTATGAAGCAATACTTAATTATTTGACCAAAGTGATATTAAAAGATTTCAAAGACAAATACAGAAGGTTAAGTCATTATTGAGAAGATTCAGTTTTCTTAAGTAATCAAAGACCTGATTAAGGCAGCATAAAACAGAAAATTATTTTGATAAAACATAGAATCTTTGCTTTCTTGACAGATTACTTAAAAAGAAAAACCTTTTAGCAGATGAAAGAAAATTAAGTTTAGAATTTACATGAGTACACTGTGGAGGAGGAACAACTTTCCTCCACTCTCAAGGTCTTTTTGGCTGGTCTAATAAGACATGAGACAGATTAAGAGAAATAACCAAATTTAATACATACATATGTGTGGGAATCCTACATACCTGAGAGAGTCAGAGACCACACAGGTTCAGAGACAGAAAGGGGATCTAGGAATATAAGACATCCTGACCTAAGGATGAGGTAATGCACCTAGGGGGCTTCAAAGGGTCATTGGAGGATGATAAGAAGAGCAAATGTTTAATAAATAAAAGTTTCTCATATAGGTGAGTCAAAAAGAGATTATTGCTAATAATCTCTTATTATGGGCAAGGCCCCTAATTCAAGTTTTTCTAAGTGGTTAAAGGGAAGGGCAGAAATTTCTCTTGAAAAGCTAAAATCGCCTTTACCTCAAAATTATTTGCATACTACTGAGGCACATCTTGGGGGTGACTCGTTCTGAACCCCCACAACACCATTGGTATTAAATTTAATTTTCAAAACCCTTATAAAAATTCAATTTTTAGCCAGCTTAATTACACAAGGTAAAATTCGCTCTTTATCTTTCCAACTTTTTGTATATGTTTAGTTTGTCCTTCATAGCCAGAAGTTTAAGTTTAGATAAAATTATTCACATTTTTCCTAACGAAAAAGCATCTTCATTCTTTATGCCATTTCTCACCCCAAAACACATCCTGCTGTCCTTGCATACAGTCACCATCTTTATTACTATTAGTATCAATTAATATATTAGAATTTTTAACCTTTAAAAGTCTTAATTTTTAATAAACACTAAGAAGTAAACAATTGTTATGGCATGAACGATTCTAAGACCCACGGAGCCAATTGAGATTAATTATGAGCCTTTATTAGCTGGCCGGCGACTGACTCTCTACCACGCAGGGTTAGAGGAGATCAGCCCCGAGCTTCCAGAGGAGGCAGCTTATAAAGCCTCCAACTACATCCTTGAATAAGCAGATTACAAGAAGCAGAAATTAGCCGTTAACGTTTTGTACAAAGATAAATGTATCTGGGGAACTCTCAGATCAAACAGGGCCTAGTAGACAGTTTTATCATCTGCACCTTGGAATGTTGCGCTTCTCCTGGGGCTGGCACCTGGCGATACCACCTCCCTGAAACTGGAGAATTTCCATTTTTACATTCCCCACTGGTTTTCGAAGGGAAATCAAATCATTGATTCTCCGACTTGGAGTGGTTGGTAGTTTGTTCTGAGGACCATGAGTTTTACTGCCTGTTCTTCTCTGTCATGGAGTCTCTGTCTCACCAGGGCTAAACTATCTCTAATAATACCTGAATGATTAGCATAGAAACAGCAGGTTTCACCCAGAGCCTCGCAGAGACCTCCCTGTTTCAGGAAGAGGAGATCCAGTCCTCTCCTATTCTGTAAGACTACCTCTGCTAGGGAGTTTATGGAGGTCTCTAGGTGAGAAACCAATGTCTCTACGTCTTGCAAGTCCCTGTCTACTTGATGACTCAGGGTCTGGTAGTTAGAATCCCCTGTTACTAAGGCTGCCGCTTCAACGGCGGTTGATCCTGCCACACCTATACCTACTAGTGCAGGTATTAGGATAGGCACCCTCTTTGTAATGTGATGGTCTATGTACTGGAAATATTTGTGGCCCCCTTCCCGGGAGTAGAAATACACTTGAGGGATAACGTGAACTAGTACACAGAAGCTATATGTCCCCTGGGATCAGTAGTTGGAGCTGATACAGGGGTTTAGACTGGTATTGCAGGCAAACCAGGTGCCTTGTGGGGCAACTAAGTAAAACGGAGGAGTAGTGTCTATGGGAGTGATGCTGTCACAATTCTGGGCATACAAGTGGAGTGGATACAAGTGCCCTGGCCTTGTAGGTCTCACAAGAGTGAGCTTGGGGGTCCTACCCCAAGGGCACAAAGCACTGCTATTGTTTACTGAAATATTCCTGATCTGGTGAGTGGATTTCCAAAAGCAGCAGTAGCACTGAG
>NW_006432669.1:7109411-7112180 GCF_000325575.1 Pteropus alecto
TCTTGCCCTAACTTGGGGAGGAGAGGAGGGGGTCTTCCAAACGTTATTTCATAAGGCATGATGCCCTTACAATAGGGTGTGCACCGTGCCCTTAACAGGGCAAAGGGGAGGAGACTCACCCAGTTTTCACCAGTTTTCAGCTTGAACTTAGTTAAGGTTTCTTTCAAGGTTCTATTCATTCTTTCTACTTGCCCTGAACTCTATGGCCTATACATGCAATGCAATTTCCAACTGATCCCTAACACTTTTGCTAGAGATTGGTTGGTCTGGGCGATGAATGCCGGGCCATTGTCAGACCTGTGTTATGGGCAGGCCAAATCGAGGCACTATTTCTGAGACTAATTTCTTTGCTACTGCCTAAGCTATCTCCTGCTTGGTGGGGAAGGCTTCAATCCATCCTGAAAAAGTGTCAATGAACACAAGCAAGTACTTGAATATGAAGGTTCCCGGGCTGACCTCAGTGAAATCCAATTCCCAGTGTTTCTCCGGTGCCTGTCCACAAAGCCTCTTCCCTTGTCATACTTCCTTGGGGGGCCCTGGATTCACCTGTGTGCAGATGTGGCACCGGGCTGATACCTGCTTAGCCGTTCGTTGCAGTCCCGGGATGTAATAGTCTCTTTTCATCAGTTCAATTAATTTGGTCCCTCACAAGTGAGTGCTCTGGTGAACCTGGGTTATAAGGTTTCGACCCAAGGCCTCAGGTACTACAATGTGGCCGTCCCCAGAATCCTAACCCACCCAGTAGATTCCTTTTTTCCTCCCAGCTTGTTGCATAGTTCAACTTCCCCTGGAGTGTAGGTAGGGGTGTCTGTTAGCATTCTGGGCAGTAGGGCCGGCAGAATGTCAATTGGCCCCATTGGTTTTCAGGCAGCCTCCTTTGCTGTCTGATCAGCGAAGGAGTTGCCTTGTGCTACCTCAGAGCCCAAGTTCTGGTGCCCTGGGCAGTGGATGATTGCCACTTTCTTTGGCAGCCAAATTGCCTCAAGCAGGGCTAGTATTTCTTCCTTATTCTTGATTTCTTTTCCTCCCGAGGTCAGTAGTCCCCTTTCCTTATAATAATGCCCCATGTACGTGTGCCATGGCAAAGGCATACCTGCTGTCTGTATAGATATTAACAGTTTTGTTTTTACCCCACTGCAGAGCTTGAGCCACTTGAAGTTCCATGGCTTAGAGCTTGTGCCCAGATGACAGTCTCGGTGGTTACCACTGCAGCCCCAGCATACCTGACTCCTTCTGAGATGAAGCTACTCCCATCCATAAAGAGAGTAGTGTCCGGGTTCAGCCAAGGGCTGTCTGTCAGGTCTGGTCTGGTGCAGGTGACGTTCTCTAGGACCTCAAGACAGTCATGTAGGGATTGGCGAGAGTCATCATCAGGTAGTAGGTTGGCTGGGTTGAGTGTGGCAGTTTTCAGGAACTGTATGTGGGGTGGATTGAGAAGCAGGACCTGATACTGGGTGATTCGAGCATTGGAAATCCACCGGTCTGGTGGACTGAGAAGCACTGACTCAACTGCGTGTAGGGCGATGATCTGGAGGGTCTGCCCTAGTGTCAATTTTAAGGCTTCCTTAGTGAGGATTGTAGTGGCAGCAATTACCCTTAAACAGCTGGGCCATCCTGCTGCCATGTAGTCCAATCTTTTGGAGAGGTATGCAACTGGTCACTTTCAGGGTCCTAGGGTCCATATCAGGACCCCTTTTGCGATTCCCCACACCTCGGTAACAAAGAGCTGGAATGGCTTTTCTAGGAGGCAGGGCTAATGCAGGGGATGTGGTTAGGGCTGGCTTCAGGGCTTCAAATGCCTTCCTTTCTTCCTTTCCCCAGGCTAGATCCTCTCCTTTCTCTCTGGTACTGGTGTACGGGGGCTTAGCTATTTCTGTGAACCCCGGAATCCGAAGCCTGCAGTAACCTACTGCTCCCAGAAACTCTCGAACTCGTCACTTGGTGCACAGCTGGGGTATCCTCAGAATAGCCTTGATCCGACTAGAGGACGGGCCCTTTGGATTGGCTCCTCGCAAGCAGGACCTTGGTCATCTTCTTGGTCTGTGCTATATCTACCTCATCTCTATTGTTGAATACTTGTTGGGCTATCTCGACCAGTTCAGACAGGTTCTTGCCTTCAAACCCTTCCATCCTCTGCAGTTTCTTTCTAATATCCGGGGCCGACTGACTAACAAAGGCTAAATTTACAGCCCTCCTATTATTAGGGTCCTCTGGGTCAATAGGGGTATATAACCTGTATGACTCTAAAAGTCATTTCAGGAACGCCACTGGTGCTTCATCCTTAGCTTGGATGACCTCGCTTACCTTAGATAAGTTAATGGGTCGTCGAGCGGCAGACAGGAGGGCCTGGAGCAGAAGCTGGCGATACCGTTGGAGAGCCTCCTTACCTTGGTCGGTATTGGGGTCCCAGGTCAGACGGGTGTTCGGGAAAACATGTGGGATGCAGGCTGGATCAGTGGAAGGCTGCCCGTTGGGCTCTGATACCATCCTTGCAGCCTCCCTCAGGATTCGTTCCCACTCTTCTGAGGTAAACAGGACCTGGAGAAGTTGCTGACAATCGTCCCAAGTCGGCTGGTGAGTAAAGAAAATAGTCTCTAGGAGAGAGATTAATCCCTGGGGTTTCTCTGAGAATGAGGGGTTCTGGTGTTTCCAATTGTATAGATCGCTGGTGGAGAAAGGGACTTAGACCATGAATGGCCTCTAGGTTTCTCCTCCAACCGGGGGTGCCAATTGCCAGGGCGGAGCCAGGACTGCTGACTGGTTCGAGGA
>NW_006432669.1:7112630-7153623 GCF_000325575.1 Pteropus alecto
AGCGACCCTTCTGATGGCCACCCTGTTCCAAATGTGGGCCACTCTAACTGGCAGAACCTTTTGAGGTCGAAGGGAGTGACATTAGCTCTATAGGCTTGGGCTTGTCTCTTAAAATCCTTAAATTGGTTAAGGAGGCACTGCAGGGGAGTAGGACGATTTGAGGAGGAAGCCTGACCCATGTTAGTAAAGACAGGAAAGAAAAGAGAAAATCCCCACAAAAGCCAAATAAGCCAGAGCTACGATCAGCCTCTAACCTAACATCCAGTCGGGCGGGGCCACGGGGGCCAAACCTAAGGAAAGAATCAAACTAAGTAAACTTATGAAGCCTAAAGCAATAGGAGGGTAACAGTACATTCGGCCGGTCTAGACAGACAGACACAATACAGACAGACAAGACAAACTACAGGTAACACAAAACGCTAGCGCACTAGAAAACTGAATACCTGGAGTCAAGTCTGACTCTCAGACCTTGACCGGACTAGGGAAGTATTGCTGCGTCCAGCCTTCCACTAGTTCTCTTTAGGGCCCACTGACAAACAGATCCAAGCACAGTCTTACTCACCGGTGAAGCTGCCCCAGATGACTCGTGCCCAATTGTTACTGAATTAAACCTTTTTGTCCACCTGCTGTCCTGGTCGAGTCTGCCTGGCATCTGGGGCTGAGGAACGTCTCTCAGCGGCCGTCCCCTGGACAGGCAGGTCCTCGCCCAAGGCAGCCGGAGTCATGGGTCTTAGGAGATCTCCCCCACTGGAGAGATCTCACTGGGGCCTCCAAATGTTATGGCACAAATGATTCTAAGACCCATGGAGCCAATTGAAATTAATTATGAGCCTTTATTAGCCGGCCGGTGACTGACTCACTACCACGCAGGGTTAGAGGAGATCAGCCCCGAGCTTCCAGAGGAGGCAGCTTATAAAACCTCCAACTACATCCTTGAATAAGCAGATTATAAGAAGCAGAAATTAGACATTAACATTTTGTACAAAGATAAATGTATCCAGGGAACTCTCAGATCAAACAGGGCCTAGTAGACAGTTTTATCATCTGCACCTTGGAATGTTGCGCTTCTCCTGGGGCTGGCAGATACCACCTCCCTGAAACTGGAGAATTTCCACTTTTACATGCCTGCACATGTCAAAGCCAAAAGAGACAAGAACAAAAGTTTGCAGCCCAGAAAGTAGAGGTTTATTTAAGGAAATAGCGCCAAGCCTGGAGACACAGGTGAGCTAGCACTCGAAGACCTGACTCCCTGATGGCCTCTATGGCAGGGGTCTCCAACCCCCATGCTGTGGTTCTGTACCAGTTTATGGCCTGTTAGAAACCAGGCTTCACAGCAGGAGGTGAGCAGTGGGTAAGCAAGTAAAGCTTCATCTGTATTTGCAGCTGCTCCCCAGTACTAGCATCACTGCCTCAGCTCCACCTCAGATAATCAGACATTATATTCTCATAAGAACACCAGTCCTTGGTGCCTAAAAGTTTGGGGACTGCTGCTCTAGAGGATATGTTATATACAGGGAAACTCATTAGTCATGGTTCCTAAGGTATTTGGGGTCATGGGCCCTGCTGATTGGTTGTGGCTAGAAAAGGAGACAGTTGATCATTGCCTCAGGTCCTGATGTCAGTCATGGCATCTTTCTGTTTGGTTTCAAGAGAATCCCAGTAGAGTGTTCTGCCTTCATGGATGTAGAGCTGCAAGATGTTATCTTTATTTTGACCAAAACTCTTTCTGTGATTAAAAGACCTGAGGCTTTGTTTTTAAGACTAATTGATGATGATCTCAGGGTTTTAGTGATTAAGGGAGTGGTCATGCAGTATGCCAAAGGATAAGGAAAGAAAAGAAGAAAGTGAGCCCAAGGCCAGTTTGAATCAAAGAGAAAGAGAAGAGAAAAAGTCGTTTTAAAGAGGTGAAGATTTGCATGGTTACATAGCCATAGGTGGTTTTATTCAATAGTCTTTTCAGAATGGAAAGGCAGTTCAGACAGAGAATTACTAGAATGAGCACTCAAATAAAGGAAGATAGAGGGGAACAGTAAGAATTAGGTTTTTTGTTTTAGATACTTTATATCTCTTTAATTTTTCATTAGCCTTTTGCAATAAATCTTTCAATGAAGCTACTTTGGAATTTTGAAATCTTTTGTAAGCTTCTACATGACAATTAAATAGTTATCTTATTCTGTTTGATTGATTTGGGAACCCTTACTTTCAAATGCACTTTTAAAATAATTTTGTCTAACTGGAAATCTCACAATGGCCATTGCAACTGTAGGCTGTCTCTAGCAAGATTTTCCCTCCTCTGCAGCTTCTGGACCTATAGTTCTTAAACATAAAATAAGTAGGTGTGCCGAAAGGTGGCACACTCAATTCTTTGGATATAAAAGATCCCATTTTTTAATATTCACTTGAAGATCTCCTGCTGGACCCACTCCAGGTCAAATCAGACCCACTCTGATCCCAGACTCAGTCCATTTTTTAAGTTGGACCCAGTTTAAAATTTGACTCTGGAAGAGGCTAGAACTGCGATTAGGTTGTTTATTGACTTTTGGTTTGGTTATATGGTTTTGTTGCGGGATTCTTGAACAGAGAGATGGGATACCTAGGCTATAAGCAGGAAACAGCATTTATTGATGCCGGCACCAGCTCAGCGGATTCTTATCCAAAAGCTGAGCTACGATTGTAATATAACGGGCAGTTTTATACAGTCTTGTCATTCTTACACAGCTACAGATATAAAGAAGAAGATTAATTGGTTGGCAAGCTATGAAAAAAACTGATGTTAGCCAGAGAGTCCTTGAGGTGGGGGAAGGGCAGTCAGGAATGAACTTGTTAAAGCAGAAAATGGCCAGGCAGGGTCAGGCTGCCATAGTTTAGCAAGACTATTCCATTTTGGCCTATTGTTTCTTTTTTTAACATTAGTATAATCAATTTTCATTCACATATCTACTGATTTTAAATCTAATACACTTTTGAATACACAATTATGATTGATGAAGGACTAAACATTCGAAGAAACATTTTTTAAAACTATACTATTTGGAAAGATTCTAGAAATGTCAAATTAGGTTGTGATGCTGTTACCGGAGAGTGGGATTCCCCTCTCAGTGCATTGTCCAGGCTCTTTATGTCTCAAACAAAGAATTGAGCAAGACACCAAAACAGAGCAGAAAAGAATAGCTTTATTAGAAGGGAAAGTAAAGCAACAGTACACTTCTGGACATGGAAGCAGTTCCGAGCAAGAGAAGAACAGTTCAAAAGGCTCGAGGACTCAATGGCCCAATAACAAATTCTTTGGGGTTTTTATCCCTATTTGCTGTGGGTGGTTACTTTTCTTAGAGCAGTAGGCTTTCTTGATTGAGAACTAAGATTGACAGGACTCAGCAACTCATCATTTGCTTTCTGCGCATGTTTGTTTCCAGAATTCAGTTGGTTATGATGACACTAATGAACTTCTGAGCATATGCATCATATTATAATGATGATATAATAAGGCTCAGGTGAATTAAAGGTCGTTAGGGTCTTCATTGTGCAGGTGTGAGTGACTGGCTAGTACACAATTATCTGCTTACTTGTTTCCTAGCATTAGTATTACTTGTTTCCTAGTTACTTTCAGCCTAAAAATGTCCTCTGGCTTGCTTGATTGTGGGCTGACCAGGGTGGACCCTTTCTAGAATAGGATGACCTCAGAGTCTTTGCAGGTGGACCCATAACCCCTTATCTAACTCTCCCGCTTAACCCTTTTCTAAGAGCCATGAACCCCCTTTTTATTAGTATGGATATTGAGGGACAAGAGGTCTTTTCTTCTGTATCTGCTTCCTGCTTAGAATGGCCATAGTCCCTGACCACAGGGTGCCTTAGGCTTTTGACGCCCCCTCAGAATAAACTTGAGTTTCCTGCCAAAGTGCAGCCTTTGTACCTAGACAAGAAAACAACAAACTTGTTACTTGAATCATATACTTAGTTATATGATTCTATTATTATTGATTTGGCTATCAAGCAGTTAAAGGAAAATAGACTTGGTTAATATATTTAATAAAAGAAAAAAAAAAAAAAACTGAGTTAAATGTCCCCTCCCTACTTGGACTCTACTCAGACCCTGTCCTGATCTAAAGCCCTTCCTGCCTTATAATGGGCCAAGAAGAATGCTGAATTTCAATGATCTTTATCAATAGCCAGAGGACCTGAGTCACCAGTTTCAAGATAATCATCTAAGTTCCAAGGAGAGGGTCTTTTTTTTTTTTTTGTCTTTTATTTTTTAGGCAAGGTAACCCTTGGTTGACCTCACAGATTACACGGATTTGTCAGTTTACAATCCCTTATTTTTTTTATTTTTTACGCCTACAGTACCTGGTCTTCTTAGGTGGTCTCCCATCCAAATACTAACCAGGCCTGACCCTGCTTAGCTTCCGAGATCAGATGGGATCGGGCTTGTTCAGGGTGGCATGGCCGTAGACACAAAGGAGAGGGTCTTTCTCCAAAGAAAGGAGGAAAGAAAAGACACTTCACTAGGTTTCTGAGAAAGATTAAGAATTTTGCAGGTGATGGTCTGTATCAATGCCAAACACAAGCAAACCCACGCGACATGATTATGCCAATTGTTGCCATATGAAGCATCATATCATAGTGTTGGAATTTAAATTTTATTTGAGCATAGTGCTAGGTCCTTAAAATGTTAAAATTTTCAAAATACCCTTAACACAAGTTTTTAAATTCCCATAATGCTCTGTAAAAGAAAATATCAAAAGAAGTAGAAAAGAAGCCACAGACTAGGAGAAATTTTTAAAAGGTATAGCCAGTAAATGACTATTATCTAAAATATACAAAGAATTCTTGAAACTTAATGTAAGAAAACAACCTGATTAAAAAATGGGCCAAAGACCTTAGCAGATACCTCATCAAGGAAGATATACAGATAATTACATGAAAAGATGTATCACATCATATATCATCAGGGAAATGTAAATTAAAACAGCAATGAAATATCACTATATGCCTATTAAAACAAGCAAAATCCAGAACACTGACAACACCAAATGCTAGTGAGGATGTGGAGCAATAGGAACTCTCATACATTGCTGATAGGAATACAAAATGGTATAGCTGCTTTGGAAGACAGTTTGACAATTTTTTATAAAATTAAACATACTCTTACCATAACACAGCAATTGTGTTTTATGATATTTATCCAAAGGAGTTGAAAATTTATGTCAACAAAAAACCTGAAGCAACCAAGATGTCCTTCAGTAGGTGGATGGATAAATACTGTGATATATCTAGACAATGGACTGTTATTCAGTGATAAAAAGAAATGAGCTATTAAACCATGGGAGACATGAAGGAAACTTAAATGCACATTACTAAGTGAAAGAAGTAAATCTTAAAAGGCTATATATTGTATGATTTTAATTGTTTGACAACCTAGAAAAGGCAAAATTCTGGAGACAGTAAAAAGATCATTGTTTGCCAGGGATAGGGGCTTAGGGTAGAGATGACTAGGCAGAGCACAGATGGCTATTCAGGTAGTGAAAATACTCTGAATGATATAATGATGAATATATTACTATATATTTGTCCAAACCAATAGAATGTATAAAACAAAGAATGGAACTATGGATTTTGGGTAATTATGAGTCAATGTATGTTCATCTTTGGTAAAAAATAAAAACAATATATATATATATCCCCACACATACATACCCTCTTTCATTATCAACTCTATTTTTAGAAGTATATATATATACATATATATATATATGTATATATATACTATTCTAATGAGTGAGTTGATAATGAAAGAGGGTATGTATGTGTGGGGATGGGAAATCTCTATCCTCTTGATTTTATTATAAACCTAAAACTGCTCTAAACACAACAAAATAAACACAAAAACAAAAACAATAGTCTTTAAAAAATTCCATTCCATTAACTTTAATATTATACTCATTAAGCAGAGATGTGTTGGGATTTTTGTTCTATAGGCATCATTATTTTATGGGATGACACCAAGATAGAATGTGCAGTCATGTACCACCTAATGACATTTCGGTCAACGACGGACCACATATATGATAGTGGTCTCTAAGATAATAATGGAGCTGAATTTCTTATAAGAAATGGTAAGATATGGGGTTCTGGAGAGATTTTTTTTTCCTCTAACAAACACAATCTCTGGGAGGCTAGCGATAGATTCCCTCTGAGTCACAGCAATTCAATTTCGAGTGCCACAGATTGTATTCCAGTCAGTCACTGTCCTGTTTTAGCACAAAGGAGCCTATTCCCTGAGTGCTACATATTTAGAGGGTGCTACAGCCCTCTCAGATCTAGCTTGATGGTGTTCAGAGTACATTGCTGTAAATTCTTTGTTGAGGACCTAAGATCCTGTGCAAGGACACAGGTCCACAGAAACTACCTTAATAAATATTAAGCGCCACTGCCACTTTAGTGAAAGCTTTCTTTTGCAGTGTGGAGTCAACCTATCCTTGTACTTTGGAAATATTTTCATGTTATAATAATGTAAAGCAGAGGTAAGTTTTATTTCTTAAGTAGATTCAATGCCAGAGAAAGTTCTTTATGCCAAATAGGGTCAGTGGAACCAAAAACAAATTTCCAAAGTCAAAATATTGAATCTTCAGTTCTATACTCTCTCAATGTTAAATACCCATTTTTTTTTTTTTAGTACCATGAAGTTCCTTAATCTGACCACTACTCCAACGTGCAATAACCAAAACCACATTGTCATGACAATTCCTCATGGAATTGTCTCTGTCTTATTTTCTTATTCCTACTGATCCTAAGGCCACTTTTCACTCCCTCCTGACAGTCATTCTTACAGTGACCTACGCCTTACCCAGCCTGTTTCTCCACAATGTTTCCAATCACTCCAGCCCACATTTCTGTCCATGGAGCAGCACTGACATCTTCGATGTTCTATTTCTAAACTTGTGGAAGGAAACAGGGGGAGGGTTTGTGAGACAGTGTTTATAAAGTCTACGATAGTGTACAATAATGTCCTAGGCCTTCACATTCACTCAGCACACATTGACTCGCAGAGCAACTTACAGTCCTGTGGTGTTCATTTATGGTAAGTGCCCTATACAATTGCCTACTGTATTCAGTGCAGTAACATGCTGTGCAGGTTTGTAGTCTAGGAGAAATAGGTTCTACCATATAGCCTAGGTGTGTAGTAAGCTATACTATCTAGATTTGTGTAAGTGTACTCTATAATGTTGGCACAAAGATGAAATTGCCTAACGATATATTTCTCAGAACATATCCCCATCACTAAGTGACACATGATTGTATTAAGTGATCAGAACTACAGGATACTTTTATATTTGGTATATTTTCGTTCTACTCCTTTGTACTCTTGTTTCAAATGTAAGTTAACATAGCTCACAATGATAAATAAAATACAGCCAGAAAACACAAATTAAAACACGTGAAAATGATGAAAACAACAAACATTGGAACATAAAATAGAGCCAGGCTTGTGACTAATTCAAAGTGTCTACTCATACTTGCTATAGGCTAGTCCCATTGGGGTAATTAGCAGTCAAGAAAGAAAGAAAATCTGGTCAGTTGTATATTTCTAAGTGTTTCAGGGATTAAAATGATATAGTTATTGAGTAGAAACAAAGATATTTCTGACACTAAGATCAGGCAAATTTTTCTGGAAGGCCCTTATTAAGAGTTTATTATTTGATATAAAGACCAATGACCTGAGTGGTACTCTTATTGTGTACATAACAATGAGTTTCATCGGCTTCAGTAAAGGCAGATAAACCTAAGCATCAACAGCAAAATGAGAATTAATTATCTAAAACTCTGCTCCTTAGTCTTTAATATATATATAATCACATATGAATCTTGTTAAAACAGAACCCCTTTCAATAGATCAGGAGTAGGACCAGATAATCTGCATTTATAAAAAGTTTCCAGGTGATAGTGATATTGCTGGCCTGCAGACCATACTTTGAGCAGCAAGGCTCTAGCCTGGGAACCAGTTTGATATAATTGAAGTTCTTTGCTGCTCTAGTTCAATCCATATTTAGAGTATCAGGAAGAATGGATAGTCAGTATTTTTTGAATAATCTTCCATAACTATTGTTTTCTCATCTGAGCATTTGATATATCTTGGCTAGGTGTACTTTAAGTTTGTTCTCTCTGACAAGAGCCTGACATATGGCATTTGTCAGGTAATTCCCTTTAGCCTTAATAGAGAGTAAATCTGGGGTTGACATGCTCTTGTGAAAAATGAGAAAACTAACAGAGCCCGAATGCAAAGTCATCCCACTCCAGCTCAGAGTTAAGCCCAGAAGTACTCCAGGTAGTGCTAAAATTTTTCTAAGAAATGTCAAATCCAATTTGCAGAGCAATTTGAGAAAGCAATTCCACTTCTGTGTATATAATCTGGAGAAACTCTCTCACATATGCATAAGGAAATGTAAAAAGTATGTTCACTGCAATATCTTTAATAGAAAAAAATTAGAAACAACTTAGATGTCCACCAGAAGGGGAATGGGTACATAAATTCTGCTTTTTTAATCATTTGAAATTTAAAACTGTTACAGTGAATAGACTATATCTTTATGAAATAAAATGGATATACTTCAAAATATAATGGTTAGTGAACAAGAAAGGTATAGAATATTACACATAATATGATACCATTTATGTAAAAACTAAAAATAATATATATTATTTATGAATATATATATATGGTACATTTTTAAAAACATAAACTTGAAACAGCAAATTGACTATGGTGGTTACCTGTAGTCAGAAGACAGAGGGAGAATGAGAGCAGAGAAATGGTACCAGGATAGGGAAGATAGATGACCTCAACTATGTGATATTTCCTTTCTTAAAAAAAAAAAAAAAATAGACTAATATGATGACACCTGTAGGAGGTAGATTCTAAAATGGCTCACAATGATCCCTACTGCCTGGGGTTTACAGTATAATTCCTTCTCCACCATTGTGAGCTGAAACTAGTAACCTAGAGAATAGATTATGGCCAAAATAATGGACTATAACCCTCAATATTGGGTTACAAAAGACTCTGGCTTCCATTTTACTTCCATTTCAAAGAAGAATGCTTACTTGGGACCCAAATAAACAAATCTTGACTGAATATAGGGTTTGGTTGCCCATTATTATACCAATATGTATTATTATACCAATCATTAAACCAATCTATTGAAATGATCACAAGATAACACAGGAAGTCAGAATAGATGAAATTTATGAAGAAACCCTTAAAATTGTGGTATTGCAAGAAGTCTCTGTAGAAAGTATAGAAGTATGGTAAAGACATCAACAAAATGAATGAGTTATATGTTCATTATCTCACAGTCTCTCTCTGTGTATCAGAAAAGCAAATGTGGTTTAATTGGGTCCTCTGGCTGTGTGTCTTTCGCAAAGTGGGACTGCAATCTTATCTCAAGGCTCAAATGGGTACAGACCTACTTGAAAGCTCACTCACCTCACATGATTGTTGACAGGATCCAGTTGCTGAGATTCACTGAGGGGCTGCTGGCCAGAGGCCAATCTCAGGGGGCCTCTCCACAGAGTGGCTCACAAAATGGTGCTGACTTTCAACAGCAGGAGCAAGAGAAGGCAAACAAGATGGCCTCAGGAAGATTATAATAGTCAATTATTGACACTTGACTGAGGTGAGAAAGTGGAGACAATGAATGAATAAAAATATTTGAGTTAGACCGATTAAGGGGAGAAGAGAAGTAGAGCTGTATCTGGAAGAGGGAATGTTGCTCATTGGAGTTGAGCCATCTGAGAAGTCCTCAAAGATTATTTTGCTTCAACCTGATATTGTTACTTTGGGCAATAACTATGCTTACTGTAAATTGTATTAGTGCAAATGTTCCACAGACCAAGAGGTGTTATCTAGTTTAAAAAAAAAACAAAAAACCTGAATTGTTAATACTTAAAAGTAGTTCTTTAAATTTACAGAATATAATTCAATTGATTTTAAAAAATTAACTAAGGTTTAAATTAGAAATTCTTATGGTTAAGTAGATTAATTGAAAACCTTTAGGAGTCAGCACATCAAATACCTGTTAAACATGTCCTGTTTTTGGATTTAGCAATGTAGACAAAAATTAAACCACTGCTGATAAAATACCTGTCCCTCCATTTATAAATGAACAGCTGATACGCTGGTCTTTGATTTAATCTCTTTTTGTTGTGGTGGTTTTAGTATTAGTAAACTTAACTAAGTGTAGGGTGCATCTCTTATTTTTGATGAGATGGTTGAGTTTATATATTTTATCTTCATTGCACAGAAGCAGTCTGGATTAAGATTGAGTCTGACTAGAAAGTTCGGACTTTTACTATGGGAGCACATTTCTGAGATTCAGAAACTACAAATGCTACCTCAGGTGAAAAAAAGAAGTGTGTTTTTTAGAAGCAGTTAAAGAGAATTATTTCTTACTAAAGCTAAGCATATAATTTTGGATCTCTCTAATTCTCTCAGTGATAAGCACAATTGCAATTTACACAACACTTGAAGTCTGCCCAGCCTTTGATGTTTCCACCACTAGCTTTTGACATTTGGAAGATTCCTTCAATCTATCAAATTTGTTGT
This sequence comes from Pteropus alecto, assembly GCF_000325575.1. Taxonomy (NCBI): domain Eukaryota; kingdom Metazoa; phylum Chordata; class Mammalia; order Chiroptera; family Pteropodidae; genus Pteropus; species Pteropus alecto. The sequence goes on from NW_006432669.1 coordinate 7,123,228, forward strand.
CTCAGCTCCTCAGTACCTTCAGCTGAATTTCATTGTTAACATGGCTTATTTCCAGATTTGAATTGGCACATGGACAATAACATCATGACTCAAAGTGATCTCTGCGTTAACAATTTTCTGTTGTTTCCTCAAAATACTCTTTGCTGATATTTAAATAATCTTTAATGAGAATAAGAATTCCCTCTGGGAGAGAAAAAAAGTATTTCACTTGGATAATATACTACTATATAAATCAGATTACTACAGTTTTTCTCATTTAAAAAGAGACCATATTCTAATAGAAATCTTATAATTTCATAATCATTAATTAAAAATTTATAATTTTATTTGTTTATTGTATTCTTAATTTTTACTGCTATTGTTATTATTTTATATTAGTATGCTTTTCTATCCAGTTTCACTATATGCCATTTGAGCAAGACCATCTCATATATGCCTCTTTATTCTCTTTCAACAGTTAGAGCAGTGCAAGCTTACAAGGAGCTTAACATTAACAAACATTGTTAAATAAGGAGGCACCTACTGAAGGAATTTGAAGTCTGAATTTAAGTTGAATTTCTACACTATGATAGAATATTTGCTTGAATATTTTAACTAAACAGTGTATTTTGGACTACAAATAAAAGGAGAAAAAAACAATGTGCTCCCTCTGTTGACAAGGTGGCCTAGTGGTTTGTCATCTTCTGAAGGTAATAAGGGTTGATACACTTTGTCATTCTCATAAGTGATAGCATCTCTGAATCATTTGACCTATCTTTTATAGCTACATTAGAAAATGACAAAAAATCTATTAAACACTCAATTTATATTATGTGTGCAACATAATGCCATTATACATAAAACATTTATCAAAATGCTTTTTAATAAATAATGCTTTAATTCTTAGAAATCCTTGAAAGTTTTATAATGACAGTTTCCACTCATTTAACTTTTTTAAAGAAACTTAATTTCAATGTTGAAAGGCAACTTAAAGTTGAAAGAATATGTGCATATTTTCTTTAAGAATTCATCTTAGATGTTTACATGGTATGAAAAGTTTTTCTCCTACTGTAACTGAATGTCATTATAAAATACAATTTCTAATAAACATTTCAAAATTTCTAGAAATTATCATGTAAAATGTATTAATGATTATTAAAAGTACATTTCTTATAATTTGTGGACATAAGAGGCTAATATTTCCTCTAGATTATATTACTGATACACTTAGGTCACATTATATGAATAAACTAGATAAGGCCATAATTAGAGCTAACCAGAAGGTGAAGAGGGTTGAGGTCTGGCATTAGGCCTAATTTTTGAGAAAAAATACGCACAGAAGTAAATGTTTAAAAGAGGATTGAAGTCCAAAAGGCAAATTTGGAACCTAGGGAGGCTTGATAATGTTTGGTCATGATCCAGGAAACAAATGAAAACATAATGATCCAATGCCAAGAAGTAAAACTTCCCTAAGGAACCCACTGTAGGAGTCTCAGATTAGATGATACTTAAAATATCTTGGCAGGAAGAAAATTATTATCCAAGTAGCCTATCAACAAATGGTACTAGTTTCAAATGGGGTTAGAGAGGGTGAGATATCAGCTCGATCTGAAGACAAGACTCTACAAGGGAAATCATCATCTCCATAAATAAAATAATATATAAGTGCTTCAAAAAACTTCACTGGGAGAAAGGCAGATGGGCCCCAGAGTCGTCATCTCATGGAAGAGCTTTAGTTTGCTGTCAGGCATCTCTCATGGTAGACTACTGACAACACCATCCTAACTTTAGGCAGTCACTGTTTCTTGTTTATTGCTCTAGTCTGATTCTAAGAAGGGGTGGCACCTCTCCCTCAGAGGCATTCCAGAAATTTATGCAGTGCTTTGGTTGTCTCAGTGATTCTATGACACACTCCTTTAATTTAGAGAGTAGAGACCAGGAATGCTGAGTTACCTATAATTATAATGCACTGGACTCATAGATGTCCTGCAAGACACTCACATGAGCTGAAAATTTTCTTTATAATTTTTTGAGAGTAGAATCTAATTCTGCATTATATTATATATGTTATTTTTGACACATAATAGTTATGTCAATACAGAAATCATGTAAATTACAGCAAGATTATATTTAATTTTGTTAAGAACTTTACCAGGAATAGTCGATCATTTAGAAAATAATACCACCTAACACCCATGGCACTCGATATTTGAATGACAAATACCACACTTGGATCAGTTTGCATTTGTAGCTACTACATTCATGGGAGATTTTATGAGCAAAAACAAACTTTGATTGCTTCTTTTTTAAATTAACTTTATTGGGGTGACATTAGTTAATAATAGGTTTCAAATGTACAATTTAATAATATGTCATATATATATTGCAATATGTGTTCACCATCCAAAGTTAAATTTCCTTCCATCACCATATATCTACTTCTCTCGTCTCTCCCTTCTCTGGTAACCACTAAACTGTTGTCTGTCTGAGTTTTTGTTTGTTTGTCTTATTCATTTGTTGCTTTCAGCTTTATATCTCACATAGAAGTGAAAGCATATGATTCTCAACTTTTTCTGTCTGACTTTTTTCACTTGGTGTGATAATCTCAAGATCCATCAATGTTGTTGCAAATGGCAGTATTTCATTTTTTCTTATGACTGAGTAATAGTCCATTGTATATATGTACCACCTTTTCTTTATCCAATCATGTATCGAAGAGCACTTTGGTTGTTTCCATATCTTGGTCACCGTGAATAATGCTGCTATGAACATTGGAATGCATATATCTTTACAGATGTTTTCAAATATCTTGTGTAGATACCTAAAAGACAGATTGTTGAGTCATATGGTGATTCTAGTCTTAATGTTTTGAGTTTTCCATAGTGGCTGCACCAATTTAAATTCCTCCAGTAGTTTATGAAGGTTCCTTTTTGCCCACAACCTCTCCAGCACTTGTTATTACTCATCCTGTTGATGATAGCCATTCTAACAGGTGTGAGGTGGTATCTCATTGTGGTTTTGATTTGCATTTCCCTAATAGCTAGTGAAATTGAGCATCTTTCCATATGTCTATTGGCTATTTGTATGTCTTCTAATGAGAAGTGTGTGTTCAAGTCCTCTGCCCATTTTTTAATTGGATTGTTTGTTATTGTTGTTGAATTGTATGAGTTCTTTTTATATTTTGGATATTAGCCCTTCATTGGAGGGGTTGATTGCAAATATCTTCTCCCATACAGTTGGTTGCCTCTTTGTCTTGTTGACAGTTTCTTTTGTTATGCAGAAGCTTTTTTAGGTTGATGTAGTCCCATTCATTTATTTTTGCTTTTACTTCTCTTGCCTATGAGGTCAAAGTTATAAAATCTTCTCTAAATCCAAGGTCAATGAGTTTAGTTCCTATGTTTTCTTCCATGCAATTTATTGTTTCAGGTCTTATATTTAGGTCTTTGATCCATTTCGAATTAATTTTGCTGTATAGTGATAGATAGCAGATTAGTTTCATTCTTTTGCATGTGGCTTTCCAATTTTCCCAGCACCATTTATTGAAGAGGCTTTCTTTTCTCTACTGATTGGTTTTGGCTCCTTTGTCAAAAATTATTTGGCAATATATCTGTGGATTTACTTCTGAGCTCTCAATTCTGTTCCATTGGTTTACATACGTTTTTCTGCCAATACCATGCTGTTTTGATTATTGTCGTTTTGTAGTATAATTTGAAGTCAGGCAGTATGATACCTCTGGTCTTGTTCTTTTGATTATTTCTTTATGTCTTCTATTAAAATTGTTCCTGAGAGCTTACATATTGAATTAAATACTATTTTATGTTACATCTCTTTTATTAAATTATTTTGTATATAGGTAGATTAAAATATTTATTAATTTTTATAAAATATTTGTTATTAAAAGAATTTTGGAACCACTAGCCTAAATAAGGATGCGCAGCACTTTTTCTTCAATTCTATATTGTTTTTCTGGGTTTGCTGAGACAAGAATGGATGAGGTTGTTACCAAGGTTCGGGAATAACGAAAGGGAAAAGAAGAAAGAGAAATATATATTATATATATGAATGTGATTTTAGATTAATGAGACTAATTTATTAAACACCTCCAGTTGATGTCACTCTATATAATTGCCTCCAAATCTAGCTCCTGGCTTGCCTCCATAGCTGAGATCATCTTATCTGAATAATTTGGATGTTCCTATAGCATCTCCTATTTTTCTGATACAAACCTAAGAGAAAGCTATTCAGAAAAATTCAGTCATTATAGGGGAAAAAATCAGAAACTTAGAAATGGAAAACCATGTGAGACAAATAAGTGTTTAATCTCATAATAGTAATAACTATGAATTAGAAACTATGTGAACTGTGATTAACAGACAAAATCAAGAAAATTTAGGAAATAAACTTGGGGGAAGTGAGAGAAAGTATTGCAGGAGAGTAAATCAAATAATTTGAGTTTACCTATAATAATACATTCTTGGTAGGGAATTTAAAAACCTATCTCTTCAGAGATAAAATCAAAACTGTTTAAACTTTGCTGAGGACTGAGACACTCTACATAGACACGTAACCATCCTCCTCTTATAATAAACTTTATTTCTAAGAGAAAATTGAGAGAGAGAAGGTGAGTGAGTATACGCTAAGATAATTTGGAAGTAACAATGAACTGGACGTGGTTCCATAGTGTAGCGGTTAGCGCATCTGCTTTATATACAGAAGGTCCTTGGTTCATGCCCCAGTGGAGCCACAGTCTATGGTCTATGGCCATGCCACCCTGTGTCTGATCTCTGAAGCTAAGCAGGGTCAGGCATGGTTAGTACTTGGATGGGAGACCACCAAGGAAGATCAGGTGCTGTTAGGCATAAATTAAAAAAATATGTATATGTGGAAGTGGCAATGAACAACAAAGGGCTATGTGACAGAACATAATAGAATAAATGTTCAGTCTAGCCCCTGGTTTTCAGTCTGTAATTTAGCAAGTCTTACCCCTTTGTTTTTCCACAGAACATCAACCTTTTATTCCTCTTGCCTGTTTTGACATTTTTCAGAACATAAGACTTGGAACTAAAGAACCTAAATCAAAATCAACTATTTACTGTTGATTTCAATAGAAAAGTAGAAATGTCAGCTTGGACTTGAGGAGGATAATTCTGCTAGAGAAATGATAAATGATGAGTCAATGTGCTGGGGGGAGTATAAGTCATGTTAGCCATCATAGTGTAAGAATTTACAGAATTATATGCATACCTAAGATCTATAGCATCCTGAATTGTGAACTTAGAAAAAAATTTTTTTTTACCATGATTGTGACTACGTGATAACCTTAGATCAAGATTCTTGACCTTGGCACAAGTGACATTTTGGAATATTCTGTGTTGTGAGGACTGTCCTGTGCATTTTAAGATATTTACCATTGTCCCCGGCCTCTATTCACTAAATTCCAGTAGCACACCTGGAAATCCCAACAAGTACTATATGTTGACAAAATACTGTATGGCTAATTTTACAGAAGTCTCTTAGAACCTCAGAGTTTTTACCTTTGTATTAGAAATAATTACAATTCTCAGCTCAGAGAATCTAATAATAGTATATATCAAAGTGCTTTATAAATGTAACATAAATAAAATAATAATTATTATTATTATAAGTAATAGTAGTAGTAGTAATAATAATGATAGCGGTAATAGGGTTCTAGATACCAATAGCCCTGGATTTGTATTCCAAGTTTGTCATTTATTTGCTAAATAAATTTAGTTAATTGATTTCAGCCTCAGTTTTGTTATCTATAAACTGGTGGGATGGTTGTTGTGTTACATGATATATGGCTAAACCATTATTCAGTATAATGTCTGGCGTATAGTATTATACCACAAGTAAAAGTTATTATTTATTATAATTTATTGAGTACCTATGATATACTACCTATTTATAAATGTTAATATAAATTGATCATCATAATAATACTGTAAGGAGACACTATTATGTATAATTAATAAATGGAATAGCAAAGGATAAAGGTAGTTGGATCAAGGCTAGAAAATGATAGTACTGGAATTTAAACCCAAGTGTGTCTGACTCCAAAGCTCATGAGTTTTGTGGTATATAAATATATAAAATATATTCATTAAATGTTAATTTTATGCATCATAGGCATTTATAATATTTATTTAAATAATCATATTTTTAATGTGTAAAGAGTAGTAGAGATTATTTTTTCATGACTTGATTGTGCAATTTAATTCTAATTGCGAGTTTAAAGAAGTTTCATATGCTTCTCCCAATTTTTATAAATTCATTATGATGCAAAAATGAATACCATATTTTGACAATAAATTCCTCTGTTAATTATTGTGATAGCAATATAATTGGTATAAACATTTGTCAGTTATTTTCATATAATATGTTTTTGTTGTAGCTTAAGAAAAAAAATCTCAACTAGATTATCTAGGACTCAACAAAATACTTCTTAATGTCTACCCACTGTGAGTGCTCAGTTTTTATTGGATGAATGTTTAGAATACCATGAACACTTGAATTTTTTGCCCAAAAAAAGAATGGACATATAATGCATTTAAATAAAGCAACTCAATTTACCCATATTTTAAGTATGAAGGTATATATCTTTTTCAGTTATCATTTTTTTAAAGCTCGAGTCTCCTGGGATAGTCATTCTTGCATTTGTTTCCTGATTGTGTGTGTGTGTGTGTGTATGTGTGTGGTTATCCACAGAGGATGTTAACCTCCAATTGTTTGGTACAGTCATTAGAAATACGTTTTTTCTAAACCCTTGCCTCTCTATTTTTCTAAGGCAATGGTTTTAAATGAAGGCAATTTCGACCTCAGGGGACATTTAACAATGTCTAGAGAGATATTTTGATTATCATCTTTTGGGGAGGTGTGCTACTGAAATCTAATGAATAGAGGCCCCGGATGATGGTTATTACCTTGCAACACACAGGATAGTCCTCACAGCACAGAATATCTCAAAATGTCACTTGTGCCAATATTGAGAATCTTGATCTAAGGTTATCGTGTAGTCAAATTCATGATTAAGAAAAATAAAGCAAAAAGTTCTATTTTTATCTAAGTTCATGATTCAGGATGCTGTAGATCCTAAGTATGCATATAATTCTGTAAATTCTTACACTAACATGACTTATACTCCCCCCAGCACATTGTCTCATCCTTTATCATTTCTCTAGCAGAAATATCCTCCTCAAGTACAAGCTCGCATTTGGGGCCCATTTTTATTTCTACTTTTCCATGAAATTTTTATTAGTTTAAAATTACCTTTATCATAGAATTTCTCTGAATATTAACTAATTAAATAAGAATCAAATATGTAATATAAGAAGGCACTTAACTATTCTTCCCGCTTGCCCTCCTTTTTATGCCTTTTCTGATATCTTTATTTGTTTTATTTACCTACTGATAAACATTTAATTGTATACAGTTTTGATATTTTTATTCAGTTATTTGAATTTTTGAAGACATGTCTCATTTGTTCTATGAGAATATATTTACTTGCATTATATAATTTTTCCCTACAAAAAAACAGAATAGCACTAAGTAGTGCTTGATTGAATGAGTGAAAAAAGGAATATATGGAGAATGCATGAAGATTGATGTTTTCATATCTGTGGAATCCAACTAGTAATGCAATATTATTTTTAACATTCTAAGAGTTTTAGAAAATTTTAAGGTTTTTAACTATTTTTATTTAGTGTTATTTAGATGATAATAATACTCTGCTTTACATGACTATGAAGATATATATTTAACTCATTTCTCATTTAGAAAAAAAAAAAGTGCAGCTCGTTGCCAGTGTTAATATCACACGTAGGAATGCTGTTTTCTAGGATTTGACATTTTCAGTGATAGAGAATTACTGTATTTTGTAAATGGAAATACCACTACTAAAAACAGAATGCTATAAATAGAATGATGTCATTTTTTTCCCCCAAAGACTATTGCTATACTAGAGCAATAAAAAATAATAATAATAAAACAAGATATGTTGTGGCAAACTTTGGGGGTAAGGCGAGGATGGTAATCCGCGCTTTATCGTGAGATAAATGCTGCAGGCACAAGCACTGCTGGAGAGTGTTCTTGGGGCAAACAAGAAATGGATTAAAAATGTACAAAACTAATGTTTGAAATGTTTATTTTTCTATTAGTCAATTACAAAAAAATGTAAATTCTGTTAAGGTCCTGTAATTTATTAAAACAATGTAATATGATAATTACACATTTCTTTTGATAATATGTTGAGTACAAGGAAAGAGCAAGAATTTTGAATGTAAACATAATTGAGAAAAAAACATGTCCTGATACTTCGAGAAATTTTAAAGTATGTCCTTTTTGGTCCTTACAGAAAGTGTGGACTATGGGCCAGTGTTTGTGCAAGAACCAAATGATATAATTTTCCCAACCGATTCTGATGAGAAGAAAGTAGCGCTGAATTGTGAAGTTCGTGGCAACCCAGTTCCCAATTACAGGTAGAAATTCTCTATTAATTATTTTTCTTATCTTAAATATTCCCTTCAATGAAATTTTGACACTCCCAGGGAGTATTTTAATGTCACAAGTTTTTTTACATATTTGTCTTCTGATTTTTCTTAAGATGGCTTCGAAATGGAACAGAAATAGATTTGGAAAGTGATTATCGCTACAGTTTGATAGACGGGACCTTCATTATAAGCAATCCAAGTGAAGCAAAGGATTCTGGTCATTATCAGTGCTTAGCAGCCAACACTTTTGGAAGTATTCTTAGTAGAGAAGCCATACTTCAGTTTGCCTGTGAGTAAAGTTTTTTGCTTTTTCCATGTATATGTGTATAGTGTGTATATATATAATTTTAAAGTTTAGTTAGGCAAAAGCTTAATGCCTCAAATTTTAAAATAGTGGAAAACCTTGGTAAGGCTTAGAACTATGCAAATAATGCATTTTTTTCCTCTGAGATATTTTGAAATTCCCTGAAATGTTCAGTCTCTTCATATGAACCACATACTACTCTGGAAGATTAAAAATCCTTATAATAGGGTGTCTGGATTTTGGGTTAATTAGCAGACAAAGTTTTAGAATTCAAAAATCTTTTCATGAAAGCAGACAAAGTTTTAGAATTCAAAAATCTTTTGAAATCTAGTTAAAAAATAGATTTCTAATTCTATCTGCTTTTTAAAATATCTCCTTATCTGCTTTATTTGTCTACTGTCTACTGTAGTCTATTTGCTATAAATTCTTCTGGACAAAAGATAGCATATTCTAAAAAATCTGCTTATGGTCAGTTAACCAAAGAAATGCCTCTGAAATGCTAATTTTACTTGTGTTGAGGACTTACACCAAATTGAGGATAGGCCAAGTGAAAAAAACCTTAGTAGTATTTCTTAGTAAGTAATCCTACTTGAATTTAAATTCTTGAGGATTACAAATTCTAAAATATAGATAAGAGGGCCAGGAATTTTTGTGTTAATAATTCATATGTAACTATATTGGGTACATAATTTATCACGAAATGATTTTTCAGTTAAAATTACACCCTGAAGAATGGAATAATTGATTTTCTCTATATAATTTTCCTCGCATATTATTTCTAATTAACCCAAAATCCAGACACCCTATTATAAGAATGTGAAGGAGAAAGGAAATAAAAGAATGATAATAAATCGGTCTGGAGAACATTAATCTAGGTCCTAGAAAAATGTAAATAGTATCTTTTAAAGTAGATTTGGCTAAGGAGTTCATATAGGTACTTTATATACACCAAATATACCAAGATAGTAGCGTAGATATTTTAGAAAATATTATGTGGCTCATCACAGAACCTAATACTTTTCAGTATGCACATTAAAAAATAACAACAAAATAAATAACCTTCTTAATCGCTCCCCTGTTCAATAGAGCAGTATTTTCAAGACAGATATAGCAAATCTGGAGAATGTGATGTATAATATATTAGTGGCTTATACCTTTCTCTTTGGACTATACAATCTGACACATACACACCAATTCACAAAGTGCCTGTATATAAATTGTTTTTTCCTCCAAATCAGCAGTGACAATAAAACATGTGACGTTTTCTGAATGCTGCAGAACAGACATCTATTTACTGGAAGGTTTTAGGTATCTGTATAACTGTGCCTTCCTAGGATTCCTGCAAAGACTAGTCACAGCTATCAAATACTCATCCTCACCTGCAGTGAGGACATCGGCATCAATATTTACAGTTCAATGACTAAGCAAGAAAAGCTCTATTTTTCGATCGAGCTATCGATCGATCGATCAATCGATCTATTATCAATCATCTATCATCTATCATCTATCAATCATCTATATCATGGTTCCCAAACCCCCAGGCCTGTTAGGAACCAGGCTGCACAGTAGGAGGTGAGCAGTAGGTGAGCGAGGGATGTTTCATCTATATTTGCAGCCACTCCCCAGCGCTAGCATCACTGCCTCAGCTCCACCTCAGAACACCAGGTGTTAGATTCTCAAAGGAGCACCAGTCCTTAGTACCAAAAAGTTTGGGAACTGCTGATCTATATTACCTATTCGCTGACCGATTCAGCATCAAGTTTTCTTGAGCTTAGTTTAGAACACTATTTGCTTTATTTTTAACTTAAACATATGGGTAGCCATATCAATGGGTAGCCTTTATGACCCTGCCCCTTCCCACTCCCACTACACTTGACTCTACACTGTGTTCCGTAGACCATACATATGCATAAAAGCCCACAGATGCCTAATCTAAGCAGTCAGTCATTTACATAGGAAAAGCCACTTCTGCCGCAAAATTACTCCCCCACCAGATTTCATCATGTCTATATTGATTATATAAAAATTTAAGTTCCTTAGGTTTAGTTTTATCTTTTTTTCCATGTGATCTTTGGGAAAAATATGCAAATATAGGTGATAGAGAGGAAGGGTGAAGACTTGATCAACTTGCTTTCTAGTATATTTGGTGTGAGCATGGGTGCTTTAGAATTCTGGCATTAAGGTAGTTTTGTGATTTGGGGGAGAAAATGAGGTAGGAAGTTGATGAGAAAAAGGGCTTCTGAAAGGAAGTGAAAGGATACAACGGTAAAGGAAGACCAAAAACTTTGTGACAACTTTCTTTTACATCATGATTTTCTATGTCCAGCCCCATAGATAGAAAATTAACTCACTGTTTATTGTTGATAGAATGTTTAAAGGCCAAAGGGCTTTTGTGTGTGGAGGAACCCTCTTTGCTCTTGATGCATTTTAAAAATGAAATTATTAATTCTTTATATTCATCAACCACTATTTATGTAAAAATTTAAATATTATTACACAGCTAATATTTTAAAACTAATATATTTAGCAAATTTAGATACATACTAAAAACTATTTAATCAAATTAACTATTCAAATCTAATACCTGAGTGTATTAAAGATTTTAAATGTCATAAAATTAGACAAAATTTACAAATTATCAAAATGATTGTAAAACTTTTTATTAATACTTATAACAATGTTCAATGCTTATTCCTGAGATACTTTTATGCTTTAGTCAGTTTATAATAATTTTATTATGTAGATATTTTTACCTTTTGTACATTAACTGTATCACATACATGCAGTAACTTTATTGGGTATGTTTTTCTATACTGTGTAGTAGTATTGTGATTTTCTAAAATAAAATAGAAAAGAGGGTCATATTACCAATCCAGAGTCAGTTTCTGAGTTAACAATCAATTGAATTTTAGCTGCTTCTTTTAAAAGTGAGAAATGTTTAACAGACAGCCTCTTTTATAATTTGAATATTATTTTTGTTTTATCAATGACACCTTAAATCTGTAGCTTTTCCATAAGCTTTTGCCTTTTGGAATACAACATTTACTTAAAATGATGGGATTCTAAGACCTATTGGACAGTGTTAAATAAACATCAGATGGGTCTTGTCTAATTATATTTATAGAAAAAATATGAATCTATATTATAAATAGATACACATTTTATTGAAGAATTAAGATATCCATATATTTACAATCTCATATTTATTATAGTTAATAAAATTTAAACATATTAGAGTCATCTTCTTTTTGCATGAAAATTTATATATACTATATACACACACATATTAAACTCTCTGATTTTGAGTAACATTAGAGTTGCGTGAGTTTTTGTAGATTCAATCTATTTATATGTGTGTACAAATCATCACAGTTTGGCTATTGGAATTCCCTTAATTCTAGCTTCTTTGTTCTCTTATTACCAGAAACATATTTTAAAATATTCTATCTTTCTTCTAATAGTCTGGAACCCCAGCCAGGTCAAGCATAGATTTAGGTACTTTTCATTGATCATAATGTTTTAAAGACTAAAATGTAGGAGCCAGAGAAGCATATAAGATTGTTCCAAATAAGTTCTGATCATGGTAGAATAAAATTATTTATAAAATAGCTTAGAAAAGAGATTTTTAAAAGCAACAACTTTTTCTAAGCTCTCAAGTTTATATTAGTAGCTTATATTTACTGAATACTTACTTTCTATGGCAGACAGTGCCTGATTTTAAAATACATTAACTCATTTATCCTTCAAACCAACATATGAATTGTTATATTGTAAAATGTAAATCCATTTTACAGATGATACCTCTTATTCAACTCCAGTGGTATTCATATAAATAATTTTATTAAATTCTATTCTAATATAAATATGTATTATAGTCACTTTATGACATACTCAATTTAATTTTCAATTCCTTTTTTAAACTATATATTATAATCTTTTTAAAAAATCATTTATTTTTTCACCAACTACCATTTTATAATCAATTTATTAATACCTACATGATATAACAAAAATAAATACCAGTAACAAAAATAAATATGTAATCATTCTGCCTTTTTTCTCATTGTCCAAATTTAGTAATAAACCACTTGCTTAATTTTTCTTATAGCAGTTTAAGACTTTAAGAAACATTGGGTCTCTTTATAGATCTGAATTTGGATATTTATAGTAACTTTGCTATGTAGTTATTTTTTCTTATTGTATTTTCTCTTTTAATAAACCTTTTTCCTTATAATTTTTTAAAGTTAATTGTATGATCTGTGGTTAAGACCTGTAATGCTATACTTTCTAAATGAATTTGAGATAAGACAAAGATTATTGTGGCTATTAACAAAAACTGATAATAATATTGTCATAGATTCTGGCTTTTGAAGAGAATGATGATAAGAAAGTGAGTGCTGGCAGCTTTACCTGTGATTTAGCAATAATAAAACATTTATTTAGTGTACAGAAAAATTAAGTAAGTGTAAAACAAATTTAGTTTAATTTAAAGCTTTGTTCCTATTGACTTTAAACTCAATATATCAACAGATGCAAAATAACAAATATATATGTTTATATAATATTTATTTTACTAATATAGTTTATCTTAACCTCATTTCAAAGGTAATTAATATGACTTGCTATCTAAAGTTATGTACTATAAAAGATAAATATGTAAATTAGTAAATAACAACACCAAGAAAAAAATACATTTTATAGTAAGAGGTCAAGATAGTACAGGCCATAATATCTCATAATTATTGGAAACTGAACACATAATGCAATATATGTATGATGTATTATTGAATTGTACATTTCAAACCTACATAGTTTTATTAACCAATGTCACTCCAATAAATTTAATAAAACAAAAATAATAAAAAAAAACCATAAATATTTCCTTAGGATTCCCAGGGCTCAGAGCAAAATGATAAATACAAACATTTAAAGGACTCTAATTTTCCCCAAGTTCCTTAAAAGAAGAAAATTTTTTCTTGACATTTAATTCTCATAGAAATTTCTCAACTGAGGCTTTATATAGAGATCATAACAACATCCTTACACCATTTCAATAGCAAGTTTAATTAGCCTGACATAAAACCAAGCCAATCTTTTAAATGTAACTAGAATTTAATCATGAAGCTATTCACTTCATTTATAAATCTTTTTTTAAATTTTGATTTGAGCAGCTAATGGATTTGAGCAGCTGCTTCATATTTGCTCGTCTTCCCCTTTTAACCTACCCTTCACGTGTCTAAATGTCTATCCATAAGGATCTTTCATTTTAAGTTTTCCTTCCTTAAATGAATCCTTATAAACATGGATCAACTTAGTTATTGTTAATAATGTACTTTAGTACTAATAAATATATATCTCATAAATGTATAGTAAAAATTAATGAAATGGAGAAGTCATGTCTATGAACTATTAATTTTAAGTTCAGAAAGAAAGACATAAAAACAAAGTCGGTGTACTATTGCTAGTGATGATTGTTACTAGTTATCAATAAGATTATTCTTGACAAAGTATATTTTATTCCTGTAGCTTATGTTCATCATGAGGATAATTTCCTCACCAAGTATAATCATTTTTCTTTAGTGACAAGCAAGAATACACTATATAAAACTCTGTCACTAGGTTAGCTTATTACCATGCTGATGAGAATTTGGAATTGATAATGTGACACTACACACTTCTCAAACATCCTTCAGAAATCCAAAGCTCATAACAGTCTCTCCAAAATTTGGATTTTTAGAAATAATTTATACCAGCAAGTCAAATATAAAAAGAATCAAGAATAAGATCTTTTTATGCTGTCTCTTGCTTCAAAAATATCTTTATATGCCATCCCTTGTAAACTGATAGTTCATATCTAAATTCAAACATATTGCTTTCCAGGGCATTTAGATTATTTAGATCCAGAATATTTCATTAGTTTTCCTTGAAGCAGTTGATTAAAATAACCTCCTTAACTCTTTGAAAAGTTATATGATTTTTACAGACTTTATATTTAAGCACTTTAATTTAACCTTTCATTTTCATTCAAAACTCAAAAATTACTTTTCTAGCTTTCTCATAACATTTTACCCTAAAGTAAAATTGACCTTAGACTTTCAAAGCATGTTTTACTATCATTTAACATTCAATGAATTATTTGAATAATTGCTAACTTCACAGTGTATCCAACACTTTATTTCATTAGTCTATGAGGTTTTAACCATAATAACTTTATTAAATCATTTGACTATTAATATGAATGAGTCACACTGACATGAATGATTTAATGTTTGTAAAAATATCTGGTTTTATTACTAAATAAGTTAATATTTGCTTGTAATTTTATCTTCTATAACAAAACATTTTTTCTTTTACAAAATTATTATTCAAAGAATATAGTTTATGTCTTCTTTAAAAAGGCAATTATTCTGATCATAATAGATATAGTTACTGTGAGTATATCACCCCTTGACAAAGGACAATGTTAATTCTTTGAGAGCACAAAAAAAAATTTTAAAATACATAATTTTATGCTTTAAAGAACAACTGTGGTAAGTGAATCAAAGATGAAATCCGTGACAGATTGTTGTCAAATCCTTAATTCTATGACATAAACTTTCAAGTATTATATTTATCGAAGTTCATCTGAACATATACTTTCATGATTTATGGAAATTTAGAAAGGCTCTATCCATATATGACAGATGATCTCCAGCAAAATGGCCTCACTCACCTGCCTTTACCCAGGGTACATTTGATCTCAGAAAGGCAAAATCTTTCACTCACCCTGTGTGAAGCAATTTGGAAAGACCAATATCAGAGAGAGTATAAGTTCTTTGACTCTTATTGCTCATGCTCATTTACCTAATTCATTACTCTCTAATTCTTAGTAGAGGGTCTTTAAAGACTTTTCCCTAGCACAAAAAATTCCATAGCATAAAAGTACAATGGAATTTTAAATCCCACTACTAATGCCAGGTTTACTTGATAAAACAGCAGCCCCAGCTCAGGACAATTTATAATTCAGGTGAATATAAAGACTCTAATATAAAACAAAAAAAGTATAAACAAAGGGGCAGATATGGAATATGAGTACCTTCTAAAATTATTTTATTCCATAAAAATCTTATCATTGAAGGAGAAGTCAGAGTGGAAAATATATTAACCATGTTGGAGTTCTGGTGCCTTTACTGAATTTCCACACCAAGTGCTGAACATTGCCACTCTTCATGTATATAGATGGATGGATAGATGGATGGATGGATGGATGGATGGATGGATGGATGGATGGATGGATGGATGGATGGATGGATGGACAGATGGATGGATGGATGGATGAGTGGGTGAATGGATAGGTAGGTAAGTAGATAGATGATAGGTTAGATAGACATAGATGATAGATAGATAGATAGATGATAGATGATAATGATAGATCGATGATAAATGATGATAGATAGATGATAGATGATAGATAATGTATAGATATGTATGTATAAATGTTTATATATGTACATGTATGTGTTTGTATGTACATAGATTTAATAATAATATAAGAATAAGCAGCAATAGTTACTGAGCACTTAAAAGCCAGGCAAATTGTTAAATACATTTAATGCATCATCACCTCTTTTAATCGTCACATTAACCTTATGAAGGGATTTGTATTATTGACCTAATTTTTACATGGAAAAAAGAACTGAAGCTCAAGAATGTCGTTATTTTCTCAAAGTCACACAGCTAGTAAATAATAAAACAGCAGATCTAACTCAGATCTAATTTCAAACTTCATACATATAATCTGCCTTGTTCTACCCTATACCATACTTAATCATGCATTGCATTTTTTAGCATATCTGTAGTTATTTTATTCATAGAACATTTACTCAATCTTTGCCCTCTCTTGGCCATTGTTCCAGATGTTAGGGAGTTTATAATGAGCAAAGTATATCCATGCAAAACTTCAGGCTAGCAAAATCAGTACAAACCACTCTATTCCAGATCAATTTCTTTAGTTCATACTCTCAACACTTTCCTAGAACTATCAGAAAAATTGTCTACCTGGAACTACTATCCACTTTTTCTACTTAACATCTCTCTTCTCCATCCTACACCAACCTCACTGAAATCCCTCTGTACTGTTTTCTGAAATAATCTATGTAAAACACATTTCTGGTCATTTTTTTTCCCTGCATAAATCCCTGATGGCTTACCATAATTACCGTAAGAAGTTTTTAACTTACCCTCTAATTGTACACAGAGAAGAGATAATTAGAGGGTTGTTCTAGGAATATGTATCCAAGAGAACTCTGTATGAAAAGTCAAGTTAGAGCACTTCAATAATCTAGGTAAAAAGGTCTGAAAGTCCCTGATTTATTAGATATAATAGAATGGATGTTTGTGAAAGCCTCCCAAATAAATGAGGATTTACACATAATTGAATGGATGAGGGTGAATTGTAAAAAATATGGAATTAGAATGACATCAAGATTGTAAGCTTTGATCTACTAAGTTGAACAATTCATAGTGTTATTACATAATGATTATACCAAGCAGAGAAGCAAGACTCTGGGAGAATAAAATAATTTCAGTGTGAGGTAGTTTTATTCTTTCAGGAGAAAATACCCAACATTTAAAAATATTGGTTGGTGCTCAGGAAAGGCTGGTGGGAACTGTCTACAAATACATTGAGATATTCAATGAAGCCATAAGGATGTTTCATGAAGAGAAATTATACTAGGAAGAGAAAAAGACTAAGGACTAACCTTTAGGAATACACATATTTCTCTGATAGAGAGTAAAAGGTGGAAAGAAAGGAGTTAGTGAAGAAAAGAAAAGAATGATCTGAGAGATGCAGGAGAGGGCCAGTAAAATAGAGTGAAATACAAATGACATTCAAAGTTTTAAGGTTAAAAGTGTTCCTTTAATCAAATGTTATAAGTAACCTTCAGAAAAGACCTTTGAATTTTGAGGACTTTAAAAACCAATTTCAGTAATGGCAGAGACAAATCAGAATTCAAGTATGTTATTATAGTGCATATTGATTTTGTCCATAACAGAATGAGGATATATAATAGAGGTTTGTTAATGTGATATGACAGTGAAGTGTGTGTGTCTGTGTGTGTATGTGTGTGTGTGTGTGTGTGTGCGTTTTATTGGGAAGAGGAGTCCATTGTAGTGTGAGAGGTTAGACCAATAGATCTAGTGCCCATAAAATAAAATTTATTATCTGGCTCCTCTGGAGAGGTACAGAGTACCCTCAGTAGATGGGCTGAGGAAGAAGCTCACAATCCCAGTCTTCCTTCATAAATTGGTGTCATCAATTTTGGAGCCGCCGGGCCCTGTGTCTCGTGTGTGGTTGGCACCTGGTCCTGCAGGACCATGTATTTGGTATTTGGAGGTAGAAAGAAGGGAGCTAGTGTAGAGGAAGATACTGACTATATAAAATATTGAAAGCTTAATTAGTGAAATGAATTTCTCCTTTCCAAGTAAGGTATAAGTAACCTCTAGACTTTAATCTTCCAAGGAATATTCTGCCATATAGAAGATACTCAATGTTATAAATACTATGTGGAAATGGAAAAATACTTAGACTCCCATCTTGGCCCACAAACTTTAAGTAAAGGATGCTAAAACCAGCCAGGGAGCTATAAAATTCTATAAATATTTTCCCAATCCTTTTACCAATAAATATCATTTCATATCCTCTGGATTTTTTTTATTTTTTTCAAAAAATACAACTATTATTTCAAGAGAGGAAGAAAACACTTTACTATTGCCATAATTTTGTAACACCCAGTGGAAGAATCACATGGTGGTTAGGTTTAACTGACATATTACCCATTCCAAAAATGTAAAGAAGGGAATCAAAGAGGATAACCCCGAATCAAGACCAATTATTTAGCTATGTGTTGCTCAGAAGCTGTGAATTCATGGCCCCAATTTCTATGTGAGCATTTTGCAGTTTTTGTTTCTTTTGTTTTTGTCTTGTTTTGGCTCAAATTTTATACTTTGGGAAAATTCTGGGAGTTCACATGGGGTTTCTCATTACAAATCCTAATAGGTCTACTTGTGAATCTAAAGCAGGAGCTTTCTTTTAAAATTGAAGGCCTCTTCAATTCATTGCAATGGAATCTTGTTTATACTAAATGATGCTGTATGAGTCTGTGTAGGATGCTCAGATTGTAACACCCTAACCATCTTTCACAGCTTTGTTTAAAATCTTCTCAGATATTGACTGTTTAACCTAGTCTATAAGTTATATAAGATTGTACCTCTGAGATATATTTATAATGCTTAGTCTCTAAGTTTAGGCTACGAAGGGATCAGGATGATTTCGCTATTTCAGGGTCACATTCTGTCCATCCTGTGAGACTTAAGGGACAAGTATGGAGTTTGCTGGGACATGGTAACCACTCCATAAGCCATTAATCCTGTTCCTATAGACATGGTTGTATTTCTTTATTTTCTTTTTTTTTAAATGATATTTTTAATTTTATTTATTTATTTTAATTGTTATAATTGACATATAATGTTAGTTTCAGGTATACAACACAATGATTCAAAACTTTTTTTAAAACTATGTATTTTGTACAGAAAATGCTAAACATATTTATATAACCCTACGATAATCTGCTTTCAAGTAATCATGTGTCATACACACAAAAAGCCAAAAGACAGAGAAAAGACTACCTGTTGCCCAAATATATCTGTGTACTAATGTATAGGTGGCATTTACTAAATTGAAGAGACTCATCCATTCCATATTCATTGGTCTACATCATGTATCTTATAGTAGCTGTGATAATAATTTTAATAATATATAGTTATAATATTACTCTAAGTATATTGTATAATAAACATCTATAATACATAAATTTATTCTTCTAGACCTGTATCTGAAAGGAAATCTATTATGAGGTTATTATAACTAAATTAAAGTGAACATTTCATTTCCTAAGCCCTTTTTGTTATTCTGTGAAAACATTAAAATATTTTATAATCAAATAATTTGGAAAACTAACTTGGGTAAACAATGTACCCTGCATATAGGTACATTTTTTGAATGTAGATACTGTTGTATCTATAAGCAAATTCCATTAAAAACACTGCCACATGGTAACTTATTGTAATTATAGATTTTCCCAGTCAGTAGATAGTAAAGAGCCAACTACACTTATGTGGAAAGATTTCTATTCTTTTTCTTTTTTTACAATAAAAAGGTTTCCTCATACTCAAAAAATATTAGAAATCACCATTCTAAAGAATAAAATTCAAATTTCCTTAAGAGGATAATTTGTATGTGTTGCTAGATGGTCATTAACTTCCTTTCATAGTTAAATCACCTTTCATAGTTAAATTTTTTTTTCTTGTGATAAGAACTTTTAAGATCTACTTTTTCTTTAGCAACTTTCGAATATACAATGCAATAGTATTACTATAATCACTATGCTGTACGTTACATCTCCATGACTTATTTATAACTGAAAATTTGTACTTTTTGATACCCTTCAACTCATTTCTCTCATGTATCACCTCCTGCCTCTGGCAACCACCAATCCGTTCCCTTGTTCTCTGTATCTATGAGCTGTTTGTTGTTGTTGTTGTTGTTTTAGATTCCACATATAAGTGAGATCATATGGTATTTGTCTTTCTCTGTCTGACTTATTTCACTTAGCATAATGCCCTTGAGATCCATCCACATTGCCACAAATGGCAAAATTTCATTACTTTTTATGGTTGAATAATATTCTATTGTGTATATATACCACATTTTCTTTATCCATGCATCTGTCAATATCCCCTTAGGTTGTTTCTATATCTTAACTATTATAATTAATGCTCCAATAAACATAGGGTATGTATAACTATTTGAGTTAGTTTTCATATTTGTTTTCTTTGGACAAATGTGCAGAGTAGAATTGCTAGATCACACAGTAGTCTTCTTTTTAATTTTTTAAGGAAACTTCACTGTTTTCCTTAGTGGCTGCACCAATTTACATTTCCACTAACGTTGCACAAGAATTCCCTTTTCTCCACATCCTCACTAACACTTGTTATTTCTAATATTTTTGATATTAGCCATTCTAACAGATGTGATGCGATATCTCATTGTGGTTTTGATTTGCATTTTCCTGATGATTAATGGTGTTGAGCATCTTTTCATGTACATGTTGGCCATCGGTATGTCTTTGTGAAATTGTCTATTCATATCTTCTGCAGACTTTTTAATTGTACTGTCTGTTTGCTATTGAGTTGTATGAGTTCTTTATTTATTTTGTATATTAACCTCTTATCAGATATATGATTTGCAAAAATTTTATCCCATTAAATAGATTGCCTTTTCATTTTGTTGATGGTTTCCTTTGCTGTGCAAAAGCTTTTTATTTTGATGTAGTCTCAGTGTTTATTTTCGATTTTGTTGCTTTTAGTTTGATGTCAGATTCAAAAAGTCATCACTAAGACCTACGTCAAGGAGCTTACCATCTATGGTTTCTTCTAGTAGTTTTATGGTTTCAGATCTTACATTCAAGTCTTTACTCCATTTTTAGTTTATTTTTGTATAAGGTATAAGAAAATGGTCTAGTTTCATTTGGTTGCATGTATCTGTCCAGTTTTCTCAGTACTATTTATTGAAGAGACTGTTCTTTCCCCACTGTATGATCTTGGCTCCTCTGTCCTAAATTAATTGGCCATATGTGTGTGGGTTTATTTCTGGGCTCTCTATTCTGTTTCATTGATCTATATATCTGTTTTTATGTATTTAGGCAAAGAGTTACTGTTTTTTACCTTCTTTACTTTTCCTCCTATACAAGGATCACTAATCTGATCAGCTTGTTCTTAAAAATTTTGAAGTCATCCAATCCACTTCAGAATAAAGTACAAATTTCTACAAATGGACTGAAGGCCATATATTATTTAGATGCTGACTGCATTTCCAGCTTTCTAACACTCAGGCTTTACTTAACTATTATATAGTCCTCGAAACATTTTATTCTTGTTTATATTATACCTTTACTTGTGATGTTCTCTTTGCCTTTGGGCAACTGTTCAACAACAAACTCTCTGTCTCTCTTTCTCTCTCTCTCTCATATGTTTCTTATTATGTTTCTTGTTCTATCACACTGCAACTATTTATGACACTCATCTTTGTTTTCCAAGAGCCATTCTAAACTTGAGCACACCACTGACTCTACAAGACTCTACACGACTGAATTCACTGAAGGCAGAATTCATACCTCATTATTGTTTTAGATTAATATTTTACTGTTAACATATAAGTCTAGCGTCAACACTCAGAAAAAGTTTATAGAATGAGTAAGTGAATGAATAAATATCCTCCAGCACCACAGTGGCCATTAATCTCAATATGAATTCCCTTCTGAGACCTATGAGAAGAAGGATTTCTTAGGAAGTACACACACATTTATCTCTAACAACTGCAACCGAGAATCCAAATAAATAAGATAATTTATGCAGAGACATTATATAAATTACAAAGCTCTACATAGATAGTAGTAAATAAGATTATTACTATATTTAAAATGGATAATAATAACTCTATGGGTATTAGTAGATAGAATAAATATTAATATCAAATCAAGATGTTAATGTTCATCTATGAGTTAGTAGTAATATCTTTACATATTATTTTGCATATTATGGGCAACATATTATAATATAGATTTTATTAATATATAATAATATAATAGGTGTCTGAAGAAAACTAAGGAAACTCAGAGAAATATAGACAAGATATTTTTTAAAGTAATTATGATCTGTCCTTGACAGCATATGGAAGAAAGCTCTCTTACTTTTCTTTCTAAACATGATTTTAGAATTATAGCAACAACTCCGTATTGATCCTGGAACTAATGAAAGTTTTATATTTGTTCCATAGCTTCATTGGGTTGCAAATATAGAATCAGGATATAGTGATATAATTTGTCAAACTAAGGAACAAACTTTGCTCTTAAATTCTTTGAGAATATATGTACAGATGTTATTCTATTTCAGTTGTCAACACTGAAGGTGTCTACCCAGTGCCACTGCTATAACTCGTCAAAAGATCCAGAAATAATGGCTTATTTTTTCAATAAGGTTTTTAAAACACCTCGTTTTTCAGACCTCCATAAAAAAAAATGTGATTACTTCCCAATATTAATAGATAGCTGACTTTAGAGTATTGTCTTCCCTAAATAGTTCTCAGGAAATTAAGTAACATTTTAAAAGGATCATATTTGTGCCAACAAAACAACCAAAAATATATCTATAAATTGTCAGTGAAGAACATCAAATTGTGTCATTTATATCAATTTCATTTTCATAAACGGTAAATTATCCACCTAAGAAATCACATCTGTAACAAATTTATTTGAATTATAATTCATGAAATTTTATAAACAGTTATTAAATTCACAAAAAAAATAATATAATTGCTGAGATGGAACTAGCATGTTTATTAAACAAAATTTTTGAGTTCCTTTGCACGAATACGCAAGCAGATTTAGAAAGCTTGAATTTCAATTATTATATTTTTTAAATTTTATTATAAGAAAAGAACTGAAAAAGTTATCAGTATTTTGCTGGCTTTATTTTTTAAAAACATTCTTGACACATAAGTAGAATTATATATTTTCCTGTAAAGAACATTCTGTGGCAGTATTTTTTTCATTTACTATTGTGATATTTATATTTTCGGTCAATTTGCCCACTTTTAGAGATAAAAATCAAGGCCTCTTTGCTCATAAAATAAACACTACAAGGAAAATAACTGTATTTGCTAATTTAAACAATTTATTTTAAATGTTAAACATTTACATAGTATTTATATTCAATAATATAAACATTAATAGTATTTAATGACAATACTGATAATAATTGCTAAGATTTAAGTGATTATTCTGTGTCAGACACTGGAGTAAGCTTTTTGTATATACTCACATATTGTCACAAACAAAAATCCCATAAATTAGGCATTATCCACTTTTAAACATACTGAAAATTAAGAAACCGAAGGAGGTAATTCACTTTCCAAGGTGACCTAGTTAAAGATGAAACTAAAATTCAACTAAAACAAAACTAAAAGTCTTATTTTATCTAACTGTAGACTCAGATCTTAAAAAAATCAAATAAATAATATTCCCTTAATATTTGTGGAGTTTTTGCATGTGATCGCTAATTAAATCAACTGAACACTTCTGAGTTTATCTTGAATGGTCTCACAACATCTAATTTTGGGATCAGAAATTGAATTGATAGAAGTCATATATCATACTTATGTCCCACAGCTCAAATTAAAGATTTGAACTTAATCTATGTGATACATCTGATATACTTCTGCACATTTATATCATCTTTGCTTTTAACTTATACGTTGATGTATTCACACAAGACTACTTTTTGGTTTGCTTTATCCCAGGGCCTTATACATTCACATTGATTATGCCAAAGCAGTGCCACACAGAAAACATGCATGCCAACTGCTTTCACTCTAATGTTATTTTTCTAATAAATCGAGTGTTGCATTGTTTCACATTATGTTGAGGATTTCATATTGTTTTTATTAATGCGCTGGTGAAAATCAAAATAGCTTTAATTATAAGAGGGGTGAAATAAACAGAATTCGTGTAATTTGACTATTAATATCATCATGTCATATTTTATTCAGAAGATACATGGAGACTGTGGAGGTTTTAGTAATGTGGTCTACTGGGGTTAATCTTCTAATATAAGCTCAAAGTAGCCTGTTGCAATTGTACCCACCTTAGAAGACCTAGTCTTAGAAATTAGAGATATTCAGATATTCATCTTTAGTTCATACTATTTCCTAGCACCTAAAGTTTCTAGTTACTGTTACTACTTATAACTAAACTAAAATTAGTTAATGCTAATAGTACTAAGAAGTATTTCTCTACTTTCAAAATGAATGTTTTGGAAGCAGGCTTTAACTGCCATTCAAATTTTATGATGTCAGTTTCCATATTTTGGAAATACTAGTAATATAAAATTAAAAGTATTAATCGAATTACATATAGTATATGTGTTTTTCATAACAATCTAGATAACATTATAAATATGGATAATGAGTATTTAAATATAACACAAAAATTGTCAACCTAATTTTGTTTACCTTTACAACCTTGACACCTCTGCATCATTTTGAATAATGAGATTTTCTTTGATTTGCCAAATATATTTCTGCAAAACTAGCTAAGAACAAATAAAATATTTCAATATGTACATTTTTACATGGTCTTGTTGAATTAGAAATACATGTCTTTACCTAGTGTCCATTGAACCTCCTCTGTCACAAAATGAAATCTTTCATTTTTGCTTGTAACAGATGTTAATTTTTCCCCCTGGCCTCTGCCATGGAGACAAATTATTATCTCTCTAAAAAACTATGAAACAGAATTGCTTTACTTTATTCATAGATTATATAGACTTTACAGGCTTGTCTCATTCTCAAAATTTACAATCTTGCACAAAGGAGAAAAAGAACAAAAATCTCATGTATGTTTTAATGCAACTTTGTACTAACATTTAACTTTCTTAATAATTCTTCCTTTAAAATAAAATTTAAATTATTTTATTAGTTTAGAAAATAATTATTGATTAATTATTAATCATATACAACTGTTCAAATGGTAAGTCACTAGTAAATGATAAGACAGGGGAAATATAAGGTCAGACAGATGATTCATATGATTAGCTTTAAATGGATCTTAGAGAAAAACATTGTTCACTTGACTCATTCTTACAAAAATATCATAGCTCGTTATGGAAATTTTTACCTCCTGAGATCTCATTTAATAAATGAGCTGGTTTTGCTCAATGGCATAATAAAGGCATGTAACTTGGTGATTCAATTTACCTTAATGGTGATAAATTCTAAATGTTGATGTGCAGATGTGCGTGTGTATCTGTATATTTGGTTAAGAAGTGGCTTTGCTTACACTAAGAAGACTGAATACTCATTTAAGCCATAAACTTGTACTATTTTATTCTAAAACATTAGTTAAAGAAATAAGAATCAACATTAGCACAAGAAAGAAAATCAAGGGTTATGTTATCTAGGGGCCCTTTGCTGTGTTTGAGGTAATATATTTATCCTATTTATACCTCTCTCTTAGTGAAGGGAGTATAGGCTTGTTGCTTTTTCTTTTATCAAAGTGGAGCCTAATATAATGAGAGAGATGAGATAAAGCTGACATTTACTCTCCTTAGTAGGAGTAGGTCACTGAGCAGTTAGAGAATGGCACGTAAAGAAACTGAATAGCAGAGTCATGGAAAACAGTGGAGCAGAGATTTCAGGTACAAGGGTTTGCTAATCATATCAAATTTGTGGAATTATTTGCAGGTAAGGGTAAAGAAGCTGCATTTGTCAATTAAGAGAGCATTGCTGAATATAAGGACAATACTTCTAACAGAGAAGGGAGGTAAAAATTAGTATATGGGATATCAAGGAGTAAGCACAAAAATTTTGAAACAAACATTTGCTTCTTTAAAAGTTAGGCAGTGGATGGATAGTAGAATTTACAATAATAAATTAAGAGGATAAGAAGGCACACATAGTAAATCCTATATTCTATTGAAAAAATAGTTTACTCTTCAACAGTAAAATGCATTCCTCTTCTTCTAGATTCATCTTTCTCTTCCTTTTACACCCAATTATTTTTTAACATCAAAATCTTTTGACCATATCTAACTTGAGCCATTATTCCTGAAATAGGCTTTCCATGTTAGCAGCATATAAAGGATAGATTCTTCCTTGATTTATACTTACATGTCAATGTCAAAATTTATAAAACATTCCCCTTCACCCCATTTAGGCTTACTAAAAATCTCTGATGACCCAAAATTATGTCTTTGTGGAGAGAGCCACAGTAGAAATGTTGGCTGCGATTTGATTTATTCACTCCCTGACCACATCACTTATAGCCTCACTCTGACATTTCCTTTGCTGTGATGCTCAGATATCTTAATACTACTACATCCTCAGGTCAGCATTTCACCTGTATGTGCCTCACCAGTTTGAGATAATTTACTTTTATATATCACATTCTCTAAGGTCATTCCCCCTGGAACTCTATATTTTATTCAGTGTCTGTTTTCTTTGTTTTTGTCCCTATCCCTGTTTTCCACAATATATAGGTATTCCCAAATTCGTGACAACTTTCTCTCTCTCTCTCTCTCTCTCTCTCTCTCTCTCTCTCTCTCTCTCTCTGTCTCTCTCTCTATCTCTCTCCTCCTCCTTCCATAAATTACCTTGGACTCTGTCTCATTTTGAACTATATTTTTTATGCAGTATAAACTCATATAGCTTCATCCATGTCTTTATCTGACTTTATTTCTAATCTTTAGTGCTATATTGCTTGTTGAGTATCTCTTTCAGCACCACAATTCTAATTCATCCTTATTTTTTAATAAATATATTTTCCAGGCTTCTGAATTTCTCTTTTCTAAATTGTACCTATGATCTATGATGTTAGACTAGAAAACTTGATATGATCTGTGATTGGCCCTCCTTATTGTCTTTCATTACTGCTCCATATTAAATCAGTTTCCAAGTAATTGTTGCCACCCAGCCTTTCCTTACCAAAGTGCAACCACTTTAGTTAAAGGCTTTTATGTACCTTTAACCTGGACTATTGTTATAGCTTCCTGGATGTTTTGTCATCTCCATCCTCTCAAACCACCTCTTGTGTCCCTATACCTCAAGTCTTATCAAGATTCTTGTATGCTTAAAATCATCATGTTCCACTGCGTACTAATAAAAATTATGGACCTCCACATGTGTACTCAAGGAGTCTTTCCAAACTTTGTCTCCTCCACTTTTGACGCACATTTATTATTGATTGAAGGCAATCTGTAGTATCTCTTTTCTTGTCTAATTCTTGATTGGCGTGTCTTCTTATTTTTATTGCTATAGACATCTCACCTCTCCTTCAAGTTATAAACCATATGCTATGTTTTCTATAACATTTTTCCTGATTATTCCTAGAATGCTATGACTTCTCTGTAATGACAAATTCTCTCTTTAGGTGACTTGAAGACAAAAAATCTGGGTTCAAATACAAGTTTTTAGCAGGAAAATGTTGAGCAAGTTAAAAATGTTCTCATCTGTAAACTAGGGATAGTGTTAGTATTGATCGCACAAAAAATACATGGGTAAAAGATATCTGAGTCTGTTGCATGATATCCATGAGGTCAGGGATCACTTTTTGCTCACTAATACATCCCAAGTGCCTTAAATTGTGCCTGGCACATATAGTTAAATGTATGATATATATGAGTATGAAAATGTTAATATTTTAACTTAACATTAATCTTCAGTATATTACAGTTATTTATATTTTTGTTTCTTTTACTGGAGAAATAAATCTATCTTTTAACTAGATATTTATTAAACTTACGATGACATAGATACTATCCTGCTTCTGTAACTGTTCCTGCTTTTGTACCTTCTCTTCTGGCCCCTGATTCTTTGCTATCCTCCCGCTTGTTTTGGCATTTAATATTCCATCCCAAGCCTTCTTCTGACCTCATTCTGTGCATTATCCTTGTATGATATCATTACTCTTGGATCCCACCTGATACTATACTCCAGTCATTCATAGACTTTTCTTGATGCCACAAAGCTACTTGCCCCATTAGGGTCTTATATTCTTTACTGCCAGGAATACTCACTCCCTGGATTTTCTCAAGTCTCCCTCTTTCTCAGCTCTAATGTCATTTTCCTCAAACTACCTTGAATTCTCTAACTAATTGATTTTAAACATTTTCTTTTTTTCCTTTAATGTATGTCATAATGAACCTCTTTACCTGAAAGCTTTCAGAAATTGGATATCACATTAATACATTAACAAACTGATGAAAAAAGGCAATAGAATCTTTCCTGTGTTTATAATATAATGTGTTTATAATATAACCTAAACATGTGAAAGTGTACACTCTTTTTCTGAAGCAATTTCACATACCACAATTATTGTTTTTTTCTAGGAGACATAAAGCTTCAAATATCGCAATAATATCTGTGAACTCTTAAGAATAAAAATAACCATTGGCATATAATAAACATGCATTAAATTAATAAGAGAATATCAGTTACAGGAAAAGAAATGTTGCCTCTACCTTGATCTACAACAAATTTTAACAAAACACCAATTGTGTGTCAGATATTATAATAGGCGTCTTCCATCTCCTTTTCTGTCATGAGAACTTTCATTTATCCAAGGTTGTTCAAATGTCGCCTTAACTTTCACACCCTCTCCATATTTCCTGCCCTCTATACGTCAGTAGCACATGACGTATTGTTGGAATGTTTATATAGTTGATTATCTGTCTCCACCATAAGAATATAAGTGCCTGAAAGATTGAGACAAAAATCTTTGAATCTTTAAGAATGAAAACCTGCCACTGGGACATAATAAATGTATATTGGATTAACAAAAGAATGTGAGATGCTGGAAGAGGAATTCAAATAAACTTTCTATGTATTTATGAGATATATATAATATGAAAATTATAATAATATAGCCCCTAGTCAAATTAGTTTATTTTATCAGGAGAAAATCCTATGACTTATGTTTATAAAAGTAATATGTATATCTCAAAATAAATATATACTAATATAAAATAATCGAGAAAAGATATGTGAATACAATTTTATGTAAGGAATTGAGAAAATACATATATAAATAACCTGAATAATCATTTATTCTGAAACATAAATATCAGCATTTTAAAGTAGCTAAGATAAATTATATTTATCTCATAATTACCAAAAATTTTTTCAAAATATAAAATAAAATTATTATTTGCCTAAGCCACCTGGAAGTCTTTTACAGCCCATTAATTAGCAGTAATGTGTGATTTGTTTAGTTTATTGCATTTTCCACAACTCATTAAATTTGGTCTTATATGTAGTTGTAGCCTGCTTTGGTTTCACTTGTTTTAATTATTTTTTGATGATTTAAGACAATAACCATATGGATTAAAGTTTTACTTTGTTTTGTTTTGTTTTTCCTGCATCACACACACCACTGTGGAACTATTACTATTCTTATTTATATATATTTTTAAATGCAGTAGTTTTTCTTGAGAATTTGCTACTGGTTTTTATATTATACTGTCATAGTTCAGTAGTTTCACACATTAGCAGCATCCAGGGATATGCGAGGGTGGAACTTCTAGCTTCTGGAATGCCTGACAATATAATTTGTAATAAGAAGCAATGTGATCTCACCGACTATTTGGATGATTTCCAGATGGCTTGTTAGGTGTGGTGTTGCTCTGAAGTTCACCTGTGAGTATAGAAAACCAATAAACTGTTCTTTTTCACGCACTCAAAGAATGACACAGCTCGACAATTTCCTTTGTACATTTTATAAGGGTACAGAAGTAGTGATTCTTTCTCCTGGGTTATTTGTATTAGCCCCATTTAAAATAAAAGCTTATCTTTTATTAGTTACCAGCATTGTACTGGGCACATTATTAGATATTTACCATATGTAATTTCAGTTCTCAGTGTGACCCTGCAGGAAAGCCATTCTATTTAGTTTGCTGCTGAGAAAACTGGGAGGCTCAAATAAATCTAGGTTGTTTTTCATGGTCTGTTTAAAGCCT
>NW_006432669.1:7153651-7186669 GCF_000325575.1 Pteropus alecto
TGGGTTTAAGTTTCTTGGACACTTGGCACCTGATGCATGTACTTTTTGCCTCCCAGCCGTCCAACACACCACCATCAGAGCTGAAGTCCAGGAAGTGGTGATAAAATGAGTCATTTTCTACTATTTTGTGAATCATAATCAGGACTATTAACTTGCCGCTGTGGTCATTTGTGGAGGAAGTCTTAAAGGGAGCTAGGACCTACTGTGTTCAGCCCATGGATGTTAAAGCCAGATGATGTTTTAGCTGCTTGGGCTCCCCTCCCCTGTGACATGTTTCTTCCCCTAGAGGCACATGGTAGTGCAGTATTTATCAGCCGCCACCACAACTTTCTGTAACATCTGTATAAAAAAATTATGGTTGCTTGGGAGACAGAGATCATAGGCCACTGTAAATTATTCAGATGTTTGGGGTCTTTAGGTGGGTGGAAACTACACAAGGCAATGCAATTGCCACATAGAATACACTGAAGAAGACTCCAACCTCAAAGGGTCACACAGATATTTAGAAGTAAATCTGACATTCCAAACCTGATCTGGGTGACTCCAAAGCTTGTGTCATTTTAACTAATTCTCTCTTTTTAAAAAGCACAATAAATGTTATATCTTACAGTCAGGATCACTGCTTTCTATATCCAAGAGCTGTCGAAAGAGACCATCTTCTTGTCTTTTTCACCCTTAATGATTTTTTTTTTTTCCCGAGCACAGCAAAGAAGAAGCTTAATGGTGAGGTTTTAAATAAACATGCGTTTATTGATCACCTATTCTGTGCCAGTACCATGCTGGGTGCTATTATGAAGAACTGTTGTATTATTTTTATTTCTGCTGTGACAAACTACCACAAACTTAATGGCTTAAACTGCACACATTTTTTATCTTATAGTTCTATAGGAATTGTTTTTTCTAGAGGCTGCCTACAATTTTTATCTCGTGACCCCTTTTCTCCATCTTCAAAGCCAGCATCTCTGACCCCTTCCATCATCACTCTGATTGTCTTCTTGTGCCTTCATTCACTATTTTTAAGTTCCCTTTTGATTACTTTGGGCCCACCTGGACAATCCAAGAGAAACTATTTTAAACTCTCTGATTAACAACCTAATTACATGTGCAACTTTAATTCCCCTTTCCATGTAACCTAACATAGTCACAAATTCCAGGATTCAGATATGGACAACTTTGGGGAAATATTATTCTGCCTACCATGTGGAGGAAGAAGAAATCACCCAAGATATACCAGACATGGCATACAAGAGATAGCACATAAGAAATGTGCATGAAACAGAAAACAAAGCATCATATAAGGAAAATATGTAACAATGACAATCATAATCATAGCTAATATCAACACTTATTGAAAATTTCTTATATACCAGGCACTGTGCTCAGTACTCTTTATGTAATAGTTGTTTAAATTTTGAAAACAACTTTTAAAGAAGTACTGATTCTATTTTGATAAAGACAAACAGGCTTAGGTTTGCCCAGTTTTTCCCAGCTAATAAGTACAGAGATGGGATTTAAACTTAGGTCTCTGATTTCCATCTATTCTCCAGTCTGTAGAATATTCATATCATAAAACAGGATTTAGAGCAAGATGATTCCTAGTCAGTACACAGAAAAGTGCAGCTACTATGTAGTTTGCAGAAAAACAACGAAGGAGGCATAAAAGGGGGTGAAAAGAAAGTGTTTTGTCACAGGAAGTGGTAAGCAGCATGTTGTGTGGAAAAGGAGAGCGATTATATTGGGGCTTGTGAGTGTCTGTTCTGGGGTGTCAGGGAGACAAATATTCAAAGGAAAAAATGAGGAGGATTTTGGCTGGTCTATAATCTCTCAAGTCTGCAGTTGAATGGATAAACAAGAGGAGACACTTGTAGTTTTTTAAATAAGTGAGAAATATGATGAAATCATGTTTTAGGGACATTAATGTATATCAAGGAGTAGATTAAAAAATGCCAACAGGCAATTGGAGTGTTTTCCACTTCAAATGACATGGGACTTTCAGAGCAAGAGTCGTGTGCCCAATAATCAGCCTACAACATCCTTTTATTGAGCATCACTTTCTTGATTTATCTATACAACATCTCAGACTTAATATTTTGAGAGCTTATTTTACGTAATAAAACATCAAGTTTCAGGGATATTTAAGAGGTTAATTTTCTCCATACTTCTCTCCAGATTTAGATGTTTAAATGTTTATAAAGTGTTTTCACATATATTTTCATATCTGGGCCTGTGAATTCAGTGAGTCTGACATACAGGTTAAAGAGAAGAAATTGAAATTCGAGAAATTAAAAGAGATACTGAGTTTTATTTCTTTCTTATGAAATTGGCGCATTCTTAAATTTTGATTCTTTAAGAACTTTAGCAAGCATAAAAATTACCTCTTTAACAATCTACTCCCTAAAGCTCTTCTCCATCTGCCAAAATTGCTATCTTATTCTCTTCCTTAGAAAAGCAATAGTCATTATAAATACACAGGTGAAATCTATTTATTTCTTTAACCTACATACCAGAAAACAGAATTATCAGCTATGATTTCCTGACAGGGCAAAATGTGAGGAACTGATAATATATAATCAATTGATCTGGATAGAGCAGAGTGTAGACTAGGACATGTTGATTTTCATAGACTGTTCAGTTTGCTTCTGCATTTAGGGTATTAAATTCAGATCTATGTGGCAAAGATGAAAGGGTAACTACTCCCTTAGGGATCTATTTTAAAATGTCACAATTAAACTTTTTCCAGAAAGTTTTGAACAGTTTTAGCCTCCTGGCTTATACAAAATATTGAATAGCTCTATTAGCTTAAGGATGCTATCTGGAAATGAAATGCTGATTTGCCCTTGCCCCCTGCCATGCCACATAATTAGAAGGCACCACTCTCTGTGGTAGACACACTAATACGTGCTTTTGCTGGTAGAACCGGGAATAGCATAATAAATGCTTTTGTGATTAGGGATATGTGCTGTGCCTATATTTGGAAGGAGGAAAATGTTTAATTGCTCTCTAAATAAATTTGATTGCACAAATGTAGCAAGAAGTAAGAGAGTGGGAATTTTTCAACTGATAGCAAAAAGTGTAATCATTTAACCTCCATGTTCATAATTCAACTCTGAGAGGTAACCTTTTCCAAGGAAAAAAACAATGATTTTCAAGCCACCATAATCACTTTACTTCTTTCACTCTCTAACACTCACCCCGAGCCAGAGAACTTCAATATGTGTTTGATAATAATGATGAAATCTAAATAATAGATGAGAAACTCTTCTGCTAGAGGCCATGATTTGATATTATTAATATAATTTTTGTGTTTTAAATCTTAACTAGACATGATAACATATGGCAAAACTGATAAGAATTATAAGTATTTATATACAATGGCAAAATCAGAAATATATTTATTGTTACTGTGTAAGACAACCAAACTAATATTTTCAATCACTAGGTTTAGTCAGAAGTAAACTTTTATCATTAAGTATTTAAACATAGATCTCTGAGTCAGAAAATTGAATTTACATTTCAAGTGAGAATTTTTCTCCCTGCCTTTCTTCATAATTAGACAATTTGAAAGCTACTATAGGGGAAAAATAGACTAATCAATCAAAATTTTCATATTTCCCATCCTCATAACTATGGAAACAGAAGTGAGTTGCATGTTAACCTCATATATCTTTAGAAGAAATTCATCAGTTTTTATTATATTTGACAAGTTTTACCTAGTTTCTCAAACCTATCAAAGTCATAGGAATAACACATAAGTTGGAAGTGAATATATTTGCAATTATTTAGGTTCTTAATGTCCAACTACTGCATTCCTTCTTGAGGGTCTAACCTGTGGTTAGAATCAGTCTGGATTGCCTTTAAAGCATGGGGACACGGGGTATAATGTCTAATTTCTTTGTAAGTAGCAATTTACTAATAATAAGATCAAAGTAATCTTAAAACTATTAAATTTAAGAAACTACCAAAGAATTTACTAATTATATGCCATTAAGATTGACCCCTTGAGAGCAGAACTAAGGGGAATATAATCTCTAAACCCTAAATAATAGGGTCAAGTTCTTGAAGAACGTATGAGTACGAAAGAGAATAGTTTTCAGTTTATAGAACTTTGGTAACCTACTAAATTTGTAACTAGTAGAGGTTTTAGAAATCGGAGCTCTACAATTTCTTAATGAGCGATGAAGATTGATTAAAGAGACGCTGGTTAACATAATCACTATTCAGGTGATCTTAACATTAGACAGCTTGGATCTGAATTGCTTAAATTACAAATATTTGCTGATCTTAATTGCTATTAATTTAGGGAAAAAAGAGGTTTTCTTCTTTTGAAATTGATCATTGGCTCGGTGTTATGAACTGGGATTTGAATCTCGATGATTACAAAATAAGAGGTGTTTCTCTTATAGCTATAGCTATTTAGCACATGTCAGGCACTAGGAAACGTGTTTTATATACATTCATGGCCTAGAAAACAACAAAAGAAAATATATATACTGTTGAGCGGAGGAGAAATATGATGAAGATTTTTGTGGATTTACTGCCTTTATTTTTTCCTAGGACAACTTTCAATTGTCCACAAAAAAAACTGGAAAAATTTTGATTGAAATATGGAGTTGATTTTTTCATCAAGAAATCTGTTTAAATAGCTGTTTACTTCTGACTAAATCTAGTGATTGAAATTATTAGTTTAGTTGACATACACAGTAGCATAATAGATATATTTCTGATCTTGCCATGATGTATACATGATATTCTTTGTATATTTAAATATAAGTATTATGTTACTATAGATGTCAAATTAATATCATTATTATTTAATGTGTGATTTAATTAACTGATAAAAGATACATAGTACTTAGAAACAAAGTAACTTGAAACTGTGATTAAACACAGTTAAGATAAAACAAAAATGTAAAGGATTCATTCATGAATACTGTCTTATTTCCTAATAGTCTGTCATCCTCACATAGAAATACTTTTGAAAAACATTAAAATATTTTGTTATATTCAAAATCTCCACCTATCTTTACAGCAGTCATTTTATTATTTACCAATAAATTCTGATATACAAATACACAATGATGTGAAAAAAAAACTTGAAACAGCTTTTTATTTCTCCACATTAAGGTAAATATGTTTGGTGACTGAGTTCATCCATCTGAGTTATTCTTCACTTACAATAAAACTGCTAAAGTATGCGTTTGATTTATAAATTTCTATTCTGATTCCAAAGGCACAATGTTTAATGAAAATACATAAAACAAATAGAGCCATGACCCATAATATTAAAACATAAACACCTATTTGAAAGAAAGTTTCTTGCCTCATGCCCTAACCACAGCTAAGTTTGCTAAACAAATATGAGTAAAATGTATAACAATCAAAGATAACTTATGGAGAAAAAAAAAAAAAAAGTCTTGCCTCACAGTTCTCCGAAGATGAGATCTGTGAACCATTATCAATAGATTTCATTTTATATAAGAGTAGAGGTGATTTATAGAGTCTCAGCTTTCCGGTGGAGTCATGATTTTCAGTCACAGATAGTTCCACTAACAAGGAGGTTGGGTATTAAAAGTTTAAATCCAAGGTGGCCTTATGAAAGTAATATAAACCAGGTTCTCAAGACATTCAACCTAAAGATATTATTTCTACTTTTATGTCTATCATCTGGCATTTACTAGCAATCTTATCATTCTGTCCATTTTTAAATTGCTGCATATTCAAGATTAAAATTTTCCATTAAACACCTAAAAATGAGAGTAATTGCAAGTAACAATCATATACTAATAAACAATGTAGCCAAGCTTAATAGCATGTTTTGGTAATAGGCTATGCCATTTTGATGTTTTATTTTCTTTTTAAATTTATAAAATAAAATACAGGCACGAAAGACAACAAAATTTATAATGTAATGAGTTATTATAAAGTGAACACCCTTATGACTACCACCCAGGACAAGAACTAGATGTTTGTCAGTGATTCCAGAGCTGTGCCTCATCTCGATCTCAAATCTCTCTCCAAGCATAAATAACTATTATCATGAATTCAAATAGTTAATTCCTTGAGTTAATTTAGTTTTATCACCCACGTGTTTACCTTTCTAGTTTGGTTATATCATCCACGTGTTTATCCCTCTAGTTTGGTCTTAAAAAAAAGATATTAAAAAAAAGATATATCTTTTTAATTCTCCTTTCTTCCCTTTCATTTCTTTATAACTCATCTGTTCAAAAATCTAGGTCATTTGACCTGTAGAGTTTCCCATGGTCTGGAATTTTCTAACAGTGATGTTCAATATGTTGCTGGATCTTCCGTATTTCCCACAAATGGGCAGCTGGATCAAGAGGTTTGATCTGACTCGGGTCTGATCTCTTGATGATGGTAGTGCATTCTTTCCTCAGAAGGTAGACAGTGTTTGGTAGTCTTTCTTTTTGTGATGTTAGTAGTTATTAATGAGCAATGTCTATATCCATTAATGTGTTGGGTTTACAAAATGATATATATTTTTTTATTTGTTAGAACACTTTAATAAAGAGACACTTCCTCCTTCTCCACTATTAGTTTACCTAGTGGTAGAATTCACACCAAAAAGAAAACAAAAAACAAAAAAACAACAAAATAAAACAGGATAAATGCTTTATTTACCAGTTTCCTTAACAAATTGGTTCTGTTTCATTCTTTGAAGATAAACAATTGTTTTTTTTGATAACAAAGGAATTCATGAATTTGAAGATATTGATAAAGTTTGACCAATCGTAATTATGATTATGATTATGATTATGATTAGTTTGAATCTTAAATTTCCTCATTTTGGCTAGTATAATTTCTTTCAAGTTGAGTCTTTCAGTATGACCCTAGTGGGTCATCTGATATGACAAGCCTCAGATTTAGAGTTGATCATTTCTCTTACGAATTCTGATTTCTTTTACTGGAAAATAACATACAGGTATACCTCACTTTATCATGCTTTGCTTTATTGTACTTTGAAGATATTGCATCTTTTACAAAATGAAGGTTTGTGGCAACCACCAGCAAAAAGATTACAGCTTACTGAAAGAACTAGCATTTTTTAGCTATAAAGTATTTTTTTAAATTAAAGTATCTACATTTGTTTAGACATAATGCTATTGCACACTTAATAGACTACAGTAAAGTGTAAACATACTTTTTATATGCACTGGGAAACCAAAAAATTTCTGTGACTCACTTTATTGTGATATCTTCTTTATTGATATGGTGGTCTGAAACTGAACCTGCAACATCTCCAAGGTATGTCTGTATCAAGAACATAGTCAGGTGACTAGACATGCTCAATTGCTACAGTGTCAATAAGAAGAAAATATCTCAGGAGTAGATCACACTGATACTCAAAATTCAAATCCAGGATTATAGCAATCTCCCCTCATCCATGAGGGATGCATTCCAAGATCCCCAGTGCATGGGTTGAGGATCGTACTCTACCTGTAGGTATTATACAAGTCTATGATAAAGTTTATAAATTAACAGACAGAGATTAACAACAATAACTAATAATAAAATAGAACGATTATAACAATATACTGTAATTAAAATTATGTAAATGTGGTCTCTCTCTTTCTCTCAATCTCTCTCATCACCAATCTGATAATCTGATAATCAAGATAGTTACTAAGTGACTAATGAGCAGGTAGCCTATACAGTGTAAATATGCTGAATAAAGAGATAATTCAGGAGGGATAGAGTGAGATGGCACAAGATCATATCATGCTGCTCAGTTCACAATTTAAAACCTATGAATAATTTATTTCTGGAATTTTCCATTTAATATTTTCAGACTATGGTTGACCACGGGTAACTGAAATTGAAAAGTGAAACTGCAGATAAAGAGGACTAATGTTTAGTGCTTTTTACATAACCTCTTCTGAACAACATCTGTATCTCCTT
The DNA here is from genome assembly GCF_000325575.1 of Pteropus alecto. Lineage (NCBI taxonomy): Eukaryota > Metazoa > Chordata > Mammalia > Chiroptera > Pteropodidae > Pteropus > Pteropus alecto. The sequence continues at coordinate 7,161,569 of NW_006432669.1, forward strand.
TCTTTCACATTGAGAATGCTGGTTTAACTGCTCCCAGGCATGATAGAATTTAAATGTCTCCTAATTGTTCATTTACTTTCTCCCATACTATGTATGTGTGTGAACCTCAGAATAGCAATATTATTGTTATTCAAAAAATTACTGAGAATAATTTTTCTTTTCATATATTGGTTTAATTTTGATTTGGTCCATAAACTTGTTTGAATCTATATTTATTTACATATTAAAAGTTGATTATTAAAGGACTTTCTGTGTTTGAAGTGGAGCACAGTAGGAATCACTATCGATTTCTTCTATTTGGTTATTTCTATATGTTTTATTTATTACTACTGAGTAATAGAAGGGCCATAAAGTTTTTTATAGCAATAAGGGATTAAAAACTGTATAATGTGGATGAGGCACGTGTATTCTTAGTTCTAACTACACTATATTCTTATAATATATCTCCTGCCAAGCTTCAGCTTCTTCAGATATATGTACTTCTCTGATCTTTGGCATTATTTTACACATTTCCAAAACATGCTGTAGCTCATTTAAAGTTGTCAGCCCTGTTAAGCTTCATCCTCAAGATTCAACCATACTATGCTTAAGGCTGGGGTTTTTAGTTCCATTATGAAGTATAATAGAGAAATAATCTGACTACATGTACATCAAATTGTACCGTACAATAAACATGAGGCATTCATACTTCTTGGTTCAGGTATCAGAAAAATAGAAAAATAATTGATCTTTGAGAGACTATAGTAGAAGAGTTAAGAATAAAATATTTTATAACTGTATCATTTTTTAATTAGCAAACCTTCTAATATATATTATTTCAATACCCCCAAACCTAGTAGTAACCCTGAACAGGGAAGATTATTCCTTAGACAGAATTAATGAGATCCAGAGACATTAAGTCATTTTCCAAGACTGCACAGAACATAAGTGGAAGAATATGATTCAATCTCATCACCTTATTCTTTATACCAAGTGATAAATTTCATTCATTCATCACTGTTATAATAGTGACCAAACTTTTTAACTTTTATGTGCCTCAGTTTCTTTTATCTTGTTAAATGATTTTCTCTGTGAAAGTGAGTTAACTATGCAAATTGCTTTGAACTCCTAGGGGGAAGAAAAGAAAGAGAGAGAGAGAGCTGTAGGAGTGATAATTAGATGCCATGGTATTAGAGATGTTTTTAAATGGAGTTGAAAGGTTCACAGAATAAAATTCTTTCCATATTTTCATTAATATGGATTTTAAATATCCTTTGGAAGTTAACCTGAAAAGTTTTTTCCTTCTTTTATAATGCAAAAAGGAACTTCATTCTCATTGACTCTGAAATTTTTTGTAACAGAAAATGCTCACATTTCACAAAACCCAACAGGAGAAACAAGAGTTTAAACAAACATTTTTTTTTCTCTAGTGGACATATCTATTTCTAATTGAACTACTTAGTCATACCTCCTTGGGAATAAAAATATGGTCTTTCAAAGCTATTGGGAATCTTGTTTCTAAATTCATTTCCCTTGGATCAGCCGTCAAGTGCCCCAAGTGGAAACTATTTCCACTCATGCACTCTGCCTTTTGAACTTACCAAAACCAAGTTCTGTGCTCCTCAACAATGACAAATTTCTTTCCATGAATTTCACAACATTTAAAAAATCTAAATACAGGGTAATTTTATATTTGTATTTCTAATCAATCATTCAAAATGAGCTCATTGTTATGTTTATCTTTTAATGAGTCAATTGTTTTTTAAATGGGGACAGTGCTATTTTAGCAATATTTAGAATGGGCATTTTTCACCGACCTGAGTCTTGCCTAATTGCTTAGAATTGCATGCTCTAGTAGTGTCCAATACCATGCAACTTTATACAGTACAGTATCTGCAATTGTACTTCAAACTTTCAGTCCACCTATTTATGAAACTCGTCTCGGGACTATTAAATCTGTTCATATTGCCTATTGACTGCATAAAAATATGTACCTTTTCCATGTCAGTAAAATGTGAATTTACTTCACCATTTGCTATCAAGTGTTCCTAGAATATTCACAAAATTTTTATCTTCCATTTTATTACTTTGAAGGGTAGCATTCTGTGACGCTGCATGGTAATGAACTTCATATTGAGCAATGTACTTCAATGCAGTCTATCTTAATAATTACTTATTAAGAAATTCCACAAGTTCCACATCAGTTATTTTTTGTTAAGTAAGTAGCATACATTATTATAAATTGTACCAAAATATAATGGCATTTAGAATCATAGAGGGAAAAGGAACTTTGGGATTATTTCTTCCAACCCTTGATTTTAGAGGTAAACAACTTAGATCTAAGAAATTAAGTTTTTTCTAAAATGACAGAACTGACTGATGAGAGCTCTAACATTAGAGTCAAGTTTTTTGGCTCCTATTCTTATCTACTTTCTGCTTTTTCTTTTTCACTGTTTCTCCTGTGTGTGTTGTTGTAAAAGATGAGCTGATTTTACTTTAAGAGAAAGCTACTAATGACATGAGGGAGAAGAACCAAAAGTAGTGATGAATTATTATTGTACAACTTAGAGTCTTTCAAATGCCAAACAATGCAAGCTAGTATTGACTTCAGTGTTGTAAAAGAACAAAGAAAAAATGATCAAAAATCCCCAACACACTCAAAGAAACACCTTTCTGCCCAAACAAATTCTTATTGTGATTATTTAAGATAATACTTCCAGAAGGTTCTAGTAATGATGATTTCTGGTAACGCAGTGAAGAAAAGCAGGGACCTAGCTAAATGGAAGAGCAAAAAAGTCTTCATAAGCAGAAAGTTTTAAAAAGTTGTGTGAAAGCTCTTCTGCCTTGTCATTATAAAATTCAATTTTCTTTGGTACTGATGAAACATGTCACCAGACCAGATAGTACACACTGGTAGCTTTTAGAAGATGTTGGGAATTTTGAAATTGGACAGGATAGGTAAAAAGAGATGAAAGCTGACATCATCCAGAGACTTAAATGCTACAGAATTAAGAAACTTCTGTCAGTGTTATTTCCACACACAGGCTTAGTAGGAACTATTTTTTGTTTTTGTTTCTGTTTTACTTTTATTTTTCAACTTGTGGATCTGTATCCTAAATTTTAAAAATGCTGCTAGCTACCATTTATTGAGTCGATGTACTAGATTAATACTATGAGCATATAATTCCATATGATGTTCATGACAACCTTATGTGAGCTGGTAGAAATTATATATTGAGTGAATTATGTACATGAGACAGGTTAAGAAACCGGCCTAAGAACTAATAAGTGTGAGGACTAGGATTTGATGCTCAGTACATCTAGCAGGAGTCTATGTTCTTAGTAACTCCACAGTGCTGCAGATGATGGCAGCAACCACTGTTAACTGCACACTCGCTTTCAGGAGAAGCAATTTTATTTACTTAACTACTTGTCTTCCTTAAGAAAAAAAGGTAAACCTAACCAAAACACTGGCAGTATGTGAGAACTATTCTCAGTGTCATGTAGGTCTCCTGCTGACCAGACAATTTACCCTTCTTTTCACTGTTCTTAAATTAAAATTCATGCTCAGTTGAAAAAGTAAATTATACTTGATTTATGATATTTTTCCGCATATGCATAGCATGTGTTTATTAATATCTCAAATATGATTAATGAAGTTATTGAAAAAATTTCATTCATAGAAAACTATTAACATGAAATATCAATTGATGAGATAAGGCGTTAATATTATCGTTGCTCTATTGGCTCCCATTTCTTCTAAAAATAAATTTTGAAAAAATATAGAAATATATGTAGTTAACAGTTGTTTCTGCAATAATACTCATGGAATAAGAAAATTAAATGTAAATACTAAGAAGAATTTATCTCTTACACCCTATTCTTATTCTTTTCACTCATGACCAATAAAACGTGGAAAAAAAAAAACATACAAGACTGGCACCATAAGTGACCTAATATCAGTTAAAATAAAGTTCAAAGATTTTCAGAGTTGATGAAATCCTTACTTCATGCCAGAGACATGACTGAAGAGAATAACATTTGAGCTGTTTGTTCAATTTTACAAAAATAGTTGAAATTGAAGGCTTATTAAAAAATTAGACAGCAACATCTTGTATAATGTTATGAATTGGTTTTGACCTTTGTAAACTGTTCTCTGATCCTGACAAATTATTATTTGTTACCTTCTCAGTAGAGAATTCCAAGAAAATTATTAAACAATATTAGAAATAATAGAATTCTTATTTCTGAGTATGGAAAGTGTTATTTCAGAGATAGTAAAAAATTATATTTACCACTTCAATCATCTATTTGTGAAGGAGCACACAGAGAAACTTTATGACATTTTTAATAGTAAAAGAGAAAAGTGTCACTCTGCAATAAAAAGTATAAATTGTCGTGCTTCATTAGAAGTTATTCAGTAAGACAATTAAGGCCAACCACAAAGATATTAATTGACTTAAAGAGTTGCAAGCTAGTTTTAATTAAAATAGGCAGTAATTACTTAGCACACATCTGTGACTCATCTGTGATTCTGACAGATTGTGCAGCAGCCTGAATACGATCATGTTCTTGGAATCGTAGGTATGATGAGTAAGATCTCCTGTGCTGAAGACAGTCTAGAAAAAGCCCTGAAAGACATGTATTTGATCTATGTACTACAGATACTGTAAAGTAGGAATTACAATAGAGAAAACTTTTTAAGTTTCAACAGTTGAAGTATTATGGTTACATAGAACAAAATTCTAAACTTTTAAAAAATTATAACCAGAAAGAAAAATGTTTTAGTTTCTTATAAAAAGATTTATATGTGGTTTTTACATAGAGGGGCAGGGAGTCATGGTGCATTTCCCTGGGAAAGTCACTTTAATGCTATATTAGTTATGCTTTTTAAAAATTTATTGAAATCCATTATTATGAATTACAGCATCATTGTTCTCATATTAACAGTGCACATTATGTCAAAAGGGATTTAAGTGCATTAAAAAAAAAAATCTTTACTCCTCAGGTAGGGTATACTGATTACAATGTCATTATTTTTCAAAGAAAAAAAAGGGAAAGCTTGTTTGGTAAGTGCTGTGTGTATAAACTAAATCTGCCCTGAGGCAATGAATTTTTACTGGTGTGGAAGCTGCTAGTGCTGGATTTTCAGTCATTACTCTGATTTGTAGCAAAGGCAGATCTCCCTCCAACCATGTATTACAGAGTTTGCAGTTTATTCAGCAGACTACTTACTGTCTGAGAGATGCACAGCATTTCCTGATAACATTCCACAGCTTCCCAGGAAGTTCCTCCTATCTCATCTTGTTTATAACAGTAGATCACAGTCCTAACTATTACTGGTGATCAAACGTAGTACTGAGTTTATCACCACTCTGCTGAGATTGAATGGGGATACCAGAACCCTGGCTAAGCTCAAATAGTACAATTTAGCATCCAAATTGTAGACAGGCATACAACCTGATACAAAGCCATCAGGAATGACTTAGCTTATTTAAGCAAATGTGACCGAGAGACTTTGAAGTCCACAAATAAAATGTTAAAAATGTCTATTACTGATGATTATTGTAACTGCAAAGTGATTTTATACATAGATCACACTCTTAAATGGTCATAGTTTATATTTTAGAGAAGTTTTCATCAAGAAGTGCTCTAGATATTCCCGAGAAGCTATCCTATTAAAAGACATTATACTCTTCATAAAATATAATTAATGTTGGGCTTGCATAAAGTGGGATAATTCTCTAAGAGCTCACTCCCCCTAAGCCACTCACCTCCTTACAAAATAAAGAAGGAAGACTTTGCTAAAAACAAGAGCTGCGAACAGTAAGTATTCAATAAAAGAGATTTAGCTTGAAGGTAAAGGCTGCAATCAGTAATACATTAAGACCTCAACTTTGGCCCAGCAGCAAGAATTTCTGAATAAGTCTGAAAATAACTTTGAGAAGGAGCAACCTATACCTCACTCATTCCTATACAAGAAGATCCTAAAGGGAATGATTATCCCAGACCCACCCTCCTGGTAAACATGCTCATATTGTTTACTAGCAGAAAGTTTAAGGAGTGTCCCTGTCAAAACAAACAGAAACAAAAACAAAAATTTCTAATCAGTTGGGATATACCTGGTGTTTCTAGATTTCTTACTAAAAATGAACCTGGAATTTATGTATTTATGAAGTATGCCTGGCTGGATAACAAGACAAGTCAGTAATTTAATCTGTGTAATTGAATATAAAACTGGGGAGTCCCAAAATGAATCAACTTTCTTTAAAAACAATGTTTCACATACTTTTAAGATACCATCTGTTAACCAGAAACCAGATATGTATAATTGCAAAAAAAGAAGGATAATATTAATAGAAATCTGTGTTTGAGGCACTCATGCATTTCCAGAAAAATAATGCTAATTCTCTGTGAGATACTGCTTCTACCTTTTGAAACACTGGTAAAGGTTGATATTGGATAAGATCCACAAGTCAAGTGACTCTACTTTGACCCTTTGTGTTAAAACAGCTTGAAAGGGGGATGAAATGGCTCCTAGACAGAAACACCTCCTGGAGCCACACAGAAGCAATTGGAAATTCTCTGCAGGAAAGCATCCCAAATACAGGTCTCCAGATTCCCACAAGTTAACATAAACGTTATATGAACTAACGATCAAATATCACCAATCAAAGAGGAAAATGTTACAATGACTAAAAGATTAAATAGGAAGAATATCATACGTTTACTTCTAAAGCTTAAAATAATATAATTTTCAGATACAGATATAAAATAACTATGTATCAAATGTTTAAAGACAATGATAATATAATAAAAGTAGAGCCAAGACACTACCCAAACTCACCAAAGAGATTCGAAAAAGAACCAAATGTAACTTTTTAAATATATTAAGTAAATTTGTTAAAGTGTAGAATAGCCAGTACCAAAACAGAAGAGAATAGAAATAATAATGAAAAAAAATATTTGAAAATGCAATAGTTGATAATTTTCAAACTCATGAAAACTATGATTTAACAAATATTGTAATACCAGAGGTGCAATATATACTGAGCAGCATGAATAAGAAAGAAATCCATACCTAGACAGACTGCAATGCAACTGCAGATCATTTATTACAAAGATCTTAAAAACAGAAAGAAAAGACATGGCACTTACAAAAAAAAATGACAACTAAACTCTTAAACAACAACAACAGAAACCGGAAGACAGAGGGATAAAAACCTCAAAGTGCTAAACAAAAAATAGCTGTCAACTTAGAAAGGTGTGCTCTCAAAATTTATGTTAAGAATAACAGTGTTTTTAAAAAAGCTTTGGAACTAAACAAAACAGAGTTTACTACCAATAGTTTTACACTAAAGGAAGGATTAAGGATATATTTCAGGAAAAAAAGAAAATTATCTCAGAAGGAAGATCTAAGATGAAGGAAGAAATGATGAATAAGACTTTGGTTAACTGATTATCACCTAAATTTACATTACTATATAAATAAAAATGTTAATATTTAAATGTTGAATTAATAAAATACATAAAACCCTATAAGATTGTTGCATAAAAGGGATGAGGCAAAATATATATTAATAATAAATAAAAGGACATATAACACAATGTGATACCACTGCACACCTATTAGAATGACCCGAATCCGGAACACTGAAAATACCAATGGCTGGCAAGCATGTGTAGCAATAGGAAGTCTCATACAATGCTGATAGGAATGCAAAACGACAGAGTCACTTTGGAAGACAGTTTTGTAGTTTCTTATAAAACTCTTACCAAATAATTCTGGCATCATGTTTTGTGGAATTTACTCAAAGGAATTGAAAAAGCAAAACTGTAGAGTGTTTGCAAAGGGAAAGGGGAGATGAACACACAGAGCACAGAGGAATTTTAGGATTATGAAAATATTCTTCTGTATAAAATTATGATGATGGGTATATATCATCATCCATTTGTCCAAACCCATAGAATGTTTGACACCAAGAGTAAACTCTCATGTAAACTATGGACTTTGGGTGACTGTGGCATGTCAGTGTAGGTTCATTGTTGGCTAAAAAGCAAAAAAAGTACTAATCTGGTAAGGTTGATAATGAGAGAGAGGAGTGTTATGCATGTGTAGGGTCAGCGGTATAAGAGAAATCTCTTACCCTCCTCTCAATTATATGACAAATCTAAAACTGCTCTAAAAACTTAGTCTTTAAAGTAAAAAAAAGAAAAAAAGAAAGTACATAACTCCAGGTCTAATAGAGGACTAAGAGAAGATACTATGAACAAATTTGTTAACAAAATTTAAAATTTTGTTAAGATCTAGAAAAGTAAAACTTTCCAAAGATGACTCAGGGAGAAATGAAGGCTTAAATAGAACTATGAACATTAAAAATTAATTATTAATTTAAAATGTTCTTACAAAGAAAATATCAAGTCATTATGATTATAAGTCAGTTCTAACAAACTTGCAAAGAAAAGAAAACTAGGAAAATGAGTAAACACATTAAAAATTAATATATTTATCTATAAAATAATTTTAAATTTTAAAATTAAACATAAAAGTCAAAATATAAAACTTTCAGGAAACAGACAATATCGATTATAAAATATATAGAGAAATATCTTTATGACCTTGAACTAAAATCTCACTTTAAAATATTAGTATATTTAATTGTATTAAAATTAAAACTTCTGTTTTCCAAAATTCAACATAAAAAAATATAAATGCAAACAAAAATTTGAGAAAACATATTTGTGCATGATATACAATTGGCAAATGATTAGTAATCAGAATATATGAAATACTTATAGAAATTAGTATATGAGTATATAGACATTTTATTAAATAGATAAAATAGTAAATAAATATTAATAGTCACCTCAGAGGAAATACATATGGTTAAAAATATGTAAAGGTGCTCAAACTTATTAATGCTTAGAAATATTTAAATAAAACCATATTATATATTATTTTTGCCCAATAACTTTCAAAAATTCAGAAATCTCATAGTATCAAGCATCACAAAAGTGTGGCTTATTGAGAACTCTTATGCTACCGTTGGTAACATCATTTGGGAAAATGGTTGAGTACTATATCATAAATTTGTACATTCGGAAACTCTGAAATTTACCTAAAGTTGAAAAGCAAAACAATGAGCATTTCACTCCTTAAGATATACTCCAAAGAGTACCTAAATCTTCTAAATCAGGGACTTGTAAAAGAATGCTCATAGCACCTCTGGTTGTATTAATAAAAAACTAGTAATGACAAACATGCCTATCTACATGAAAAGTATATTATGTTCAGAAAATGGAATATTTTGCGCCAGTTAATATTAATGAACTCAAATACATGCAATGATATGAATATATCTTACAAAGTGTTGAGTGCAAGCAAGTTGCAGTGACCTTCATGTCATTCGATAAAATGCAAAATTAAAGACTATATCTTATGATAAGCCTATGTGAGGCAAAGTTTTAAAGAAGGAATGATAAGCACAAAATTAAAAATTTATTATCACTGGGGCAGTAAGGGTACAATGGGATAAGAAGGGAAAGAAATAAAAAACCTTATCATACTAGTAAAGTTCTGTTTCTTAAATTTAGTAGTTAGATCATGAGTGTTCATTTAAGTTTTTATAACTCATAATTATGTTTGATTATATATATGATTTTGATTATACCAAATAGTACAAATTCATGTAGGATCAGAACATCAGTATTTTATTATTTTTTGACATTCATATGAATAGGACATGCATCTTCACATTCTCTCATCCTATTTTCTCCGGGACAGTAAATAACTAGCAGCCAAGGCTCCCACCATGGTTTTGACCAGTGCTGTGGTCTCTGTTAATGGGATCAGAGAGAGAATCATTTATAAAGATTGGTAGAGATGGAAATTCTGAAACTGTGAACTAAGATTTATAAATCCTTTAAAACTGTTATTCTATCAGGGAGAACATGTTAAATAATAATTAAAAGCATGGGCAAAGGTCAAATAAATTATTATTGGAATCTCAGCTTTGTAACTTACAAGCTGAACAGCCTAGGGAATGTTATTTATTTTCCTAAGTCTCAGTGTTCTCTTTAAAATGAGATTCAAAGTAGCTCCTATCTCATAGGGCTGCTCTTAGGACTAAAGGAGATAATGCATATTAAGCACCAAACACTGTGCCTGGCACATATTTATGCTCAGTAATTGTTAAATATCGTTATCATCATTTTATGCGTTAATCTGTCATATAAGAAATAGATGTTTACTTTTCTATTTTCCCGAATTGCTAAGGGGAAAGACTACATAGCTGCAATGTTTATATTTTACTTTACAATTAATACTACTTGGCAAGGATGGAATTTTGATGTTTCTGTAACAATATGTTAACTTATATGCCTCAAAATAGCCCAGAAATTCAGATATTTAAAAAGATAGATAGTCAGCTGACAATAGTAGCCTGCCTAGTCAGCCCTTGGCACTGGTGACAACGTGACAGGGCACCATCAAGAAACATCTGGGTAATCATGAAAGAGAGCTAGAATAGCCTTATTTTTTTTTATTTCTAAGATCAAAGTTGCCCATTGCTGACAGCTCACAACTAAGAATATCTGTGGAGAGAACAGAGAGATAAAGGAACGAAGTATCTAAAAGACATTATCTCTAGTACTCTCAAAAAACAAAATGCACAGAGGTGAGGAATTATGATGTAGTGGAGCATATATACTCTACGGTCAGATGAACCTTGGTTTGAATTCTGCTTCCATCACACTTTAGGTATATGACCCAGGACAAGTTATTTAATGTTTCTACATTCCCATTATATTGTTTATGTAATGGGAGAAGGTGCTTACATTTTTGGATCGCCGAGAGATTAATAAGATTAAGATTGTCATTGACAAAAATAAGCATTCAATAGTATTACCATCATCCCTGTCATCATCATCATCTTCAGTCAACATTGTTAACTGATTTCTGTAGAATTTTACAAGGATAGAAATCAGGCAAATGAAATTTGCTACCCAGCAAAGATCTCTTCTTATGTCACAAATTGAGAGAACAAATGGATATTTTTTTAAATGTCATCTGAATGTAAAATATGGGCATTGATAAAGCCTGCATACATTATATCCTTTAAAAGAAGAAAGCTTACACGATGTCAGCATGGGCTCCTGTCATATTCTGATTCTTTCCCATATACATGTATATATTTTTTGAATAATTATAAGAAAATATACAGTAAGTAGTAAAATACTGACACATAGAATTTGAAACACAACCTGAAAACAGGTTTTCCATCAAGCTGAAAACATTTAATATGTTGGCAAATTTCACTAGAAATTTTATACTTTCAACATAGTACTGATGTTAGACTCTTGCAATGAAAAAATAATACCTCATTTTAAAAATATTTTTTCAAATCACATTTTATATAGTAATTCATTGATCTTCACCTTTATAAATATTTTCCATTGCCAGATACAATAACTAAAATTAACATTTCACTTAACATAGAGTTATTGAACAAATAGTTATTGCTCACCTATTATATATAGGAAAGTAGAAAAATGTAATATCTGTTCTTATCTCAATGTACAATATTTGACATAAACAATTGAACGTAGGAATAACAAGGCTATGTAAGTGCAAGAAAGTAAGAATGTGCTCAAAAACAAAATTAAATCTCACAATAATGGGATATCTCAACAAGATATGGTATCCAAATAAAAGAGCTCTTGATGCCAAAAACTGGGCATTGTATTTTTATCTAATGATAACAAAGTATTTATAAATCCAGACTGATATATATATGTGTGTGTGTGTGTGTGTGTGTGTGTGTGTGTGTGTGTGTGTGCGCATAATTCATGATATAAATTAATGAATGGTAGGGGATAAACAACTCTCCATGCAGAATTCCAAGTATTTTATGATACTATTCCAATCTCACAAAAGTGGAACACAACTACCCATTGCTTAAGTGTGGGCTACACATAGTGACTTCCTTCCAAATAGTCCAGTATGGAAAGGGGAGTCAAAATGAGTAACTTTACAAAGAAGTCTGACAAACACTACCTCAGCCAGATCAAAGTCAACATCATGGTGATAATATGTATACTTGATATGCTGTGTTTAAAATGGCATTTAGCTCTGTGGTCTTCCTCCTGAAAACCCATAACCCCAGCCTAATCATAAAAAAAAAAAAAAATCAGACAAATCTCAGTTGAAGGACATTCTAAAAATACCTGACCAATGCTCTGAAAACTATCAAGGTCATCAAAAATAAGAAGTCTAAGAAACTTTGAGAGCTACAAAAGCATGAAGAGACATGACAACAATGTAAAGTCAAGTCCTACATGGAATCTTGGAACAGAAAAAGTACATTAGGTAAAAACTAAGGAAATATAAAAAATTGTGGACTTTAGTTAATAATAATGTATAAATGTTTGTTCATTAGTGGTGACAACTATATCATATCCACATAGGTAAGATATTAATAATAGAGAAAACTGATTATAGCATATATGGGAACTTTTTCTACTAGCTTCTCGATTCTTCTATAAATCTCAAACTGTTGTAAAATAAATAGTTTATTTTAAAAAGCAAATTAAGTGTCATATTCAGAGGAAAAACAGAGTCTTTGCAGCTGGCAGTCTTGGCAAAAGTTACTAGAGATGTCTAAGTTGGGCTCATCATTAGATAAAAATTAATCACTAAACAGAGATTTTTTCATTTTAGGCAAACTCAAGACCTCAAAGTCCCATTTTTTTTTTTTTTTAAATTTCATGGTAGCATCTCTAATATGAGTAAGGAATACCAAAGTGCCACTTTTCTGCCCTACTTCCATATTAAGACACTGTTATGAAAAATAGCAATCCCTCTTATTTAGCATTACTAGATGATTACTATAATATTACAACCTATTATTTAAGTGAATGTGCAAATAAAAGCTGGACAATTTGGACTACACCAAGAAAGATACTAAATTTGTTTTATCTCCTTTTACTGAATCTTCAGTTAAGAAATTTAGCAACAATATTTTCTTTTCTTATTGATAGCATCACACTAATATATTACTTTACTCAACAAACATTTATTGAGCACTTACTATATGCCAGATAGGATTGTAGATACTGAGAATACAATCGTACCTAAGTAATAAGGACATAGTGAGACATGGAGAAACATACCAGATTTGTTTTGGTTCATAATTAGTTTTAATCTGATGATTTGTCTCCACTAAAATGGCAATATGCTAGTATATGTTCTGATAATAAAATTATCACTATTCTTTCCATTCCTTCACATTGAGCATATAAAGATTTTATAATTTAATTGGCAGGTAATACATTTAAAAACAATATGTGTCCAGCTTTACATAGTTTAAACATTTGGGACTGGGGATCAAGAGAGATAACACTTCTCTTTGTTTTCTGGTATTTGTGCAGCTGTTGTCATTGCCTTGCCAGTTTTTTGTTGTTGTTGTTGTTGTTGTTTTTTCCTCAGGAGGAAGCTGCTGGTATCTTTAATGACAGCCAGTGGCATTCTGTTATTAAGCAAGATGAAAACAGAATTAACTCTTCCTGCTGCTGTTGCTATAGTGACTGTTGTATCTAACATTCCACCCACCTATATTAGGTGATGTGCAGGCTTTCCTGGAGTCCAGATATAGTCCTCAGGGTAACATATTTCACATTTCAAACATATGCTTTATTCATCAGTAAACTTTTCAGTATTTACAAGGAAGGTGATTTTTCTTATCCTCACTTTCAGAGAAACAGGCTTTAGACCCAGGAACATCAATCATCAAAGTATCAGAATTTAATTTCAATATTATTAATCTTCATTTTATATAGAAGCCTGTAAAGGATCCAAAGTCATGAATGTTATATGAATAGCTTTGGCTATCTAAAACCTAAATAAGCAATTAGGGAGTTTCACATTTTATAGGCTGTTTTCTTTACAAGTTTTCTTCGTGTGTTCACCACCTGCAAAAATGTAACTAAAACTGTAAAAAAAAAAAAATCCAGTGTATTATGACAGGTATTGGCAGCAAGAAAATGCATAAATTTGCAGCAGTTGAATCAATAACTCTTAAAAAAATGAACATTATGAACAGACACAGATGTTGAAAATGACTGTTTGCTAGCTATTCCTTGAAAAGCCTTTCTCACCTTACTAGTAAAATGCCAATAATTATGTAGAAAAACACAAATGCCAGCTATAATTCTAATTCCATAACAATCTAAAAATCTAATGCCAAAGTATAGAGAAATTTACATGAAGTGTAGGTAACATGGTACTAGATTTAGGAACACCTATTTACCTCCTTGAAGTACGTAGTCTTGCTTTTTGAAAATAGGAGAGGAAAACATGTTGTCCTTTTCCCATTGCATAACATTAACATTACTATATTGGTGTCTTTGTCTAAAGTCATCAGTATATCTTTCTCTATGTACTCCTAGAGTTTATAATAATTTATAGACATCATCTTCTATAAATCTATAGGATAGAAATAAGAAGTAGGGTGAGAGGAGGCACATTGCATCTGAATTATATAATCCTAAGGAATTACATATTTTTATGGTGGGACATAAAAACGTTAAGAAACTTGATAACATTAGATATTAAGAAGCATCATTTTTGCTGCTCTCCATCAATTCAGTGTCAAAACAAGGCAGCCAAGATGAGATCTCATTTTATTCCAACAGATCTACCCTAGATGAATGTATGCTAGACCTGGGAATTGGAATAAGTTTTGTAAACATCAACCTGGCCTATACTTAGTAACCTAAGAAAGAGATGTGATCTGCATAGTAAGTGAAATGAAAAATTAATGTACCTTTGCTGCTGGCAAATATCAAGTGTAGAGATATCTCTTCAAGACAGAATAGAGAATTGAAAACATTAACAATGTGAGTCTTATAGGAAAAGAAGGAAAAATAAAATGAATCTGAATAATCTGAAAGTAAAGAAAGAAAATAATTATTATAAAATCCTAGAAATATTTTTTTTTATTAAGATGATTTAGCAATCATAGTAGAATGCCAAAACATGTCATTTATGGAAAATGGAAAAAATAATGAGGAGATAACTGACAGAATTAAAGGTGTAGACTGAAGAGAAGGACAAGAAAATGAAAATGAAAAGAGAAAATAAGAGATAAGGATGAAAGATCACGAACCTAAGAACCAAAAGAGAAATCAAATATGAAAATGAAGCAATTATTAAAGACAAAATGAGATAAACTTTTTTAAGTTAAAAAGAGAGCTGTATGTGGAGGTCATGTTGGGCTCACAATATTATATAGAAAATAATGAATAAATATAACTTGACATGGAAATTTTTAATGACAATGATGAAGAAAAGGTTTTATAAATATTTATTCAAAAATTGAAAAAAAAATCCAATTGACCCTATGGTTCTCTTCCATGCACTAAATGCTAAATTATAATGTTTAATGTTCCAGTTTTCAAGGAAATTATAACCAAAGAAATACAAATTAGAGAAGTTGATATTCATATCTGAATGTGACATAAAGATACATCACTTGTAAAAAATTTGAAAAGATAAGTCTGAAATTTTGCTGTGAAGAGCTAAATATTCCTCTTCAAAGCCAGTTAATCATTAAAATTAAGGGAAGAACAATGTCAAAATGTTGAAAGCAGAGATAGCCAATATAAACCACAATAACTGAACTAAAACAGTTTTGGCTCTAAACCAGATTATATTAATAAAGATAGAAAAAGGAAATGAATAGTAATGATTTAAAAGCCCTTTTAAAGACCTTTATTTTAATAAAGAAGATTAAAAAGTTGTCACTCCATTCTTTATTAATAAAAATGCAATTATTTTTTTTTGAAAATTGATTTTTAAAATAATGTAGATGATAGATAAGAGAGCTATCCAGATAGATATATTATAACTATACATGTATATATGTATTATAACAAAATTAAGACAAAGAAAATGCATTTTATTTTAAAAAGAACAAAAAATATGAAAGCTTAAAAACAGAAATTACACAAAAAATGACAAAATAAGATTAGACATCAGCTGTGACAATAAATGTAAATGTATTAGATTATAAAATTTAAAGTATATCATATTATTAAAATTTCTATAAATGAAGTTTATATCTTCAGTTACACACATAAAAAACAAATAAATAAATTAAAAAATACAGCAGAAATAGTTACAGTATGTTCTTTTAGATGCTGGAGACACAGCACTGAATAATAGACTTGTAGTTGTCTTCGTGAAGCTTATTGAAGGCAGCAAGTATGTAATAAATAATTACACAGTTATTAATATTTAAGATAAAGGCAAAGAGAGAAATATTCAGTGTGTAAGCATATAATATTTGGAGAAAAGTTTTGTGTGGGGTTATGACTGAAGAAGTACTATTTAAACTAAAATCCAAAAAGTAAAAAATTCAATACACATCTACTATCGTGTGTAGTGCTCACTTGTGCGCACATGTACGAGTACTGAGAGGTAGGTTAATGAGAAATAGCAGGCAGAAGAAATAAGAGTGATGACTCGAATCAAGGAAGGCACTAGTGATTTTATATTGATAAAAGATATGGTCAATAATGTAAATATAGAAAAGGTGAACTTCTATGAATTAATGGTAAAATTAAGCAAATATTAGAATATAAAGGAGGAACTGGCAAAAAATAGAAGTAAACAACTTTATCATTTATCGTTCAGTCTTTTAAATTTCTAGGAATCCAAAAATGAATTAACATTAGGAAATCTATTTATTATAATATAGCACAGAAATAGGTACATTAAAAAATCTCATTTTCTTATCAGATACTGAAAAGTTAATGAATTAAACTTAATTTCTATATTTAATTTTAAAAACGGTTGAATGAAATTTAAATTCTTAGTGAAATTCTTAGTTTTATTAATTCGACCTAATTTGTAACAAGTGTTATCATTTAATAAACATATAAAGCATTTTCATGCTTTATATGATCAGGTTTCTCATTTTCCCATCATGTAACTTAATATTGACCTTGAAACTCTAACTAATTCAGTAAAATAAGAGAAATGAGAAAAGTACAAAATATGTACTTAAAAATGACAAAAGTAAACAGTATTTGAGAATAGAATGTTTTTCATATCTAAAAAACACAAAAGAACAACCAGAATAATGATTAAAAACTGATAAAATTTATTATGGTAACTAGTCAGCAACTTAAAAGAAAAATAATTGGTAATTACTACACAAGGAACATATATCATTCCTAGGCATAGTCTCTAAAAAAAAAAGAAACAAACAAAACAAAATGAAAATAACAAATGTTATTTGAAAAACGAATTTAATATTTTTATAGTTGTATCCTTAGTGTCTATAAGTGCCTAGGAAATAGTAGGCATGTAATTTACATTTGTTGAAAGAAAGATTAACTGAGTGAATGAATAAATGAGCTTTTTTGAGGCAAGGACCTCATATTACTGGTCTCACATTCTCAGCAAACTAGTACAGTTACTGAAACATATTAGGTATTCAATTAAAGTTTATTAAATTAATGAAAGTTAATTATTATTGGTAATAAATTAATCTGGAATTTTTCCTTTATATATTTTAAGATTTTAATTAAAATATGGCTAACATACAATACTGTATAGTTTCAGGTGTAAACCATAGATATTCAACATTTATATACCCAAAGAAGTGATCAACATAATAAGTCCAGCAACCATCTGACACCATACAATAGCTATCACAACGTTACTGACTATATTCCCTATGCATATACCACATCCCCATGACTTATTTGTTTTATACCTGGAAATTTGAATCTCTTATTTCTCTTCACTTTTCCTCCCCTTTTTATTTTTCAACTACAGTTGACTCTCAATATTGTTCTATATTAGTTTCAGGTGTACAGCATAGTGGTTAGACCTTTGTGAAATTTACGAAGTGATCTCCCTGACTAGTCTAGTACCCAACCGGCGCAATACATTTTTTTTTTTTTCCAATTCTTTTTCCTTGTTGCTTGTTTGATTGGGTGTTTTCTGCTACCTTGTCTTCTAAATCACTGCTTCAATCCTCTGCTTCATCTAATCTGCTATAGATTCTTTCTAGTACATTCTTCATTTCAGTTACTGAATTCTTCATTTCTGGCTGATTCTTTTTTATGTTCTATGTTCTTTTTTATGCTTACTATGTCTTTGTTGAAGTTCTCACTAAGTTCTTTAAGCATAGTTATAACCATTGTTTTGAACTCTATCTGGTAGATTGCTTGCCTCCATTTCATTCAGTTCTTTTTCTGGAATTTTCTCCTGTTCTTTCATTTGAGACATGTCTTTGGTTGTTGCTGTCGTTTTCTTATTTTGGCTGCCTCTCTGTTTGTTTCTATGTATTAGGTAGATCTGCTACTTGTCCCAGTCTTGGTAGGGTGGCCTTATGCAGTAGGTGTCCTGGGGGGCCCAGTGGCAGAGTTTCCCGGATCACCTGCACTGGGTGCTTCAGTCTCTTGTGTGGGTTGTGTGCTCTTCTTTTGACTGCTATTAGCACATCAGTGGATGAGATTGATAGTCTTTTTAGAAGGGGCTCCTGTGCAGGCCAAAGTGAGCCACTACCTATACTGATCTGGGGATATCTGGTAGGAACTATAAAGTGATCTGCAATTGGTTGATGCCTACGCTTGACTTAAAGGTGCACGGGAGAGGCCATGCTACAAATCGAGCTATCACCAGTACCAGGGTTTGGACAATTTAGCAAAAGGCCCAGAAAAACCTGAGGCCTGCCACCACCTAGCAGCTGTCCATAAGGCTGAGCTGCTGAAAGAGCCTCAGGTGATACAGGTGGTATGGGCCTTAGGTGGGGTGGGGTCTCAGAATTCACAGCATAAAATGAGTAGTGTTTAACGGGTTAATGAAGATTTAGATTTGATGACAATTCTGAGCCTGGGGCACTCCACAAAAGGCTCAGAGCACAATGAGGCCGGCTGCCACTCTCCTGGGGCTCACAGACCCTGAGAGTTGTCCAAGAAAAATTGCAGTGTGGGCCCACGATGACTGCCTTCAGGCTGTTGCAAAAAATCTCTGGTGGTATGCAGTTAGATTGAGCAGAGTCCCAGGAAGTAACCCTGATGGAGTGAGTAGGGCTCGCCAGGCCAATGAAAATTCAGATTTCACCATTCGAGGGTAGGGCTCAACATAGGAAACGTGGCGTTTTCCCTCCAGCCCTTGCCCTGAAGCCACACCCCTTAATTTCTTGTATGTGTCTGGCACCTCCCCAGCTGCTGCTCCTCTGCTGGAGCCCAGGATGAATGCCTAGGAGTGAGAAAGTCTGTGAGTTGGCCCTTTAAGTGGACACCTGGGTTTCCAACCACCTTCTATCTCACCCGGATAAATGAAATCTGGATGATTTTCACAGTCAGATATTGTGGGGTCTGCTCTTCTAGGAACTGGTGCTGTAAGCTGGGTAGCCAGGTGTGGGGTTGGGACCCATGGCTATTCAGGGGGACCTCTTCAACCGAGATATCTCTCCCAATTCTAGACCACCACACGTGGGTGCGAGACCAAGCCAATTTTATGTCTTCACCCCCTTACCAGTCTTGAGGTGACTTCTTATTTACATCCTAAGTTGTAGGACTTTCACTCATCTAGTCTTCAGATGGTTCTCCAGGTTGATTTTTTTATATTTTGTTTGTAATTTTAATATGGTCATGGAAGGAGGCAAGCAAAGCATTTACCTACTCGGCTGTCTTGACTGGAACACTCTTTATACTTTAATGCTCTCTTTTTTCATTAGTCTATTCTCCTGCTAGACTCATTCTCTAATATTTTATGTCACTACATTTACCATTAAAATGTCTTTGTAGTGATTAAGAATGTGGGCTATGAAATTAGATGCCCCACTTGGAATTCCATCTCTATATCTTAATAGCTGTGTAATATTGGGCACTTGTACATAACTTCTCTGAGCCTCAATTCCTCATTACAAAATAAACAAAAATTTGTACCTATCTAAAAGGATATTTTTGTAATAATTAAATAAAACATAAGTATACATATACCTATACAGCTACATATACATATAAATATATATTTCTTAGTATAGTGGTTGACAGGTAGTGAATGTTCAATTAATGTTCTCATCATCATCTTGCCTCCATTCTCTATATATTCTAAAAATTTGATTTGAGGTGCCATTTGAACTATAAGCTACTAAAATAATCATAATATTTCTCAGAACTGGCATCAGTCATTTCTTCTCTATTCAAAATTTCTGGGAACCATTTCCTAGAATTGCTTAGTTTTTCAAAATCTAAATTCAGCTTATCGCTAAAGGTTTATTCATTCAACAGCACTTATTAAGAACCTAAGATGGTTCCTGACAAATTACAGGCATGCAATGCACACTTTTTTTAATGAATGAAAATGAATTAATAAAAAAAAAGCTTCTATTTAGTAAACATGATAGTAGACATTGGATACAAAGGTGAATATGCTACCCCTTCATGTAAAATAATAGCTAATATTTATTGAAGATTCATTATAAGCTAAGGCCTGTGACTGGATAGAATGTAAGCATTATTTCCCTGATAATACTTTTGAAGTATTATTATTCCTAATATACAGGTAAGGAAACTGAGGTTTAAAGAAGCTTGTCTGAGGCTACATAGGTAATAAATGGAAGAAACAGAATTCAAATCCATGCCTTTCTAATTCTAGAGGCCCAACTTTTCCACTTTGCAAATATCCTACTCCTCTATAATGACTTAACAAGGCTATGTAGAAAAGTCATTGACTCCCTAGTAGAACAACATTGTCTAGTAAGCCTTCCTAGCCCTCTTAATTTCTGTGGACTATACCTAAATTAAGGGTCAGCAAACAATGGCCCATGGGCCAAAGTTTTTGTATAGCTCATAAGCTAAGGATTTTTTTTTTAAATAGTTGAAAAATTCAAAAGATAATATTTTATGACATAAAAATTATACGATTTTCATATAATTTCCAATTTTGCCTTTTGGCCTGCAAAGCCTGAAATATTTACTCTCTGACCCTTTACAGAAAATGTCTGCCTAGTTATGGACTAGATTATGTGGGATGCTCTTTGGCACTGTGGGTAGTACATATGCCTTTGCTGATTTACAGAAAGATGTACTAGGAGCAAATAGACATATCAGCCCTACAAAATTTCTGGGAAAGGTTTTCTTGTATTTCAATGCAAAAGAGTTAGAGAAACTACAAAACAGAAATGAAAGTCATAAGGCTACTAGTATATTGAACCAATGCTTAATGTGAAAACCGATTTCATTCTCTGAAAAATTACTTCGTATGATTCATGGGAATTTCCACACAAAGGTAACTTGTATTCAATAAATGATTTAAATGTGCATTCTGCCTTTTAAAAAATTATTTTCTTGTTTCATGGAGATAAATCATACAAGAAGAGAAAGGTGCTTGAGATTTACAGAAGTCAATTTGTAACAAGTGCCTTTTTAAATATGCATCATATATTCATTCATTTTTCAACCAGTAATTGTTGAATATCAGGTACTGGACTAACCAAGCATACACATGGTTTCTAACCTGAAATAACTTGCTTTTTATTTTTTTTTTTCCACCATTGACATACTGTATAATATGTGAGTTGCTGCGCACAATAAACTGAATCTTCCCTAGAATTTGAGTAGAATCCAAAGACCACTTTACATATTCATTCAGGCTAAACGAAGGTCACAAATCGAAACTTCCGGAGGTAATTGAATGCTAGAAAAGAAAATTCTGCTACAAGGGCAGAGGGGAGAAATTTACTCTAAGGCAAGACATGAGGTTTTAGCTGAGATCTAAGATAGGTTTAAAATTGATCACTAGTCCGATGAGTTACAAAATAAATCAGCTCCCTAAGATTTTTTAATTAAACAGGGTGTAAATTATTTAGATAGAACTGTTGAGGTTATAGCTTGTAAAAGAAAAAAATGCAAATCTGTGGTACTTGATTTAATTGTACAGCAAATGAGCTAAGGGAATCAAGAAAGCAAGCAATTTACATTTTAAAGCATTTGGGAGGAGGGGCAGGACTGTTCTAAGTGCTCTGCAATACACACGGCAGTTGAAAACAAATTTGGCAGAGCAAAACACTCAAACACATATATTAGTTAACTATGGAAAGTACTGGGGTAACAAAGAAAAATCAAAAGAGATCAATACAGACATTCTCATGCAATAAGAGACTATGTTGGATTTGGGAGGGGAATACTTATTGCTTTGAGTGCTCATATTCAAAAATGTAATTTTATACTGAGTCAAATAAATTTTTTTTAAACTCTACTTACCAGTTAATTATATGTTTTTCAAGATATATGGAAAATAAATAATTATGTTGTTCAAAAGAGCTGTTTTAAGTGGGAACTAGTGGAGCTAAAAATTTCCTTGGAGGAGTGGAAAGATACACAGCAGAGAGGAGTTTCTCTATAAAAGCACGGTAATATCCCAGAAATTCCAGCTGTTAATAGAAATAAGTTATGTTTTTTAAATCAGACAGAGCCACCGTGAGTTCATACAAAGTAGAAGAGCAGATATTTCTGTAAACTTCAAACTCCATAGTACTATCTAGTGGCTTGGAGGTATTTTTGCATTCTAGTCTTCTCTACATTTCACCAATGAGAAATGACATCATGATGTCCAGTGGCCTGTGATTTACCAAAAAGTGTCACCTTGGACTAACTTCTATTCTTATGTCTTGATCTACAAAGATTGGAGCTCTATATATATTAAAAATACACTACCTAAGAAGGACGATATATAAAAGCCTTTAAAATATAATTCATTTTGACATTAATATAAACTCTCCTAATGTATAATTTAGAAGATAAGTATGACACATTCTCTCATTAAAATAGCTGAATATTTATTTTAGCAACTTTACGTTCCTCTACCTTAAATCAATCATCATAAAACTACAGAAAAATGTAGCCTTGTAAATAAATGGCATACATTTTTATGCTGATAACAGTGTTTTCTTATTTCAGTTTATCAAGTCAATTATAAAAGCATAAATACAAAATATAAACACTGTTTCACTTGCAATTCATTGTAGTAATAGGCATTAGGAAAATTCTTTCATATATATTTTTATTATACATATTTATTCTACAAATATGTTTGCAGATTGAAATACGTTCTGAATGATAGGTAACAAAATTATACATTAAAAATAGGTTCTGAATGATAGCTTGAAGTTAGAAACATAGGTGGTGAGTTAAAATAATGGAATGTTTTGCATCTTAGAGATTATCCAGTCCAAGTTTGAAAAACTGTTCTCCTTTAAGCTGTATCTGGCTATACAAGTATTTCCTTTGGCTTTCACAGTGTTTATTACAAGAGATGTAACCTTTATGTGAGGCATACTCTCTCCAGTTTACCTTAGTTTCCACCATGAATGTTATCATATACTTTCAGCTCCATAGGCATGTCGGTCTACTTTTCTTGAGCGAAACACATCCTGAATTTATAGATGAAGAAGCAGACAAAAGAATGTTAAACTTTTGCTGCAAATTGCATAGCTAGCTATTAGAAGAGTTTAGATTAGAATTAATGTGCCATAATCCTAACAACAGTGTTTTTTATAACATTAATAATAATAACCATGATAATAATTGCTTCTGTTTATTGTGTTTGCCTTGTGTTATACTAACTGTTAAATATAAATCTTTATATTTAAACCTTTAAAAACTATGAGACAGATTTTTTAATCTTCATTTTACAGATAAGGAAGCTGAAATGTGAGGGGTGAAGTAGCTTGTCTAATTTTTCCACTCTGCTTATAATGGCTCCACTCAGCTGCCTC
Organism: Pteropus alecto; assembly: GCF_000325575.1. Lineage (NCBI taxonomy): Eukaryota > Metazoa > Chordata > Mammalia > Chiroptera > Pteropodidae > Pteropus > Pteropus alecto. Next base: position 7,185,346 of record NW_006432669.1, read on the forward strand.
TGAGTGATAATCATCTCTTAATTTTTATAACATTGTTGATGGTCTCCAAATATTACAATTTGAGAACTTTTCATTCCGTATGCTTAAAGTATTTAGAGAAAACTGATAATTGTTTAGGTTTATAATTACAAGTTGATAAGATACATCTCTCTGAAATTTTTTAGAAGGAAATAATATTTATTGAGTGCTTATTATTGGCCACTTACATGGGTAACATATTTTTATATATCAGAGAATTTTTTACAGTAATCTTATAGTGGGTACATACTTATCTTGGCTAGGAAGTAAAGCATAATGAAGTAAAATAATTTGTCTAAGGTGACTTTTAATAAATAGTGATATTAGAATTTGAACCTGCCTTTTGCCTTCAAAGCACTTACTTTTATAGTAATATTTTAAAATATAACTTTACCATTATCTGTTCAGTTGGTAACTTACACAGTTTATTTTAAAAAAAGCCATGGAAGTACAATATTTTTGTTAAGATAATTTTAAACAAATTATTAAATATGTACTCTACAGAGCTTTTTTTTAATCATCATCTATAGTAAGAACAGTTTTTAGAATTTGGTTGTGTAGACTGCTATGCATAAGAGATTTTGCTTGGAATATATTGATGTCATAAAAATATTATAATTACTTGCATCTAAAAACTAATGTTTTGGGAATTATTTTCTACTGTATTTTCTAAAAATTTTCCCATTATCCATCTTCCATTGCAACTAAAGATTGAAATGGTATACACCTGGCCTTTTTACTATTAAAATAATTTAATCTTCAATGAAAATTCTGCTCTGGAAATAGTATTGCAATGCATATATGTTTCAGGGTCAGCTGTCAAGCTATTAGGACCTATGGATCTCATAGGATTATAGTTTTTAAAAGATATAATGGAGTATTTGGAAAATAGTGCCAACATTTAGAAATTTTAAAATTAAAATTCAAATACAAATATATGCTAAAGGTAAATATGTAATTATTTTATTGATTCAATTACTTATTTATTAATTACTTATTAGGTACCTTTAGAAAAATGCATTAGGCAATATTTTAAGCAGTGATAAAACTATTTGTTTTCTAGATTACATTCTAATGAGTTGGAGAAGACAGACAGCACACTTTAAAAGCCATTATATAATGTGTCAGGTTGTGATAAGTGTTATGATAAAAAGGAAATCAGAATAAAGAGAATAAAAAAATTTAGAGAATGAAAAGGAAAAATCTGCATCAAGGAAGCCTTTCCTGCAAATGTCACATTCCAGCAGAGATGTGCACAATGTTAGAGATCCATGCAAATTCCCAGAATGGAAAGTAGTCCAGGGAA
>NW_006432669.1:7186744-7192700 GCF_000325575.1 Pteropus alecto
AAATTTTAAATTCTGTGTGTAGGGGACACAGTAGACAAGACAAATAAATAATAGTTTTTTGGAAGATAAATGCCAAAGAGAAAAGTTAAGTAGGAAAGTGGAATATGGAATATGTAGAGGGTAGTAGGGTTACACTTTTTGGCAAGACATCCAGGAAAGAGCTCTTCATGAAGATGAAGTTATTTATAAAGACTTAAATGAAGTAAAGGTGGCAGCCATGATTATATCTGTTGGGAAAATGTGTTCTAGTTGGAGGAATCAGCAAGTACAAAGGCCTTGAGGCAGGACAGAACTTGGTATGTTTGATAAAAGGCAAAGAAGCTGGCATGCTAGAAAGAAGGGAGGGAAAATGAATATGGTAAGAGGTGACATCAAAGAGGAAATAAAATCTAGATGGTCTAGGGCACGGAGGCCATTGTTAGTAGTTTTACTTTTGCTCAGAGTAAGAAGCCATTTAGGACATATGATCTAACTTCATTTCACAAGAGTCCAGAATTAAACCCCCGCATATATTGGCATATAATTTCAGACAAAAGAACCAAAACCAGACAATGGAAGAATGAAATACTCTTCAATAAATGGTGCTAGGAAAACTGGAAAGCTACCTGCAAAAAAGTGAAACTAGACCTTTGTCTATCACCACATGCCAAAATTAACTCAAAATGGATTAAAGACCTGAATATAAGACCTGAAACAATAAATTGCATAGAAGAAAACAGTTACTAAACTCATGGACCTTGGTTTTAGAGAGGATTTTATGAATTTGACCTCAAAAACAAGGGAAGTAAAAACAAAAATAAATGAATGAGACTATATCAAACTAAAAAGCTCTGCACAGCAAAAGAAACAAGGCAAAGAGGAAAACATCTGAATGGGAAAATGCATTTGCAAACAACATGTCTGATAAGGAGCTAATATCCAAAATATAAAAAAGAACCCATACAACTCAACAGCAATAACAAACAATCTAATTAAAAACTGGGCAGAAGACTTGAATAGACACTTCTTTCAAGAAGACATAGAATTGGCAAAAGACATGAAAAGATGATCAACTTCACTAGCTATTAGGGAAATGCAAATCAAAACCACAATGAGATATCATCTCACACCTCTTAAAATGGCTATCATCAACTGGACAAGTAATAAGAAGTGTTGGAGAGGTTGTGGGCAAAAAGGAACCCTCATACACTGCTGGTGGGAATGCAAACTGGTACAACCACTATGGAAAATAGGATGAAGTTTCCTCAGTAAAAAAATCGAATTACCATATGATCTAGCAACTCCAATTCTGGGTATTTACCTCAAAAAAACCTGAAAACATTTATCCACAAAGATATATACAACTTGATGTTCATAGGAGCATTATTCAGAGTGGCCAGGAGAAGAAAGCAACCAAAGTGTCCTATGATAGATGATTGGATAAAGATATGGTACATATATACAATGGAATATTACTCAGCCATAAGAAGAGATGAAATACTGCCATTTGTGACAACATGGATGGATCTTGAGATTATCATGCCAAGCGAAATAAGTCAGACAGAAAAAGTTGTGGGATATAAAACTGAAAACAGCAAACATGACAAACCAAAAGAGACTGATGGACCAGGACTGTGGATTAGTGCTTACTAAAATTAAGGAAGAGGAAGGAGGGAGATGGGGTAAAGGGGGTTAAATATTTGGTGACAGAAGGAAATCTTAACTTTAGGTGGTGAACATACAATGCAATATATATATATGCACATACATATAACATACTGTTGAATTGTACACTTAAAACTTATATGATTTTGTTAATCAATGTCACCCCAATAATTTTAAATAAAAAATAAAATAAAATAATAAAATAAAATAAAATAACCAACTCTGGCTGCTGTACTGAGAATAGACTGAAAGAAAGCAAAGGAAGAAGCAGGAACACCAAAAGAGTGATGACACAACAATCAAGGTCTGAGAGAATCCTGATGAAAACTGTAGAGAGGTTAGATATTGTTTGATTCTGGATATATTATGAAATAATATCAATAGGATTTGCTCATCAATTGCATGTGGGGTGTGAGAGACATACTGGAATCACAAGAAATGTTTGCATTTTGTCTTAGTAACTAGAAGAATGGAATCGTTATTTATTCTGATGGGAAATATGGCAATGGTAAGTTGGCAGGTGGAAATGAGAGTCCCATTAGGATATGTTGTGTTACAATGTCTATTACACATCCGAATGGAAATGCAAAGTAAACAGTGTGTGTGTGTGTGTGTGTGTGTGTGTGTGTGTGTGTGTGTGTTGCCATTCAAGGGAGGTGTGCAGGCAAGAATAAATTTGGTAATTCTTTAGTGCAGCAGTCCCCAACCTTTTTGGCATCAGGGACCAGTGCTCCTATGAGAATCTAATGCCCGATGATCTGAGGTGGAGAGGAGGTGGTGATGTTAATGCTGAGGAGCAGCTGCAAATACAGATGAAGTTTTGCTCACTGAACCGCCACTCACTTACTGCTGTGTGGCCTAGGTTCCTAACAGGCCATGGACTGGTACCAGTCCACAGCCTGGGGGTTGAGAACCCTAGGCTTAAAGAATTTAGAGAGAATGGACTCCATAAAAGTTAAATCAAATGTATAGAACCTGTGCCAGGGTTCATAGACTATTTATTGTACAAAAGGCCTGCCTGAAGTTCATGATAATGAATTTAGAGCAAAACTAGTCATTATTGTTGATGTTTTTCTCCATCCCCATTCCCTAGATAGACAGTTCAATTTAACCGAGGTTGAAGTTGTGCCAGGGAAATAAAATGGAGGGAGAAATGAATTAAAATAATCATAGTTTTAGGCAAAGAAGTAATTATCTAATGAGGTATTATAAAATGTAAAATAGCTGACGAGGACAGATAAGCCCAAAAAGCTGATGTTTAATAATAAGATCTATGAGTTTTAGGAATTGATGTACTAAATAACTTGTTGGTTTTACTAAATAACATCTTTTCCCCAATTTTATGGGTCTATAATATTCAAAATCTCTATACATGCTCTATTATTTCTATTATATTTTATCTTTCTAATGCTCAGCCTTACAATTTCTGAGACTTTTAATTAATTAAAACTGATCTCTGGGGGAAAAATGAGCTTAGAAGCAAGCAAATAAAATTTTTTAATGTAATTGTTTACTTAAATAATAGAAAATTAAGTCAAATGTATAGAACTTCTGACAAGGTTCATAAATTATCATCTTATTAGTTAAACAAATTTATATATAACTTTCACATTTGAGATTATTTCACCACATAGATTATTCACAATTGAAGTATCTCTTTGTAATATACATCAAGATACCAAAGAAAAGACCTAAGATCAAAAACATTTTATCACACTCTTTGGATAATTTATCTTTTTATAAGAGCAATTATAATTTACTGTTTTACTTATAATACAGTTAAAATTGTCTCTTTCAAGGTGAACATACACTAGTGTGCTTTGGTTTCCTCTTAATTAGAGAACCCTTTAGCTAGATGATTCGTGTTCAATAATATGTAAAGTGAAAATGGCAAGAGATTACTCATCTGAACTGTTATATATAACCAAAGAAAAAATGGAAATGAAGAAAGTTTCATTAAAACTTCTCATTATCTGTTATAGATTTACCTCACCACATCTCCAGTTGTATCCTAATTCAATTATTATCTTTGTGTAGTAGATGGGAGTGTATTTTTTGACATACCTCTGATTAGCACAACTGATATTGTCGAAAGATTAATTTTATTAAATAACTAACATTTTTAAAGAGTGATATGATGTACCATTCACAGACAATTTACAACAAATATTTTAAAGAATTGTGATGTAATAGGAAAATGTTTTTTTAAAAAAATCACATCGATTGAAACATTCTAAATTAAGAATATCAAATAGATTAAAAATATGCTAGTTACAAAACTAAATTAGTCATCTTGAAGGCTCAAATTCTTACTAGCTGTACGTTTTTATTCTCCCTACTTAACCTTGCTGCATGCCAGTGTCCTCATCATTAAGTGGAGATAATAAATCCTGCCTTTACAAATTGATCACAGGCTCATGAGCTCACACTTGCCAGTTAAACACCACAAAGCTTCATGTTTCTGTGGCTTTCAGTCAAGGTACCATTCAACAATCAAATTTTTATTTTAAAAACTATTATTATTAGGAATTTTGCTTGTTATAGAGTGTCTTATGGAAGACTTTTTGTGAGGACAGATGGCTACGTATTTGAAAATGCTAATTTAATTCTCAAAATAAATGTAAGATTTTTTCTCCATTTTTCGCTAATTTTCTTATCTTGATGGCTTTTATCTGTCAGAATGATTTTTAATAAGAGATTTTTATGAAGGTTATTTCTAAATTCCAAAAGCCAACTTGGCCTGTCTTTTAAATATTGAATTGCTTTTATCTTTATACCTTTTTTTAAACAACCACATTGAGTTTGATCTGCCAGCTCACTAGTTATTAACTGTGTGACCATAGCCAAGGTTTCATTTGCTTTTTATATAGGTTTAGTAATCTTAAAAACAGAGAAATTAATATTTAATTTTCAGTTTGCCTGGTATAGAGTAGGTGTAGCTACTATGATCATTATTCATCAATTTCCTTATATTTTCCTGTATTTTTCAAAAAAAAATTAGAATGTCAAAGACAGTTTCTGAATGTAGTCTGATCAGTTTTTATTATAGGATATTTACATGGGACACAAAAATTTGACAATCATCTGAATAATCCCAATGATAATTCAGATGAAAGACTAAGCACAATCACTTTGAAAGTGAAGCCGCAAACACCAAGTCACTACTACAAAACCTGTCATTTGGTTTTACAGAAATCATAAAGGTTAAAGCATTGCTCTTGGTTCTTCAGTTTTACAATCTTACATATGAATCTGACACCAAGATGTTAGTAATTAATAAAACTCAAACCTCTGAACCCTAGTTTAAAGTGTTTTGCCTTTCTCAATGATTTTACTTTTTGTAAAAATTCAAACTTAATTTCATAAAGTTTAGAATTCATAAGGAATTCTCTCTGTATTCGCAGCACTTTTAATATTAGAGAATTAACTGAGAATGCCCGGAGTATTGATAGTGAAACTTACTAGCACCACCTCCAAGATGAATGTATAACCAAGTGCAAATAAAAATTAGCACTCTGTTTCCATTCCTTCTACTAACTCACAACTCCCACAAGCCAAACATTACCACTTATTCAGAACAGATTTAAGACTAGGAGATTAAAGCCCAGGAGACAGATGAACTTTAGCACATTATTTTTAATCAAATAAGATTTATCCTCTTGCCTTGACCCTTTTTCCTCTTTTCTCCCCAATAACTAATTAATCTATTGTATTTAACATACACAAGATCTTAAGATCAGTGTCCAGGCTGCTTATGCGCTTTCCTTTTCGCCAGTGTCTTTCAATCTCTCTCTCTCTCTCCGACACTAAAACATTTCACCTTTTTAGAGAATGGTTTTTGAAATATTTTATGCTTGTGTGTGTGTATTTCATACTATAAGGTATTTCAGTGGGTAAAAAAATCTTCCTAATTGTTTTGCTAAATTGCTCAGCCCACTATACCACTGTGCATTTCTTCTGAGTCACTCAAAGTTTTGATCTTACAGTAGCCATGAATCCTAAGACTGGGGCCGTATCCATCTTTGTTTTGGCCCCTGTAATTTAGCGTTGAATTTGTCAACTTCTAATAATTTACAAATGTATATAACATACATTCTTAAATGCTTATCTTACCTTGCAGAATTCTTGCCACACCCATTTCACTTTTACCTGGTATTTGTCAATATCTATTTTATCTTTTAGTATTATATTCATATATATTTTAAGCTGCCTCAATCTTTTGTGGAATAATGCAGCAAAGAAAGAAGAGAGTCAGGAAGGAAGGAAGGAAGGAAGGAAGGAAGGAAGGAAGGAAGGAAGGAAGGAAGGAAGG
>NW_006432669.1:7192814-7238034 GCF_000325575.1 Pteropus alecto
AAGAGAAAAAACTTGAAGAGAGAGAGAGAATGTGTGTGTGTGTGAGTGTGTTGGTACATATGTGTTTGCAGCCCATATTCAGGGAACTAGCATGAAGTACTACATGGTAAATGCACATGGTATGTACTGGTAACTCATAAGTATGACTGTGACAGGTTGAAGCTATGATGGTTTGGGCTTGCGCATCTTTTTGGTGACAGACTCCCCTGAGCTGGGTCTATGGACTGTTGACCCAAGTAGGCATGATTAGTTTATATATCTACATCTTACCTTTATAGCTGTTTTTGTATCTCCAATACTTAACTTAGCATTCAGTGTATAGTTTGCACTGATGAAATTTTGTTAAATGAATTGACAAAATTTGTCTTATATCTTGTCATAGTGCTTCAAATCACACATCTTAAATCTACATTCTGTCATGTGAGGCTCTCCATTATATCATTTCTTGTATACCTCTTTTTCTTTGCATGGTTCATCTAGGATGAATAGTTGTAATAATTCTGTAAGCTGCAGTTCTAATTAAAGCTCCATCATTAAACTTTGATAAGCTTCTGGACTTGGAAAAAGTGCAAGAAAAGACGAGGCCTGGGGCCCTGTGGTTCTTGACCACAAACTTTCTCCTCCAGGCTATTGCTTATCCATTTGTCCATGTGCTTTATACTAAGTCCAGAAAGAGGTTTATTTCAGTTCATAATTAAAACCTGAATTTTGAAGTTCTTGTTTAAGATTTTTATTTTTACTCATTTTTCTCTTCAAAGGTCAAAAATAGAACATATAAACAAGTATTTTTTCTAACTTTGGTAAGAGGCATTATAATAATGAAAGTCATATCCATTTAGAGTTCTTGTTCTTTTTAAAAATTTCTCTCCTTGATATATTAGAATATGTAATCTATTAAAAATAATGTGATAAGCACTCAAACTAAGTTCTATGATGAATACCTCCAAAGAAAGTAACTGCTTCCTCTTTGCAATGAGATAAAAACAACCAGCTAATTTTCACTCAGACTATTCTCTCTAGCTGCCATCCCCACTCCAATCAAGAAATTTTTGCATAAATCATTCTGCCTTAGATCAATCAGAATCTGACGACACAAAGACCACTTTCACATTATAAAAATGTTCCACTTCTTTTTCAGTGGACAGATTTAAATGAGAAAAATATACTCTCCATAAAAGTGCGAACTTCTTTTTACTATTTATTATTTTACTATTTTTACAAAGAAGTATGTGTAAAATTCTAAACACTTTCTTCAATAATGACTACCTGTTTGACTATTTGGCATTATGCTTTTACCATTTACTAGTCCTTTATGATTTTTATGCATTTAAGATTTGATTGTAAATTCAGCAAATAAGTAAATTGTTACCCGTTTCTCAAAAAAAAGTAGGGTATAGGAGCCTTCTTAGGATATTAAAGTTAGTGTTTTATCTCTTTCATATCCATTCGGTATATTTTTTTGACTGCTTACTTTCATTACTTGTCAAATTAACAAACATTAAATTTGAGGATCTACATTGTATTATTATAAAATATACTATTTTAGCATAAATAAATAAAAAGTTTTAAAAAATCTCTTCTACAATTGATAAATAATGGAAGAAAAAGCAGAACATTTTCAAGAAACATTTCTCACCATGGGAACATGATTTTACAGACTGAGAATTCTGGGACAATTTTTATATATAAAAATATTGAACTACTATTTCCAAGAAACTGTTCTAAAAAGCATGTCTTTGATCAACCTAGCCAAGAAAGGGGAAAAGGACATATGTACTGAGCTATATATTAATAAACAATGTTAGAAATACAAATATTACACATAATTCTTTTTGGGCCAGTTTATTTTTAGGAAAGTATTTTCAAACTGTGTAGATGTAACATAATTTAAGGGAAGACAATAGAACCCCAGTCGATGCTATAATCTTTTATATACATGAGTGTTTTGATAGCTGTAATATTCCCAGAGTAATCAAATAGATGAGTATTATTAGTTCATACAGGCCATTCCAGGCTTCTATAAAATGAAAGTAACATGACTTTTTCACTCACATTTGTAGAAAAAAAACACTTTATATCCTCATTATATTTTACTGGAGCACACAAACCTCTGTAATTTAACAAATGCATACCTGGTTTTATACATCATTCCTAGCACGACATATAACAAGAAAGCAGGTTGGACACCAAGTACCCCTAACCACTTCTATTTCTCTTTTCACTATGCATGAATGGGTTTTATTGGTAGTAGAAAATTCAATATGTAGAAAATATTATAATGAAATAAAAGAACTATTTAGTGTGTAGTAAATGTATTGTCTAATTTCTTTCTACACTGGCAACTTATATGCACTATAAATAGAACTAAAGAGAATGCATGTAATCTAAAAACTGTGCTATTTAAAACTGGATGGAATAGATTTATTTTTAAGGCCCTCCTATCACTACTTAACAAATGTAAAGAAACTTTGTCTGGATAATGAGGGAAAAGTAAATACAAGTTTTCAAAAGTAGCAATTCTTTTTACTCCTGTTTGCCTTGCATCTAAATGCTGTGTTATGTTAACAGATCTGGGAAATTTCAGTGGCCGGACAAGAAGTGCAGTCTCTGTGAGGGAAGGCCAGGGCGTTGTTCTGATGTGCTCTCCTCCACCTCATTCACCAGGTACAGTAGCATCCCATCCTCTATTGCTGCTGCTTTCTTTTACTATATGCTCATTCTTTTAGACAGTGTATTGACTGGGGGACATTCCCAGTGAAATGTGCATGATTTTCTTGACATGTATCAGAATGCAAGATGTATAATTAAAGAGATCACATATTCTAAATACCACTGGACAAGGGACTGAGCTCCTATGATAAGATCGTTTTATCGCCATTCTAACTTTTGACTGTCATGGTTATTGTCGTGGTTATGTCTCTGCCTGCCACCATTGAGGAATCTATTGTCGAGAGCATAGGGAAAGTGATAAACTAAGAAAGTAAAAACCTTTCAAAATTATTTGCAGTGTCAGAATTGAGTTAACTGAATACCGACATGTATCTTGTTTTATAAGATAAGCTGAAAACGGAGTTGTTTATGGTGTTTATCACACTGAAACAAAAACTGCCAAGAAATATTTTTTTGAGTTTCAAACAAAACTATGATTATTATTTTTGGCTACTTGAACTTTTGTAAAAGTCATGGTAATAAGTAAGTACTTCATGGAGTTTGGAGTAACATAATAGTAAATTGTGCTCAGATTAATTATATTTTACCTACTCACTGCTAATTATACTCATTTTACTTGAGACCTATAATTTATAATGAGTACCTCTTCGTACCTTAGTATAGTTTTCCTATAATACAATTTAAGAGTTAACAACTGGAAACAGAATTCAGGGCCATTGAATCTCAATAATTTTTTTCTTCTTTGTTTAGTGTGAAAGACATACTTTTTTCTAGATTGCATTATTAGTATAATAAAGGGACCCAATTTTGTTCTACCATAGATAATAATTCTTACCATAAATTACAATAGGACCTCATTCAATTTTCTTAAAGTTTCTGACCCTCTTAATTTTTTTTTTAATTGAAAGAAAAGTACACTACATTTCAACAGGAAAATATTTTTGAAAACATTTTGAGTTCCAAAATCACTATTAGGAATAATTTCTGAGTTCTAATCACTTAATCTCTATATATCAATTCAGTCACTCCTGTGATCAATTTTGGGACCTTACAGTAAACATATCTAATCTTATCTGCATGTGATTCAAGATCTAAATTATTTTAAAGCAACATATGTTTTAACTTTTTCTTATGGATAAGACAAAAAAATTTAGTAGGTTTAGGAGAATCCTATATCATTAATATATATTATGTCCAATGGGTTATTAGACAGTTTTTATTTGAAGAGAAGTATTAGATGAATAATTACTAGAGATAAAAAGAAAGAGGAGGAGGAGGAGGGGAAAACAACAGACTATAGAGAGTGAAAGTATTTATCAACAGACTTACAGGAGTTAACAACATGAAGTCATCACTGTGAGAAAGAGCAAGATTCTCTGAGATATAATTTGTATTGAAAGGCTGTTGGAACATATGTAAAAATATGTGAAATGGAAGAGGATGACATAGGAAAATAAACTGCAGGATTACACATAAATTATCCAATTGTCAAAGAAAACTATAGACAGAAGATTTTGAAGGGAAAAGAAATAGTATAATGAATTGAATCTATGATAAGCATTAAATAAGAATATATATTAATAATTGATTAAATAAATAAAAATGTTATCTTTGATTGAGATCAGCATAAAGACAGATGTTACTATTGTATATATATCATAAGAAATATTAGACTGATTGTATAATTTAAGATTGTAGGATAGGTTGTATTCTACTCATTCTGGAGTATTATGTTAAATTATCTACTCAAATATCAGTGTTAGCACAACAGAGTTCTATGGGACACATGTATGGCCCAATATAAAAGGAATAGTTCAGTATCCAGACTAATGTCTAACACTTACCCAGTGGGTAGTTATCCCTGATCAGCCAAATCCTATGTATCTTTACCTTCTTCATTGAACATTCTCAAATGTACCATTCCGTGTGAGTTTAGAACAGATACTCTCCTTTCTCCTCATTGCCCAGTCGCCTTTCTTCCTCATTACAAACCTTCAGTTTTGGATTTTAAGCCATCAGATTCTACACTTCCTTGTTGCAGTTATTAACGCACTCCCCGCCCATGCCCCTTTATTTCCTGAAGATTTTACCTGCTGAGTCACTGTGAGTTTCTTTAGTACTACTCCAGTCTTAATATTTGGAAATTTCAATAGGTCTATTAAATCACCCTGTCCTCTTCATTCCTATTATTTCCCCATTCCAATGGTCTTGTTTTAAAATCAATTTCCACCACTTGATTTGTTATTACTGACAGCTAAAATCTCTCAAGTACCAGACTTGCAAGCATCTTATTCTCTGTCTGGCATCTACTATCTTTCTGCTCACTCGTTCTATTATCCTGACTCCAGCAATCTTTTAAACTCACTGAAATTCTATAAATCATTAATTTTACCTCCTTTTCACTTTACTTACCCTCTTTTGACTCTCATATTTTTCCATCAATCATTATCAGTTTCTTGAATACAGCTTCAATTTTTTCATCCCTTTTTTTCTTCACAGACTTGACAGTTGGCAAAACCTTGATTGAACCTAATGTAAATCCAACTTCCAGCATGCCCAAACCTACTCAGCTTAATAAGATTGTAAAAAAATAGAGTTATGCAGACTGATCTAAATTTAAAATCTAAACTGTGAATTTCAAATGCACTTCATGCTGACAAGAAATTTTAAAAAAAAAGTAGTTCTTTTACTGTAATTTTGTCAAATCTTCAATGTGTCTCCCATCCTTCAATTTTCCCCATCCTTACTCTCAGATGATAACAATTTCATTGTGAAAAGGAAAACAATTGGAAGATAATGTACACAAGCCCTCATCACCAAATCACAACTCATTAGCTTCTGTATTGACACATTCTAAATTCCCTTTTTTAGTATAGATCCATTATTGTGTTTCTAAGTCCAATTCTTAAACTTGTGCACTGTAGTTTATGTATTTTTTGTCTACTTCTGTCTTCTGCATCTTTACCAGAGATTGTTTACTCTCTTCTGAATCATTCTCAACAGTATGCAACCATACTGTCCCTTCCTCCATCTAAGAAAAAAAACAAAGCAAAATTTTTCTGACTTACGTATGCTCTCAGATATTATCTCATTTTTTTCTGCTCCTCTTCACAGCACAACTCTTCAAAAGCTCTATCTGTATATACACTATCCATTTTCACTCCTCTAATTCTGTCTCTCTCTTGTGTCTCTGTTTCCCATTCTCTCTTTTTCTCTCTTTTTTAACAGATTTATTGAGGTGAAATTTATATCCCAGAAAATTAACCCGTTTTAAGGGTACAGTTCAATGAATTTCAGTATACAATTGTGCCACCATTGCCAAAATCTAGTCTGAGAACACTTCTATCATTTCATAAAGGCATCCCCACCCATATACCTATGCAGTTACTAATCTAATTTCTGTTTATATACTTTTGTCTTTTGTAGGAATTTCATCTTAATGGAATCATATAATGTACAGTCCATGTGTATATATGTATATTTGGCTTATTTTACTTAGTTAATGTTTCTAAGGTTCATCCATATCATGGCGCATATCAGTAGTTTGTTATTTATATTGCTGAATAGTATTCCATTGTATGGATACACCACATTCACTTTATCCATTCCTCAGTGGATGGACTTTTGGATTATTTTCGGTCTTCAAGTCTGTCACTGCTTCTTCCATAAAACATTTTCTTTCCGGATTCCACACTCTCTTGTTTTCCTTACCTCACTTCTTAATCTCCTTTACTGATTTTGCTTTATCTCCTCAAACTCTTAATGTTGCTGTCCACCAAGTGTCAGTCCTTGAACTTCTTCCCTTAATATATCCTCACTTCCTTAGATTTCACCTGACAAATAGGCTTTAAAAACTGACATCTCCCAAACGTGTGTCTCTAAAAAGGGCTCTGGCTTGTGTATCCAACTGCCTACTCAACATTTCCATTTGCATGGCTAATAGGCACCTCAAGCTGAACCATGTCTAAAATTTAACTCCTGGTTCTATCTTCCTGCTCTACCTGCAGGCTTTTTCACCTCTGTTAATGCCAATTTCATTCCTTATAATTCATCAGACCTTAGAGTTATTCATTTTTCACTTTCTCTCACACTCCACATCCAAACTATCAGCAATTTTATTGACCCTACTCAAAACTTTATCCAAAATCTAACCATTTCTCATACTCTTCACTGCTAACTCTCTAGAATAAATCACCATCATCTCTGACTTAGATTATTGCAGTAGCCTCTTATCTAATCTCACTCATTTTTGCATTTACCTTTTTTCAATCTATTCTCAACATAGTAGCCAGAGTGAATTTTAAAACCAGCTTATATTATGTCACCTCTCTGCCCAAAACTCTCTAAAAACTCTCCATCTGTTAATTACTGAATTGATTTACCTCAAAAATTCATCTGTTGAAACCTCTAGCCCCAGTGTGATCTTCTTTGGAGATGCAGTCTTTGGGAGATAATTAGATTTAGATGAGTCATGAGGATAAAGCCTTCATGATGGGAATAATGCCCTTATAAAAAGAGACACCATTTAGCTCACTTTCTCTCTCCCCCATGTGATAGTAGAGTGAGAAGGTGGCTATCTGCAAGTCAGGAAAAGAGCTCTCACCAGAAACCGACTATTTTGGCATCCTGATCTCAGACTTTCAGGCTTCAATACTGTGAGAAAATACATTTCTGTGGTTCAAGCCACCACTCAGTCTATGGTAGTTTGTTATGACATCCCAAGCTGACTAAAACACCATTTCATTCAGAGTCAAAGTCTTTATAATGACTTGGAGAGTCTCCACCATTTGGCTCCACATGATCTCTCTGGATTTATCTACTACTATTCCTCCGACTTTCTTGTATGTAGTTATATCAATCTCCTTGATGTTTGTCAAGTTACTAGGCATGCTCCTTCCTCGAAGCCTTTGCACTTCATGTCTTTCTTCAAATTTCATCTTCTTAGTAAAACCTTTCCTGATCTTCTTTTTTGATATACACCCCCACGATTCCCTCCCTCTTCTTCTGCTTTATGTTTTACTCATAACACTCATCACGTTTCATACACTGTATAAATTTGTTAACTTATTTGTTTACTATCTCCTTAAATTAGAATGTAAATCTCATGAGGACATAATTTTTGTAGTTTTTATTCAGTGTTGTACCCTACACCTAGACTAGTGCCTAGCACAGAATAGGAGCTCAAAATATTCATTGAATGAATCTATGCAAAATATTTATAAATAAATAAAGTGGGCCAAGGTTTTTAGCCCATATATAACTATAAGAAACTTTCAGAGAGAGATTATAAGCAGAAACAAGTAAATATAGATCACCTATGTAGTAAGAAAACTTTTTACCATTTACCTTTTTCTCACAATAATGTTATGAATTGTAGAAAAGATAAATAAAATTAGATTCACATTATCAATGTGGAAAAATAAAATGTGATATTTTATATTTTTGTCAAAGGAAGAAACTGAAGCCTGGAAGATTAGATTTCCTAGTTGAGATTATCTTGAGGAAGTCAAGTCAAAAATTCTTGCTGAAGAGGGAGATTAAGTGTAGAAAGAATAATCCAGAACTACTCGGTGAAAGAGACATTGGATTCGAGTCTCTCTTCTGACACCCGTTAGCTAAGACCTCAGCAGATGCCTGTGTTTTGGTAAAATGAGATTAAATATTATGAAATGAGTAAATAACATGATACATACTAGAAATCTCAGATCCAAATTTCTGTCTCATCTAACCATATAGATCATCATAACATACCTGTTTAACTGATGCTTGATTTTATTTTGTTTTCCACTCTCATGTTACTTCTTTCTTTCAAATCGTAATTATTTTATTTTATTTTATCAGAATTTTATTATGTGAAGTAAAGTGTTAGAAGTAAAACCTTACTAGTATTTTAATCTTCCCTAATAGATTATACATTCTTTAAGGGTACAAAATTTGCCATATTCTATTTCTATCATAAATGCTTAGCACAGTACCTGACATTTAGTAGATATTCATTAACTGCATATTAAAAAATTGAATAAATGTACCAATTCTAACAACAGTTTAATGTCATTGGGTTTTAGACAATTCCTATCAGCCTCCTGCTATTAGTTTATTGTAACCCATATTTATGACAGAGTTTGGATCACCTAATCTCACATTCAAATATTTCAAAGTATAGCAGCAGCTACTATGACACAGTGGTGGTAACTATATGAAATTATAAATTGTTTATATATCAGAGAAAATTAAATAATATTCAGAAATAGCCCAAAGATCTATTTTCTCATTACCTCAAGTGGATGTACAATTCACATTTTTTTTCTGTGAATAAAAGCAAAAGCCAAGATTGACTTATTTGCTAAATTTCCCTATTTACTTCCCAAGAGATCATATTAATTCCTGTCAGTAACATCTGTGAATGAAGGCATCTTGATTGGATACTGAAGTAGTTATTCATCTATCAGGAAATAAATATATTTTTCTGAACTGTTAAGCACATCTGTTCAAAATGATTTGGGTTGCTAAAAACACCTCTGTCAGTCTAGTATACTAATTTTGAAATTCGGGGTTATACTGAAAAGAAAATCTCTGTGAAAAAGTATAAATAAACCTCATAAAACCTATAATTGAATATAGAACTATTTTATGGTTTAGAGGTTATCACCACAGATACTTTTAAATAAATAAATCAATAATTACTATTTTACTTTAAATATATTTCAGTCCTATTATGTGCAGAAACATCTTAGAAGTTTACATCGAAGTGGGACTTAAAAATTCTTGTACAAAGTAATAGGTTGTATTAAAAATACATATGACTATACCACTTTACAATATAATAGTCACATTTTTACATTTATTATACCATGAAATCTTTGCAAAATATTTGAGAGTTAGAGATTACTGTGATGCTCGATGTACTGAAGAGAAATCTAAGCTTTAGAAAGATTAAGTAAAACACTTAAGCTCTCATACTTAGTAAATTATGGAAACAGATTTCAATCTTTGATATAATTTATACAATGTTAAATGCATTTTGGTTAATGATTTACTAAAACCTTTATATTATGAATACTAACAAGACATTTTAAACAATGGAATCAATCAACCTCTCAAATATAATGCTTATTTTATTACATCAAATATTGTACTTTTCATTCAACAAATTTATTGAGTGCCTACTATCTTTTAACTAATGAGTTTAACCTATTCCTATTTATTTCTGCCATCTTATTTTGTACTAGTTACTCTGCTTTTTCTATAGTTCATTTGCTCTCTTTTCACTTTCACTGTCTTTTTTAATTAATGAGGGGCAGTTATTGCATTTTTCTTTTTACTCATTTCAAAATTACATATTTTATTTCTGTTATTTTAGAAATTATACATAAAATCATAATATGCCTACTTAAATAATTTTGATCACTTTAAATATGATCACTCTTAGTGATTAATTGATCCATTCATTCATTAGTCAAAATTTGAAGAAGAAAAAGAACTCGAATTTATGGTTGTATGACTGTTACCTATTAACTAAGAAATTAGGTTTGTTTAGGACAGAATAAGAGTAGTTAAATTATGTATATATCAAGTATTAGGTACCTATTTTATGACAGAAAAGTGTATGTGTGTGTGTGTGTGTGTGTATATATATAGAGAGAGAGAGAGAGAGAGAAGGAGAGAGAGAGACATTATATATATAATGTGTCTGAAGTCTAGAAAGGGGATATATATATACACACACATATATATGTATATGTATACATATATATATTACAGTATGAACATATATATTACAGTATGAACATGTATACATATATGTATATATACATATATATTACAGTATGAACATTTATTTCTTTTTCTTTAGTAAGCACTCTAGGAAAAATAAAATTTGTGTATTTATGTGGCATAGTTTAAGGAGATTTCAAATCTACATTGAAATTACTAATATCTATGGTATACATGTTTTATTTCCAAATAGTTGTAAGAATTAAGTTAATTGCCTATATGCAAAAAAATCATTAACTAAGAATTGTGTTGCTGTAGTTCTCAAACATACAAGGTCTAGAAGCCAGAAAGATTAATACACCTTCCAGATGCCCAGGAACACCAGGGCCTCTATGACTGTGAAAGAGAGGAGTTGATATCCTCAAGAAAAAATAGTCAGAATTATTATTTGGCATTTCCATTATTTGCAGGGAACAAGGCACAAAAAGAACATAAAAGTTGCAAGCCCTGTCATTTATAGCCAGAGAAAAAGCATAAAATATAGGAAACATATTTTTAAAAACTGTTATTATTTTTTAAAATTCTACTGATCAGAGCCCTACTTCTACATAAACTATTCTCAGTTCTAAGAGCCAAATATCCTTTGGCCTTGGTGATGTTGTGAAGTTATGTGGGATAGAGTATCAGGCAAAATAAATCCCCAGTATTTGATATATCTGGCTTCCTACAAATTTAAAATCATAGACACAGATCCAGCTCTCTGAAACATGCTCTCCAAGCCAACCAGTCCTCTAACATCACCATCACACCCATGTTATTCACAGAGAAGACTAATGCTGAATGTATATTGGATTTTGCAGTGAGGAGAATACAACCATAATAATAGGTTATACAGGAAGCACCAAGAAAACCAAATTAAGGGCATTTTGTGAAGATTTACAAATGAACTTTATTTTATTTCTGTGTACATGTTTTATGCCATCATAGAACATAAAGGAATTTATCAAGTAGTGATCTATATAGCAAATTCTATGCTTGAGCACACAGCAAACACAGAAGCATAATGCACTTGGATGTCTTAACATGTTCTCATTGTAAAGTCTCTAATACACAATTTATTTGATTTAGAAAAATATTCAAACAGCAATGGACACTGGAGGACCTGGTCCTGTCCCAGATGCTAAACCCCTTATTCCTCATGCCCATAGCCCTGAGATTCCTCCTCTGTAACATATTGGCTAGGATATAGCGGCAGAGGCCTTCAGTTCTCATGTCTAAGCTGTAACACTTCAGCTGAGACATTTTTTTATTAAAGAAAAATATTTTTTTGTCTTCTTTAGATTGAAAATATTTTTATCTCAACCTAATTTATGACACATAGATAGGTTTTTCAGTCTCTAATCCTTTGTAAAACCAAATGCTATATAAGTAAACAAGTCCAGAGAGTACAAGTAGGTGGTCTCCTAAACACTGTGGCCAAGGAATACTAGATAGTCTTCGCTTCCAAATAGTACTATACTATGACAATATTTTACCTGGTATTTGGACTCAGAAAGCTAGGCATTCCCATTTTAGCTCTGGCATGAATTATTTGTTTTGTTTGTTAAATTAAGCATTATCTTTCCTGTGAAGAAGGAATAATAAAAACTACCTCACAAGATTGTTGTAAGAATTAGGAGATAGTTTATGTAAAGCAATTAGCCCA
This sequence comes from Pteropus alecto, assembly GCF_000325575.1. Classification (NCBI taxonomy): domain Eukaryota; kingdom Metazoa; phylum Chordata; class Mammalia; order Chiroptera; family Pteropodidae; genus Pteropus; species Pteropus alecto. The sequence continues at coordinate 7,204,903 of NW_006432669.1, forward strand.
ATGCTTAGAAGATAGTAAGTATTAAATTCAATTTGTCTTGAAGATCTGCCTTCAAGAATCCTCTTTAATATGCAAATACTTGTGAGAGAGGTGACACCTTAAATTATTACCTGCTAACATTAATTACCAGTTGGCAAAGATTAGTTGACATCAAATTGACAACAAGGCAATTAGAAGAAGAGTGGCACTTGGAAATGTGAATCTGAGGATTTGTGATGGAAAAGGATCAACGAAAGGAAAAATAAACCCTGACGATAAAGTGAAAGGACACCAGGTATCCTTACTGTCTTCAGGGAGCTTCTTCATCCTAGGATAGTTGGTACCGGAAATTAGTCTCTTAGAGTAGATCCATATAAGATAGGAACCAAAGTTTCACAAAGATAAAAATAAAGCATTTGGTTGATATTTTTTCCTTAAAAAATGAATTTTACATTACAAAATCTAAATCTCCTAACAAAAATTTCTATAACTAAAACTATGCGAGAAAAAAAAAAACCCTCAAGAAGTGTTTTTTGCACCCTTTTTCCTATGAAATAGTAAGATAGAATGATACCTCAACTTTTGTACGAAGATCACGAAAAGTAATTGTCTCAAAAATATTGGCGGAGTTTAGCAGTTTTTCCAAGCCCTTTCTTAATTATTTGATTTCAAATCACTATACGTTGAATCATGTAAGGTCCACAGTCTTGTAGTTATAGATGACCAAATAAAATAATGCAGTGCTCATGTCTCTATCTCAATAATTATTTGGAAGCTATACAAGATGGGTGAGAATACAAGTATATTGAAGGTAATGATAGAGCAATAAAGAAGTTATTCATTTTTTTTTGCATGTTTTCCTATGTGAGTAAAAAGATAATAATAATACAAATTTTATACCTTTAAATTACACAGAAAAAGACTGTTTTAAGCTAAACTGTGCTATGCGGTAACAAGAGCTTTAACTGATTGCTTGATAGTCTCTGAACCTGGTGCTTATCAACAGATACATTTTGATGTTCTTTTAAAATTTACAGAAATCAGTTTTAAAATAATGTCTTTAATCTTGTTTTGCTTGAACTGCACTGTATCATAATACATTCTCTAGCTGTCACTAGAACGGGAAACTCAATGTTTTTCAGAGTATTTGGTATTTGAACTATATCACACAAAATTTATACATGGAAAGCCAAATATCACAAAGCAAACACTTCAACTTGGACTTTGTTTTAGAATCTTTGGACACAGCATATGAGAGAATATTTAAATCATTTCAATAACACCCTTTTTACTTCTTAAATTTGTTTGGGATTTCTACTTAGAGCTACTTGGTTTTATTTAATTGATATTGATTGTTTAATTGGATTTGACCACATATTTTCAACTCCTTTAAGATAAATTTTTTTTCCCCCTTTTTGTGAGGTACTCTACACTAAAGAATGTGGAAATAGTTGGCCAGGAAAGCAAGCCACTCACTCTTTTGGTTATTGGCTCACATTACTTGGAAAAACTAGTGTTTTCATGTTTTGTTGTTATGAATTCTCTACTTTCATTTGATTTTGGTAAAGCAGTTGAACAACCAGTCAAATTAGTATAGTCAAACGCAGGCAAATTAGATAGAATTGCTGAGCTCATAAATTAAAAGACCTCACATTTTTTTAAAAAATTAATACTTTCTTCTTATATGCTGTGATGTACCAAAGAAATCAATCATATGTTCTCACTGAGTTGGACTCAAGGTAAGACGGTAAAAGACCACACACACATAATGAAGTCAGATAGTTGAGTATGAATCCTGATTGTACCTTTTACTCAAATGTTGATTCAGAGGGCAAGGAATAAAACTTATCCTAGCCTCAGTTTCTACCCTTGAAAAATGAACCTAATAAGATCCCTGAACTTATTTACATTAAAATGATATATTGGTATTATTTTTCTCAATCTTCTCAGATAATAAATAGTACAATAGATCTTTGAGAGAAATAGACAGCAACCACATTTATTCCAAAAAAAAAAAAAAAAAAGTCAAGGAAATTAAATAGCAGGTGCTAGCTTTAAATGAAGATTGATGATTAGCACAAAAAATAACAGAATCAACAATGCCAGAGTCCGGTTCTTTGCTTTCATCTCTAAGAAATTGTACTACTCTTTGTCCACATTGTATTTAATTCACTGAACTGAGCACATTCTCATCAAAGTTAAATTCTTCTCAAGGGGTCAGCAAAGTTTTCCTGTAAATGGCCAAATAGTAAAGTTTTTTGGTTTTGTGAGTAGTGTAGATTTTGCCACAGTTACTCAATTTGGCCTCTGTAGCATAAAAGTAGCCATAGACAATATAAAAATGAATTAGGATGCCTGCATTGTAATAAAGCATTACTTATGGACAGTAGCATTTGAATTCCATATATTTTCATTCATCTTTTTATTTTTAAAAAACTATTTAAATACATAAAATCCATTTCTAGCTCGCAGTCCATAAACAAGCAGGTGGCAACCAAAATTCTCTTCCCAGGCCTATTTTTTTAAAAGAGGCTTTCTTTCAATGAGAAAATATGATTTCTTTGGTATATCACAGCATATAAGACTTAAAGGAGTTGAAAATATGTGGTCAAATCCAACAAACAATTAAAATGATAAGATCATTTTCTTCATAATCCTTCATGACTCCTCTCTTTTTACAATATCCTTATTGAGATGGGGACAGGAAATAAATATGCATTATTCATCATTTTTTGGTTGCACAGAAAATTAACTCAAAATAGTTTAAGCTTAATCCAAACAGGGAATGCATTAGCTCTTGACTGATATATTAAAGGAAGTATAGCATAAGTATTTAACTCTTGAGATCTGTGGTTAGCAAGATTCAACTCTGTCACCAGCAGTGTGACCTTGGAGAAGTAATATAGCTTGCTCTTATCATCCTTATTTTCAAAATTTTACATGTTGAAAAGATTCAGTGAGATAATATATATAAAGTGCTTAATGTAGTGCCTGCTGCATAGTAAATATTCTATAACTTAGAGATTATGATGATACTCCGTCACTTTATCTTTTCATTATTAAGTAAGAAAAGGTTTATCTTTCGTTACCCCCATCCCTTATCGGCATTCTTAAGTACTTATAAACAAGTTGCCTTCTCTTATTTAATTCTTATCACATATTCCACTGTATGACCATCATTGCTGACATCGTATCCTTCTTACTTGAAGTAGGCTGCTGAGGCAGTTCTTGCATCTTTCATATGTCTGCTAACAGGCTTGGATGTATCAGGATGTATCAGGTACTCAACAGATAATGCTAATTAATCTCCTTGAACCATTTTATAAGGCTAGCCCAACAAACCCATCTTAAATAGCTCATTTCTGTATTTTTTTAAAAGATAATATCATTATTTTATTTTCAAGAAAATAAATGTAGTGATATAGTTATTTACTCATACTTAAATGAACAGAAATAAATAAAAAAGAAACAGAAATAAATAGAAAATGTCTTCATTTAAAATTTTTAAATAATGCTCCAAATCAGAAAATTAATGTTTGAGTCATTAATACTTTTATCCATTTTACATCACTACTTAAATAAAGATTATTTTTTATTGACTTTATAAAAGGATAATTAACAAGTAATGAACATCAACAATTTTGTGTGCAATTCAGTGGTCTTTGAGAATAAACAGAGTCAAGTAACCACAACCATAATTGTAACAGAACATTTCCATCACTACGAGAATTTCTCCAATGCTTCTTTTCAATTTCTTTCCTAACTCCCACCTCTGGCATTCACTAACCTTGTTTTCTGTCTTTAAATTTTGTCTTCTCCAAAAATCCTTTTAAAGGAAATCATACTGCATGTCATATCCTAAAAATAGCTTTTTTTACTTAGCATAATGTTTTTGATATGTATTGATGTTCCTGAGTCAGTGGTTAGTTCCTTTAGATTGCTGAATAATATTCCATTGTCTCAATGCACCACAGTTTGTTTATCTGTTCACCAGTTGATGATCATGGACCATTCTAAAATTCAGGCAATTATGAATAAATCTGTAATGAGCTTTTTAGTATAAATGTTTTAGTGTAAAATGTATATCTTTGTGTGATTTTTATATTACAAGTACTTATATAATCTCCCATTTCTCCATGAATATAACTTGCTTTTAGCATCTATATCTGTGCAAGTATGGAAAAATTTTGTTCCTACTCTTGTTATGTTGCTATCATTCTATGCCTGAAAATGTATACATAATTTTAATACTATTATCTATTGTTTACTTCCTTTTGAAATGACATATATATTTTGTTTCTGTAAATATGGAGTCTTTATGACACACATATTTTCTTCCTTTCAGAGTTAAGACTCTTTCAATTCCTATTTTTAAGAAAATAGAGGGTGACTAATACTTATGCCATTGAAATGATCATACAAATAACAGTGGTTATAGTTTTTTCTTTTTCTTCTTTTTATTTGAAAAAAACTTTTTTTAACACAGATAATTTAGCTATATCTATGCAGTCTCTAGATAGAATCATAAAATTTTAAGCAAATTACATATTAATTGGCTTATCTTTCGCCTTAAATACCAACTGACAATTGGTAAAAAGTCCCAGTTTATATTAGAAGACCATGCACTTGCTATATAAGCCACCAGAATAAAATTGCTATACTTGTCCCATTTTATTTAACTTTATCTAAATTATTATTCCAACTTCCTTTTCTACCTTTATTTCTTTTAGGCAGGAGAAATAATTATCATCTATACAATGGTTTAAACAGAACTGACAATAATCTATGATAAAATTGAAAAATAAACTAGAAATACTATAAAGTTGTGTGCTACATAATAAATGGGTCAACTATGGACCACATATAAGATTATAATGGAGCTATCCCTAGTGACCTAGTGACATCCTAGTCATCATAACATTGTAGCATAATGCATTACACAAATATTTAGCATTGTGTTGCAATTACCTACAATTTCAATAAAGTGATACTCGGTACAGGTTTGTAGAGTAGGAGCTGTAGGGGAACAGAATTTGTCATCTCAAAATATGATTATTTGGCATAAGGATTATTTTAGGCTAGTTAATTTTAAGAAACAATAGACATAGGGGAAGCTCCAAAAACCAAGAACAGAATTACCCTTCCTAAAAGACAATTATGTTTGTAAGGGTTTCTATTTTGGAAGAGGGTGATGACTTTATCTCTATAAACTTATCAATGAAGAAGACAATGACTTCAATTTGCATAACAATTTTACTCTTGTTTACAATGCTTTTACCTGGTAACCTCCCATAACTGATTCCCCCCACCTCCAACATCTTTTTCTGTCTTCAGCTGAACATATTTAAGGTGGTGGCTTCAGCCATTTTGGTGAGCTATGCAGTTCTCTCCCTGAGTTTCCTGGGTCTCTCTCATGTATACAGTAGGTATACACCTTATTACACTTTTGTTTGTTTGTTGGTTTGTTTTCTGTTAATCTGTCTTTTATTACAGGAATGTCTCAGCCAAGAACCCAGAAAAGTGAAGGAAAAATTATTTTTTCTTCCCTACAGAGCAATAGGCTATACCATATATGTTTACTAGGCAATACCATCTAGGTTTGTATAAGTGTAATCTATGATGTTTCTACGAGGAAATCACTTAACAATGAATTTCTCAGAACGGATCCCTATTATTAAGCAGCACATGACCGTATATGTATAAACGGAATGCACATATTTCAAAATACATATATTTACATTTATTTTATAAGATATAAGAAGATTAATAAACCAATAACAACCTGATATCCTCCAGATTTTATAGAAATATGACCTGGAAGTAGTGCATTGAAGGCAGCCTTTCTCAACCAGGTTGCCACAAGGAAATTAAACCCTACAGAAGATGATTTGAATGGCTGTTTTCTCCGTTGTTCCAAGGATAGTACCTAATTAATACCATTTTAAATAAATAGAAGTTAATTTATTATACACAATATATGCCCTAGGGTTTTAGAGGTTAGATTTTTTTTCAATAAGTAATATACTGGAAACATCATTGCATGTCAGAAATTATTTAAGATCCAATTTTATTTGAATGACTGCACAGTATTCCAGAAAAATTATATAATTTATTTAACCTCTGCCCTAATGTTTAATATTTGAGTTTTTTAAAGATCCGTTGTTTTATAAATAGCCTTGTAATGAACATTAGTTAATATCTGTGTATGTTCTAAATTATTTCTTTAAAGTCCTAGAGGTAGAATTTCTGTGTGCAAGAATCATTAGGAAGGTCATTGCTAAGTATTGTCAAAATACCCTCCAAAAACCATGTAACTTAGCCTCATCTAGTCATCTGTGTACTAGTTGTGAAGCTCTTTTCTTAGTCCACTTGTGCTCTATTTAGTATTATCTTTTGCCAAACCCCTGAACTTCAAATTATTGGACTTCGTTAGTCCTCTCTAAAGGAGGTTATGTGTGGAGCAGGTAGAGCAGGTATATTCCTTGTTCTCTCTTTCATCCTGCCTCACTGGAATCCAGTTCTCCTGTAGTTTTATAAAGGGCATTCACTGACTTTCCCTCACATGTGGGCTGACCGCCCTTCTCTAGTTTCGTTTTGTCCTTCCATCAAGAATAAAGATCCCTATTCTTCCATCAAATCTATTGCAAAAAAGATACTTTGCAAAGTAGAAGGGCTTCAACTTCACAGCTCCAGTCTCTCTTCAACGTTCAGAAGGCACAGTCATTATTTTTACCTCCTGCTGAAGACATTTGCAGAGTTTAAAAAAAAAATCTTTACCGTGGATAATAAAGATAGCAGGGGGTGCAGAAATAAACATCTGCCTGATCATTGGTTTATTCACTTAAAATACAATTAGCACATTGCCAAAATAAATATCCAGTTAGTTTTATTTGAGGAGTTTTAGTTTAATAAGGTTCTAAGACTATATATACCTTGCTTTTTGCTCTTTGCTTTTTTTTTTTTTTTCAAAGAGTAATAGGATCTAGGAGAGCTTTATCCAATTAATCCTCCGAATGGCTTTATTTTTTTTTTTTTTTTTCCTTTCTTCAAAAGGACACTGCCTGCTGTTAAATGCTTGGTTGCATATAGCATTTTTGGACTAGATGAGAAGAAATCCAGACTCCCATAATAGCAAAAGGGTTATATGTGAACCTTATTAAGAAGTCTAAAGAATACCAAATATCACAGCCTTATCTCTAGCTCACTGGGCAGTTGGCATCCCAGGGAGGGTCAGGGCATATGGAGGAGAATAGTCTCTGGGGATCAAGCAGCCAGATATGACTAAGTAAAGTAAAATATCAAGCACCACTGCCATCTTTGTCTCACCATATAAAGAAGCAAATCCCTTGCCTTATGTATGGGTTTCTCCTTAAACATTAAGCACGGGTGAGGCAGAGAAATATAGAAACCTATTCTTTCATTAACAAACAAAAGAAAACAATATTCATAGAATTCTTACCACATAAAAGACACAGAGCTAAACTTGTGTCTGGATTAATCAAGTCCATACAATATATATAAAATAAGTCTTCATAGTATTATTTTATTTTGCAAATGTAAACACTGAGGGGAAAAGGGGAAAAGACAATTCTTTAGTTCTATGATCTTTCTAAATTTGTGTATTCAAGATAGCTTTTGAAATGTTTTTTTAGCATCTTGTTAAGCAGAATTTTTTAGAGCCATAAAAATATAATAAGTAGTGTGACTCTAATTAGAATATGCCCACGTATGATGGGGTGACGACAAGTTGGCTACTTAGAGCTGCAGTCCTAAGATTGCTCTGCAAAGCCAGTCTGGAGGTTAGTGATATAAATGCTTTCTTTTACTCTGTTCTTATATATTGCAAAAAGACATTAAGCTAACAAGCATTAAAAATGAGTGCCCTTAGACATGGCAGATCATTCACTGGAACCGTTCTTCTCCTCAGAGAGAATGAAAGTCTGGAGAGAGAGACCTGACTGACCTCACCCAATTAACACAGGACCCATGCAGGCAGAGTGGTCTGCGGTGACAGGGCTGTGCTTCACTGACGTGTGTTCCCAGGCTGAGGTCCAGGTTATGTCAACAAAGACCATTCTGGGTGGCATTTCAGTGGCTCTATATCGAACACAGAGAAAGACAGAAAGGGAAAAGATAAGGGAAATCTATGGACTATTTTTTAAACTACTTGAGAACTTCCCTTTTCCCTTAGGGACATGAGCTCTTTCTGAGCCCTGTGTGCAGGTGCAGCCTGAAGCTTAAGCAACAGGTCAGGAAAGATGGAAAAGTACCATCATAGCAGCACTGCTTTTTCCAATGGGAACAGATATTTCTACATGTTACATGCTTCAGTCTGAAGTTTAACTAATAAAATGTTTTTAACCTAGAATTGAACCAGGCAGCAGTAAACTGTGGAAGGTTCAGCCTGCACTGAAAATACGTATTATTATATTTTATATCATTTCTTGTGTTCAATAAAAGAAAATGAAAAAAATTAAAACCTATTGTTAAAGATGTAGAATTCTGCTTTCTGTATTGAGGTAATGTTTGTATCATGCAAGTAGCTTAAAGCTTTTGAAATATTGTCTCTTTTTCTAAGACCAAGATCCAACAAAAGAAATTAACAAAGAGCTTAGATTTTGAATGATTTTATGGAGGATGAGGTGTGATTTGTGCTAATAATACTTGGAGTTTTCAAATATGCATTAACATAGGCCAAGTGGCTTCCTATATAACGGACATCTTCATAGTTTCAACTACTTCTTAAGAGTTTGGTTGCTACTGTATGCATGCCCTTTACTCAGTCTTCTACAGAAAAAAAAAAACCTAATTTAATCAACCCTTAGTTTTAATTCTATAAAATTTATAAAATAAAATGAATTTTAATAAGAATAACTCCCAAATTCATCATCAGGTCTGTAACATCAACTAGAGAGGTACAAGTCAGAAGAGGCAGAGTTGCAGGTCCTGACTGAAGAAGTCTCGGTTCTCAGAGAGCATGGACTCTATTAGGCACAACAGCGGAAATAGAGAATGCTTAAGCAAAACACCTGGCCCATAGTAAGTGTTTAAGTTACCATTATAAAACACCTACTCTGTGACATGGAAGAGAAAATTTCTTCTTTCGGAACAATTGGATTTTGTATTTCCTTGAGGAATCACATAATTGGAAGTGAAAGAAACTAGAAATAGCTCTGAATTATTTTAAGCTAAGTCAGATGAGAAAAAATAAGTTATTAATTCAATGTCAGTTGAGTTAAAATAACCTTGGAATTTTTGTCCTCATGTATAGATTTGTCCTGTTTCAAAAATTTTCTTTAACTATACATGTTCTAAATTAATAACATAATTTTATTTAGTGGATGCTTTCTAGAAACCAAGCATCAAGCAATGTACTTTGCTTAAGTCACTTCTATTTAATATTTATAAAATAATATGAAGAAAAACCTCTCCGTTTTTAAAACAGGACAACAAAGACAGGAGCATTCAGTAACTTGTCCAAGATTACATAGAGAATAAGTAGTAAAGGCAAGGTTTAAAAAATTAAACACTAGAAATCTAGCTGAACAAAATTATCTATCTTGTATCTGAGTTAGTATGTACATGATTTGACTCACTCTAGATTGTGAGTTCATAGATTTTATTAATCTTGGTAAACACTGGCTTTTGTGTAGCTTTGCCCAGAACAGACTACATTTTATTGAACTAATTTACCAGCCATTTAGTATCTCTATAGTAATTTTTATATTCTAAAGAATATGTAAAAAATATGGAATCTTAAAAGTCGTGCCAATAAAATGCCTTAACATGGTGATTTTATAATCTGGAAATTTCTTTATCATATTAAGAAACCATTTTTTTCTCTATAGCTCAGACCCAAATAAGTTAAATATTCATGCAAATTGTTTCCTCCTCTTATATTTACTATAAATTTACATTTTGTTTCCATTATCTTGAATTAATTTATGTGGTCTTCACTTTTAATACAATCAAATGAGTTCTGGAAATACATATTTCATTATTTTTAAAATGTGGGGGAAAAGCAACCACAAATGATTTAGAAAAAAGAAGTAAATTAAATGCATTGTTTCAGGTTTCACACATAACTTTAAGTCTGTATGTTTGCAAAGTAAATTATTTATGCAGAATCATGAATGACTGAGTAGAAAGAATTAAATTAAATGCATTGTTTCAGATTTCACAGGCAAGTTACATTTTGTATGTTTGCAAGATAAATCATTTATGCAGAATCAAACAACTGAAAAACCCATGTAACCAAACTTTTTCTACACCTGTATACAATCTCATAGTATCTATGTTATGTTGTGTGTCAATATGTAGTCAATTGAGTCTTTGATATTTTTTCAATTATTTTGACAATTAATAGGAGAAAAAAATGACCCGAAACATTATCAAAATATTAAGGTGTAATTTGATTAATTAAATCAAAGTAAACAATGTTCTTATAGTTTGTCTTAATTCTAATCCAATTCAGCAAACTGTACTGAGTACCTATTCTATATATGTATGTTATAGAGTTAAAATCATGAAGGAGGTATAGTACTCTGCCCTTAAAAATAAAATGAAAACTAAAATAAAAGCATCTAACTTTCGTCTATCTACCTATTATCTATCTATCCATCTATTTATTTATTTATTTATTTATTTATCTATTTATTTATCTATCTAATCTAATTTATCCACATATCTATCTACCTACCTACCTACCTACCTACCTACCTATTTATAAAATAAAATACAAGGAAATATAATAATCATCAAATAACTCAAGAGAATAGTTAACTAGAATATATCACTTCTCGATTAAACTAAATCAGCTGTTCTCAAACAAAAATGATTCCCTCCATGGGACATTAGGCAATGTCCAGAGACATTTTTGAGTCTAATAACTGAGGTGGGTGGGGTGAGGACTGAGAAGATGCTATTGGCATCTAATTAGTAGAGGGTAGAGGCAAGGATGCTAATAAACATCCTACAATGTACAAGACTGCTTCTCACAACAATTGTCTGGCCCTAAATGTCAATTGTGCTGAGAATAAGAAACCTTGATCTAGATAATAGGAAGCTTACTGAACTAAGATATTTTATATCAGCAATAATTTATACAATTTGTATTCTACTTTTTAAACCTCAAAATATTAGTATTACTAGATAGTACTCACTCTCAGAAATAAAGGTACTGAGTAAGCTAATGAACTACTATTTGACAAAAGTAACATTGGAAAAGAAAGCCATAGGAGATGAGCAAAGAAGAGTATGGTGTTTCAAAGTTATTAAAATTGAATGGCTCCATGTAGACCAGCACCCTAGTGTTCTCATAAAGATACTACTGTATAATCTAATCATAAAGTATTCATTTAGACATAGTATTATAACAATGCCAACATTATTAGGATCTCCTCAGTCAACTTCCACATATGCATTTTTATTTTTTCCCCTGATGCAATCATTGATGGAAATATTGCTGTAGGAGAGTGCTTGCCCACTTGTAAAGCACAGCTATCATGCTGTGTTTTAAAATTGTGACAATCTTATCTGAGGACTTCATTAGAAAGTTAATAAAATCAATGATGCCATTCTAGAGCAAAGATCCAGCACTAGAAGGTATGTGCTTGTTTCCCCAGATAGATTAAAGCATTCATTTGGATGACATTTATTTGTAATTAAAGTAAAAATTCAGACTAAGTTAAAAATAATAATGCAAAAACTGTACAAAGAGACCAAATCCCAAAATGGTTTTCTGATAGCAAAAGAACAAATTAAAAAAATACAAGAATAAAATGATTTTTATTAACAAGCCTTCTCCACAAATTTTGAATCAATAGTCTTGAATAAAATAAACAAGGTGAAAGAAATAGAACTATACTTAAAGGTTTTCCTAATTCACCATTTAAAGTTCTTGTTTCATTCATTTTCTCTTCTACTATTGTTTCCAACATTTGTGAAAACAGCTAATAATCAAATTGTTACTTATATAAATTCTATTTACTTTATGTCAGCTCGATTGGCATTCTAAAACACAGCAAACTGGCTAGAATATTGTTATTTGTTCAAGGTTCATGTCCTTACCACAACATATCTACAAATGTAATAGAATACATGCATTCTCAGGGATTCTGAAAAAACTTGCTCATAAATTACTTTAATTATTTTATTTATTACCTTATAAAGGGGAAAGTTGTGCCCAATATATTCATTTTCAAGCTATTTATATTATGATACATAGTAGAAAACATTTTTACTATTGCATTCATTCTTCATGCAACAATTAGTTACTGTGCATAAGCAACTTTTCACAATACTGAGGGATATGGTGGTGAACTAAATAGGTAAAGTTCCTGCCTTAAGAAAATTCACATTGTATTGCAGAAGACAACCAATAAGAAATATCTATATAACTATATATCTATAACTATCTATATAGATATAGATAGCTAAATGTAGATGATAGATGATAGGATAGATAGATAGATAGATAGATAGATAGATAGATAGATAGATAGATAGATAGATAGAGATAGAGAGAGAGACAGCATGCTTTATTATTATTAGGTGAGTTGGTTGGGAAGGAACTCCCAGAGGTAGTCATTTGAGCAGAGATCTGAAAGAAGTTAAGTAACGAGCTGTGAAAGTATCTGGGGATAGAATGTTTCAGAGTAAGGTAAAAAATAATGCACATGTCCTAAGCTGAAAATCAACATCAAGAATACCAGTGTGGCTGGGGTGGATTAAAGAAAGGAAATATGGTGTGATGGTTGAAAAGATAGACAGGATCAAAATCATGTAGGGCTTTATAGGAGTTACAAAACTCTATTACCAAAGATTGAAAAAAATAATAATATAAGAAAATATCTTACTCACTAATGAGGAAACAACAAAACACTGCATCCAAGAGATTTGTAAACTGCTCACTGGACATTATAGTGAGTTGAAAACTAATTTAGACAATTAGAGAAATGATACGTGAAAATACTTTGGTGCAACTCAAGACATCCCCCAACTCAGTGAAAGGGAAGATTATTAACAATCTTACTGGGGAAAATGGTGTAAATTGTCACTTTTCCAAGCAACTCAGGACACAAGTTAAAATATGTCACTAGAATTTCAGGGGAGAAAAAAGAGCTAATTATAAAGAGGAATGACACCTGAAGCTTTCTTCAAGAAAATGGCACCTGCATTTGACTTGTGTCTAGGCATGTGACTGGGCAGAAGGAAGGTGGAAATGCATCTAGTTCTGGGAAATAACATTATAAGAGAATCATCCTATCGAAATAACATTATTAGAGAATCATCCTATCTAAAATGATGCATTGATGATTGTGAAGCATGGGAGATAAAATTGGATGGTTATAAAAGAGATGGATTGAAGTATAAGAGCAGAACAAACTATTATAGGTTTTAAATTTCATGAAAAAAATGTCACACAAGAGAGTCATTTATTGGTTAATTAATAATGCTGATGATTGACTCAGTGATATTTTCCAAAATCACAAAACTGCTAGAGACTGAAATAGATGAAATAAAAATACAACGATTTTCATAGAATCCAATAAGGTTAAACAATATTGTAGTTTTAGAAGTAAGAAAATTATATGTCGGTAGAGATTACTACAAATTTCAAGAATACAAACCACCTATACATATAGTCACTGAGTTGAACCCTAGGTAGCTCAGTTCTTGCACAGAGGTCCCAACTGGAGTAGGAAGCTGGGTACTTAATACGCATCTCATTTCACTCTCATATGACATATTTATGTTAGTACCACCAGTGTTTTAAGCATTTCCTTCTCCTAAACATATGGGATTAATACTGACATTTTAAAAAATTTATCTTCCTGCTCTGCCCATTCTCTGATATGATGTATCTTCATATTTTAAAAATTTTTATTTAAGCAATTTGTGTGTAGTCTTTTAGGGGATTCCTATAAATCAGAATTCCTCATTTTCACCTTTAACTATCAGCTCTTAATACAGTGGTTTCTGAGTAAATTTATTATCCCAACAAATAAGGAATCAATATTCAACAAGAAAATCTGAATAAGTTTGGTTTTTAAGAAGTAAATACCATCTGTATCCGGGAATTAAGGAAAGTGTTAAAGATTAAGTCGGTTTAGGAACAAACCAAAGAAAAGCCAGTTCAGAAAACTGAAATCTAGAAAACTTTTAGGCAAATACATAAAAAAGGAAAAGGAGAAATACAAAAAAAAAATAATTTATTCAGGGAGAATGAACATTTTTTTTTCTCCATTCAAAACTTTTATTTCCAGAGTATATGCATTCCACATATCTCTGAATATTTAACATATCTAACATATTAGGCTCAAAATAATGACCACTCCTAATTACTGTAAACATGTTCAAAATAATGACCACTCCTAATTACTGTAAATTACTGTAAACATGTCCATTTTAAATGGATATTCCTTCTTTTTTAATGGATTCTTTAATTGCTCAAACCTTGCTATCATTCAATATTGAACTTTATTGTAATGACTAGTTTACAAATATATTTTGATAATACATATAATTGAAGAGATTAATATTTAGAGGCTAAGAAATAAACATAAATATAAAAATCAAAAACCATCTTATTTTTGCAGAAAATCCTTTGTACAATTTAGAGAGTAAATTCTAAATAGTTCTTATACCATTTCTCTTATTAGTGTAACTCATAACAACTTTCTATTTTTTGAAGAAATCAAAAATCCTAGCCAAGTTTCATGCTATGTAAATTCATATGAATAGGAATTTGAAGATTTATTACAGAGATTACATATCAACAGAGATAAATATGTATTTTATGATTAGGATTTTTTTTTTCTGAAGTAGGTGAGCCATAGGGACAAATCCCCAGAGCAGAAAATAAACCATTTCAGTACCTTTTGATAAATAGACAATACCCACTATTTCTATATGGTGCATGACAACATGACAAATAAATTACCTTCATTAAAGATTTGCATAAAGGATTAATGAGCGTTAGTTAAGCCATAAGAGTACAAAAAACATTTATGAAAAATTACATTGAGTGTAAGAAAAAGTTGATCGGCAGAGAATCCCATTATAATAATTTATCTTACCTGAAGATTCTCTACTACACCTATATGATAAATGTAACCCAAATGCAACCAATGTTCCACATTTAGCATGCAAAATTTAGGCAAATCACAACTCTAGAGGATTTTGTCCTCTATGACTCACTTACCTAGAAAGGGGATAATTTATTAAACTCATATTTGCTTCTATTAATATTTACCCTGCAATAAATCTTTAAATTTACATTATCAAATTTGCACAGCATGAAATTAAAAGAAGTAAATATGTCTTTTAAAATTCACCATCAATGAAAATTGTTGGAGTGTGTAGAATAGTTACCTTATGAATTTTCTTTTGCTTTCAATGCATTGAGCTAAATTAAAATTTAATTGTTTTACTTATATACAAATGACAAATATCTTTTGGATAAAAGACTTTTTACTAAGTAAAGCATAGAAAAATGAGAAAACTTTATTGTGCTACCAAGATTTCCATTTTCCTCCCTTTGGATATTACCCGAGATGAATGCTTTCTATTCATCAAGTCATTTCTATTTACTGCCGTCTTGGGTACTCCTATTAATTCCATAAAATAAATACTGAATTATTTATGTATGGGACTATTTTTGATTAAATATTTGAAAAACTCTGTAAATCCTAAGGTCAGAAGAGATCAGGAATAAGTATTAATGTTTCTAATTGTGCATTAATGTTGCTTTTATCCCATGAACGTCTGCATTTTAAGCAGTGTGCTGTCATTTTACAGTAGGTGTCCATGCTAGCAGGACACATCCTTACCGTTTTACACAGTTAAAACTTTCGTGGCTCTGTGACCACAGTTTAATTAGATTGTGACTCAATGGTTAATAGGAATTTTCAGCAACCTGCTTCTGTCTGGTGAGTGGAATTTAGACATTGCTCTAATTAGTTGCTATATGAAGCATCAAAGTTTTAATTGGAAAAGTAGACCTCATAACATATATAACTTAATCTAATAAATGCTTGAAACAACTATTAATCAAGTTTTTATTTTTTCAAGTAAAGTCTATGCTTAGTAAGGATTCTTAGTAAAGTTGTTGATATCTATATCTTAATTTTCTCATCAATAAAATGAGGTTACCTATCCCCATAAGGATAAAATTAATATACATAGACCACTCTGTATGGAACATACTAAGTGCTATACAGGCTTAAAAGATCCTATCGGTGCTACACCCAGATCTTCCTCACCTGATTAATACATCCATCCAGCAGCTATCCCTTCTCCAGAGAATTTTCCTTATCTAGGAAATTATGCTTCCTGCCCTTACTGCACCTCATTTCCCCCAGCCAGCAACCAATAACCAACTGAAGCAGTGGAGGAGAGTACAAAAGACTTTCTCTTTATCTTGTATTGAATTACTCACCAACTCTAGAGTGAAATTTGTGTTCCGTAGCCTCAAGTGGGGTTAGTCTTAAACTAATCTCTGGCATGGAACCACATTGTTGCTTAGATTTCTTTTTTCCTTACGCTATTCCATTTCCCTTAATTCTTTCTCCTAGGAACACTATCAATAAATCACATTCGAAATAATTCACTTCTTAGATTCTGATTCTAGACAACAAATGTTATTTCTGTTGTTAATATTAAGCTGTCTAATATTCTGATTTAGTGAGGGCAAACTTTTAGATTACTTTGGTCATGTCTATCAAATAGACTACATAATCTTCCAGTAATTCCCTACGTGTCTTTTCTTTAAGCTATATTCTTCATAATTTTGATAAGCACAGCAAAGGTCATATTCCTTGGCAAAACTCTAGGGCACAGAGTTTTATTCTATGGTTGATTAAGGGCTGGAATCTGTGAGCTTTAACAATGAATAGTGGGAAGTCTAGAGTAAATGCTTTTTAATGCAAAATTCAAAGCCTTAGTTGAACTTGTGCCACTGACTATGTCACACTGTTGAGTACATGCTGGTGCCTGACCTGATGGAGTTTACAATTCAATAAAAAGAATTTTAAAATTCCTTAGCAAAGCAGGAAATTCAGGTTGGATTTTGAAAAGAGTTAGCAATGACCTTTATATCTAGACATAGGGTTCCTGAGATTTAAAAGAAAAAAATAGTCCCCTGAGTTTGAAGCATTCCACAGAAAAAGTAAAAATAGCTACTGTCACCCAATCATTGTGATCACTTGAACTCTAGAATTTGGAATTCACTTACTCAGAGTCATTTGAGTTGTGGATCATGAGAGAATGCCAGTTTACTACTGTTTCTATTATTAATATTCTTTGCCTTATATTTTTGTTTTGCTAAAGGTGTTTTGAATTATATGAACATAAAATTATATTTTGTCTTGGTGACAGACATATCAGTTTGAATTCTCTCTGCTGCTTCTGACTCTAAGTAACACACATAATGAAAATACATGTCTCAAAAACTTAAAAAAGTATTTTGTTTTGTTCAACAAAGATAACTAAAGTTTAAAGTAATAATACAGCTTGCCTTTGTCTGAAGGTAATTTCATTTTTAAAACGTGACAAATGTTCTCTCTTGCATTCTTTACAACATCTTTAAAAACATCTTGATTCGATAGGCACTAACCAAGTGTCAGTTACACAGCTTTATTCTAGTGTTATTCTCAGGATCTTTGCCTCAGGCTATGTTTTATAGGTAAAACTTTTTTGATACTTGTAGAAAATAAATCCAATTGTACAAGGTTCAGGGTGACTGCATTGTACCTAATATTGTACTATACTAGGTCATTTTTCTGACCCAATTGCTATCCTTATTGAGCAGTTCCTTCCTTCATATGGAACACTCTCATTTAAGTGAATTATGTAATCCTCAGCACAACCATAAAATATATACATTACTGTCCCATTATAGATACTGAAATTGAGGTTCAATAAGATTAGAATATAATGATTGAAACAGTATGATATAATGATAAAATATGGGCTTAGAGTGAGTCAGACAAATTTGAATTTTTCGTCTGACTCTTATTAGCTGCAATTTTCTACTGGTTCCTTCATCTATTTGAGCTTTAGATCTTTAATGTTGCAAATGATTATATTGATAATATTGTACTAGTTACATTGTACTAACTTTACATTAATATCTCATTTAATCTACAACTTCCTACATTAATTGAATTTTACAGATAAGAAGACTAAGGCTTTAGTAAAATTAAATAGCTTGCCCAAAGTTGCACAGTTGGTAGATCAGCAGCCATCCCTGAAACTCTGGTCTTTCTGATTCCTTGGTCTCATTCACTCACAATGCTGCTTTCTAATTAGTGTGTGTGTGTATGTGTGTGTGTGTGTGTGTGTGTGTGTGTGTGTGTGTGTGTGTGTGTGTGTGTGTGTTGCAAGGTTGCCGGGGAGGGAAACTAAGTGGGAAAATGTGTAAAGTGTGTAACATATAAAATTCAAGTTAGTTCCTTTCCCAGCCCTACCTTACAGCTCCATAACACCCTCAACAATACTTTGTACATAATAAGTTATCACTGTTTACTAACTTGTTGATATTCCCAGTTGTTTTATCTCAGTCCCCATCCTAAATCTAGAAGCCATTTAATAACCTGAACTGCCAAATCAGCTTCCTCAATAAAGTGTCAGTGAAGATGTTCAAGCAAAGATGAAATGACTGACCATCTATGGAGGCTGTTAACCTCAGAGTTTATACCACCTTAAAATTTAATGTCCCTTCAACCTCCATTCAATTCACCTGGTAGAATAAATCATGAAAATACTTCACAATAACTTTGTAAACCTGACTCTTTCTCTGTTTATTGACAGTACATTAGAGATTCTTAAAACTGCCTACATTATTTCTCGGCATCTCTATTTAGCCCAACTTCAAACATCATTTTTGACTCATATTCTCAAGCCCAAAACAAGTCCAAGATCCCAGAAAATTTGTAAAGTTTAAAAAGTAAAAAAAAAAAAAAAAAAAAAAAAATTATTCTTAAAAAAATACATATATAGGTATTTTTTATCCTAACAATTCAGTTATCCATCTAATATTTATTTAGCAACTACACACCAGGCACCTGTTGGGTTCTAAGGATATAGTGATAAAGAAAGCAGATTTGTCTCTGTCCTGCCTATAGTACTTGATGTGCCAAATAGTGACATTTTCTATCACAATGAAGGTATGCATCAGCAATGTAAAAATATATTTTCTACTAATTTCAGGTTGTATCCCATTATACTCAGTAGTAATGGATAATTAGTAGGAAAATTCTCTACAATTTCCTTCATGATACCATTAATTCTCAAACTCAAAATGATATCATCAGCTACAAATGTTCTAAAAACAAAATAATTATAGCAGAAAATTTTAAAGCCATATTGTTTCTGCCAGTAATTTACTAAGTTCCCCTATTCAAGTAACTTCACATCAATTAATTCATCAAAAAGGAGGGAGAGAAGTCATAACAAATGATGAAATTGTGAAAATGAATATGATTATAAGGCAATTAGTAAATATTAAAATGCATATGAGATAGTCTTCTCACATATAAGCAGTGTCCAGTAAAATTAATGCAAAATATATAAATTATAAATATAAATTTTAACTTTTTAAAATCAAATTAAGAGTTGTATTTTTATAATAAAGAACAAGTTATGGTTATTTGATGCATACAACATTCAATCTCACATTGACAGGAATAACCAGAAAAAGGAGAGGACTGGGGATTTTGGCAAAAACGGCCTATTAACTGAAATTTTTACCATAAATCACAAAATTGACCATATCATAAAAAAAAAAAAGAAGCTTCTAATTTTTAGATCTTCCTTTCTATAGCTGATAAAGGTAAAGAGAATAAGCTCCCCAGGAAAGTTGCATTATAAATTGAGTCAGTAAACAACTGAGATGCTATATCCATTGTGTTCTCTCCAAATCCTTTGACCCAAAGCTTCTGATATGTATACATATTTTTAGGAAGAAGGATGATTATTTTCTAACTTGTAGTTATATTAAACAATGTTGAAATGAATCACAGATAATTATTCATTGTTTTCAAGGACTTCAGAGAGTCCAGTGTGCTGTTTCATTTACTTCTCTGACACTTTTCTCATTAATGGCACTTTAGTTATGAGAAATGAGCATCGCTGCTCATATGGATACTCCTGTTTTGATATCCTGCAGATATGGTAATATATCATTTAAGTAATCATTTTTTTGTCAGAGGAGCAAAGAGGAGATAGTCTGTTTTGTGATACTGAATCAATTACAGCAATTGTGTTTAAAATCTGCAATTCATAAAGCCATAAAACCTGGACATTCAATTACGACAATAGACAGAACCAACCTATCAACTTTTCTACTACCAAAATTTAGAAATGATGAGTAAAGAAAATTTCAAGATATAGCTAAGCTCGCAAGAAAGAAAAGGAAATCTCCCGAAATCAGAAACAAATAAGAACTAAAATCCAGGGCTAAAATCTGGGACTAATAGTGTTATTCCTGAGGAGATATTGGCAACAAGGTGGATTGTTTATAGGTCCTGAAAATAGACCTTAAAATCTAGGACTTTGAGGATGAATGTTCATGCTGAGGTCTGCCCAAAAGGGGAAGGTAGAATAGCAATGTCTGCTCCAAGCCAGACCCACAATGGACTATGCCCTGGGTGAGCTAGAATGACTCTCACTGACTTAGGAAAACATAAAAAAATCTTTCATGTAAAACCAAAACTTCAAGCCAACACAGCACACAGTCTTATAGGCCAAATGTATATTACCATGTATTATCAAAAAATGTGCTACTGAAATTTACATAAAAAATGATCTCAAGTAGAAAGACAATGTAGTAAATATATACACTGGAATATTACTCGGCCATAAAAAAGAATGAAATCTTACCATTTGCAACAACATGGATGGATGTGGAAGATATTATGCTAAATGAAATCAGTCAGACAAAGAAAGGCAAATACCATATGATTTCACTCATATGTAGAATTTAAAAAACAAAATAAATGAACAAACAAAATAGGAAAAGACTTATAGACACAGAGAACAAACTGATGGTTGCCAGATGGGGGCTAGATGAAAAGCTGAAGCGATTAGGAAGTACAAACTGGTAGATACAAAGTAGCCACAGGGATATAAAGTACAGCAAAGAGGATATAGTCAATAATATTGTAATAATTATATATAGTGCCAGGTGGGTACTAGATTCATTGGAGGGATCACTTTTAAGTTATATAAATGTCTAACCACTATGCTATATACCTTATACTGTTAAAATATTGTCTATTGTAATTGAAAAATAAAACAAAATAAAATAAAACAAAATATAAAATATAATAAAATAATAAAATAAAATAAAACAAATAAAATAGATCTCAAGTAGATAGATATACCCCAAGTGGGGCTCTTGGTAGAAGCCAATGCAAAACATCCTTAAGGGAGACTTACAATCTAGGATGCACAAGATATCTCAAAAAGGAGCCATTGTCTGCTGAAATAAAGAGTACTCACTGAAGAATTGTATCAGGAACTTCTAAAACATTTTTAATTATCTTAACTAAACATACTATTAAAAGAGACTTTTAGAAAAATGAGAAAATCACAATTGGCCTACTAGTCTCCATATGCTTCTGAAATGAGTAATAATATTAAAATTTTAATACCTAACAAATCAGCTTGTATTAAATTATTTTTAAGGGCCAAGCATAATTGGTATGAAACAAAGTGGTATATGAACTTAAGACTATAACACCAAAGCTGACTATGTTTTACTACCTTCCTGAATTATTTTATAATCCTCAACCTACCATTATACCAAAAATATGATTAATGTTTGTTTTTTTATACTAGTAAAGAAAAGTTTGAAAGGCATATTAAATGAACACTAATAAAAATGAAAAAGCATATTATAGAAAATAAACAGCAATCTTAAAAGATATTTAGCCCAGTTCCATATTTTAATTTTTGGCACAGGCAGAAAATTCAATCCAAATTCAGGCTGTCAGCTTCTTTATCTTGTATCATTTCTACTTTTTACCTTCTTGGAATTATGAAATGCTTTCCTATGTAAAACCGAAAATGTTTTAAAAACAAAATAAGCATTTTTGAATCCCCAAGTACTCATTTACCTGTAAAATTTGAAAAAATGTCAATTTTGTGTAGATACCTTTTTCCTATTCTAAAAATATGTTGCAAAACACTGACTCAACAAACACTATCAGTATAACAGAAATAGTTTTTCAATGAATGACTCAACTTAATTGTTCGCTGCTTTCTTTTCCCCAAAATTTCAAGTAATACAAACCAAAAATTGCTACATAAGTAAAATTTAATCTAAAACAAACTGCAAAAATATCTAAATATCTGTGAGTGATGTGTGAATGACAAATGAAACTCTTATTATAAGAATCAGAAGAATTCATGGTGTTAAGTGTGAGAAGTCCTTAAATTCACAGTCTAGTCGAGCAGTGTGAGAACAGAATGAAGTATTTCAATTATATTCTATGGGCTTTCTTTGAGTAAAGCCACATGGATACTATTAATTAATTCTTAACAAAATATCAAGTAGACTAAAGACTGCTAAGAGAGTAACTATAGCTATATAAAAAAGTTTACTTCAAAAAACATTTGTTAAAATATTTGAAAGTTTTTGATATTGTAATTATGTACTATAATTATAAGCTTATGTGATATACATTTTGAAATTTTCAATTATCTGCTAACACTATAATATATGCTTCAGAAGTAATAAATATTGACTAAATATTGCTTACATTCAACTTTCTACTCATCACGAAATTTTCTGTGGAAAACAGATTGAATGATATTTAAGCATTTATAATTCTTTCAGTGTTATTTTAGATCATCTTTACTGTTTCTTATATTTAAGTGAAACGCATAGAAGAAGCCCTTAACCTAATAATTTTGAAGAGGAGGAGATAACAAAAACATAACATTTTATATGTTATAAATACTTATTATGTGTTATATTTCCTAATTATTTTATCTTATTTGAAAACTTATGAAGTAGGTAATATTTTTCTCATTTTTTGAATGAGAAAACAAAACCTTAAAAAGTTAAATACTTGCTCAATTTAAACCATGTCTAAGGAGATTTTTATACAGAAGAAATACCATTTTTAACAGTCATCAGTTGGTTGTATGATACACCTACCTACATCTGATACTCCTGAGATGTTTCTGATATTTCTCAGGAGGTAATGTAAAGCATCACCTCTCTTATACACATATTCATGAACATTAATGGTTTACCTTTACTGGATACATTATGTTCGTTATAAATCAATTAAGATAAAAAACTTAAATAGTAATAAATCGAGAGGGCGTTCTATTCAAAGTTAATTGATCCATACATAAAGTTTTGAAGTTAGTTACATTGACTTTCAATATGGATAGATAATTTTCAAGTCTCTGCTTAAGTATCCAGAAAGGCTAATTAATTCCAGGCTTCTCATTGGAATCTTGGCAGGGCCAAAGGGACAAATGTGTTTTTAACCACCCATGATAGGTAGGTAGGTGGACAAGAAGTGAAGGAAGGAAAGGAAAGGAAAGGGAAGGGAAGGGAAGAGAAAGGAAGGGAAGGGGAAAGAAAGAAAGGGGGAAGAGAAGGAGAAAGGAAGAGAGACAGAGAAACAAAAAGAGAAACAGAGAGAGAGGGAAGGAGGAAGGGAGTTGTGTGAGAGAGAGAGAGAGAATGGCATAAAACAGGGTTTCCCAAGACTCGCTGTAGATTGCAATCAAATGTTGAGCTATGTGAAAACTCAAGTATAGTAAATCTTCACTTAATGTTATGAGTAGATTATTGGAAACTACAACAGTAAGTGAAACAATGTACACCAAAACCAATTTTACTATAGGCAAATTGATATAAACAAGAGTTAAGTTCCTATGCATCTCATCAACATTATTTTTAAAACAACATTATTCAAGGACCTACTGTAGCTAGTGTAACTGAACAAATAATTCTGGGGAAAGAGGGCCTTGAAATCTGTTCTTTCAACCATAACATAAGTAATTATAACGCCTATTGATATTTGAATGCTGTTGGCCTACACACGGTGTCTTCTGTTAATTCAACAGCAATCTGGTTTTGATCTCCACTCATCTGTTGAAGTTGCCATTCAGTGATATCTCAAATGCCAAGTTTTAATGCTCCAGCTATTCTATGGCTGAAATTTTAATGTTTATTTATTTTTTTATTAAATTTATTGGAGTGACATTGGTTAATAAAATTATATAGGTTTCAAGTGTACAGTTTAATAATACATCATCTGTATATTTCATTGTGTGTTCACCACCTAAATTTAAAGCTCCATCTGTCACTACATATTTGACTCCCTTTACCTATATCTATCTCTTTCCTCCTCCCTTTCCCTCTGGTAACGACTAAACTACTGTCTGTGACTATGAGTTTTCGTTTGTCTCGTTTGTTGCTTTCAGTTGCATATCCCATGTTTGAATGAAATCATATGTTCTCAACTTTTATTGTTTGACTTATTTTGCTTTGCATGATAATCTCAAGATCCATCCATGTTGTTGCAAATGGCCATAATTCAATTTTTCTTATGGCTGATTAATATTCCATTGTGTGTATGTACCATATCTTCTCTATCCAATCACCTATCAAAGGACACTTCGGTTGTTTCCATGTCTTGGACACCTTGAATAGTGCTGCAATAAACATCAGGGTGCATATATCTTCACAGAGAAATTCTTTTAAATTTTTTGGTAGATACCCAGAAGAGGGATTGTTGGGTCATATGATGATTCTAGTCTTAATTTTTTGAGAAACCTCCATTTTTTTTTCTATAGTGGCTGCACCAATTACATTGCTCTGGCAGTGTATGAGAGTTCCTTTTTTGACTACAACCTTTCCAACACTTGTTATCACTTGTCTTTTGATGATAGCCATTCTAACAGGTGTGAGGTGGTGTCTCATTGTGGTTTTGATATGCATTTCTCTAATAGCTAGTGAGGTTGAGCATTTTTCCGTATGGCTGGCCATTTGTATGTCTTCTTAGGAAAAGTGTCTGTTCAGGACCTCTGCCCATTTTTTAATTCAATTGTTTGTTTTTTTGTTGTTGAGTTGTATGAGTTCTTTATATATTTTTAATATTTACCCCTTGTGAGAGGTATTGTTTGCCAATATCTTTTCCCATTCAGTTGATTGCCTCTTTGTTTTGATGATGGTTTCTTTTGCTACGCAGAAACTTTTTAGTTTAATATAATTCAATTCATTTATTTTTGCTTTTGCTTTCCTTGTCTTTGAGGTCAAATTCATAAAATCCTCTCTAAATTTAAGGTCCATGACTTTAATACCTATGTTTTCTTCTATGTAGTTTATTGTTTCAGGTCTTATATTTAAGTCTTTGATCCATTTTGAGTTAATTTTGATGTATAATGGCAGATAGCGGTCTAGTTTCATTTTTTTTATGCGGCTTTCCAATTTTCCTAGCACCATTTTTTGAAGAGGCTTTCTTTTCTCCATTGTATGTTTTTGGTTCGTTTGTTGAAAGTTACTTGCCCATATAGATGTGAATTTCTTTCTGGACTCCCAATTCTGTTCCATTGATCTTTGTGTCTGTTTTTCTGCCAATACCATGCTGTTTTGATTATTGTCACTTTCTAATATAATTTGAAGTCAGGCAGAGTGATGCCTCTGGCCTTGTCCTTTATTTCTCAGGATTACTTTAGCTATTCGGGGTCTTTTGTACAAATCTGGTGAATTTTGGTTCCATTTCTTTAAAAAATGTCATTGATATTTTGACAAAGATTGCATTAAATCTGTATAATGCTTTAGGTAATAAGATTATTTTAACTATGCTGATTCTTTCAATCCATGAACACAGAATATCTTTTCATTTCTTTGTGTCTTCAATTTTTTTTAATATTGTCTTATAGTTTTCTGTGTATGTTGGTCCTTAACATGCTTTGTTAAGTTTATTTGTAGGTTATTTTACTCTTTTTATTGCAATTGCAAAAGGAATTTTTATTTTTTTCTGAAATTTCATTGTTAGTATATAAGAATGCAATAGATTTTTGTACATTGATTTTGTATCCTGCAAATTTACTATATCTGTATATTGTTTCTAATAGTTTTGTGTGTGTGTGTGTGTGTGTGTGTGTGTGTGTGTGTGTGTTTAGTGTCTTTAGTGTTTTCTATTTTTTAATATTGTCTTATAGTTTTCTGTGTATGTTGGTCCTTAACATGCTTTGTTAAGTTTATTTGTAGGTTATTTTACTCTTTTTATTGCAATTGCAAAAGGAATTTTTATTTTTTTCTGAAATTTCATTGTTAGTATATAAGAATGCAATAGATTTTTGTACATTGATTTTGTATCCTGCAAATTTCCTGTATTTGTTTAGTTTCTAAGTGCCAAATGTTAATCCTAAATGAATTTTTTATTTATCTTATTGTTTTTTTAGCCTTATTTGGTGTCATTTAACTTCTTGAAATTAAGCCATGATGCCTATGACACTGCATTTTCTTTATTCCATTTGAATCTTTCCAACAGTTCCTTCTCTCTTACCCTTTGAACATTTTCTTACCTTTATTTAGATATTTGTTCTTCCCAGAGAACTTTCTCCTCACCATATCTACTCTCCCTAGTTAATCTTGTCTACTTACATGGATTCAGTTATACCAATATACTGACTTCTAGATTTAAACCTCACAATGAATTTCCTTTCCTGTCCTTCAAACATATTTTTTCCAACTACTGGAGCTCCTTATCTAGATTTGCCTCACACATCTCAAACTCAAAATGCCCTGAAAGTGAAGCAATTATCTTTCTCGTAAACCAGTATGCCTTTGTCTGCCTTTCTTTCTTTATCTTTTCTTTCTTTATCTTTTTTTCTTTTTTTCTTTCTTTCTTTCTTTCTTTCTTTCTTTCTTTCTTTCTTTCTTTCTTTCTTTCCTTTCTTTTTCCTTTCCTTTCTTTTTTTTTTTTGCAAAATTGTCTTTCAAATATATGGTTATTTTCAAATAATTCTTTGGATAAAGTATAATTCAAATAAAAAGAAGCAACTCCTGGAAACCTTTCACTACAGGGTGAAAAATATCGCCATCTTTCGGCCATCAGAGGGCCATTTAATCAGCCATTCAGATTCTATGAATCTAAATGTCATAGAAAGTACTGTATTCTGAACTCCATAGTGAGGTGAAGCAATAAGCTCCTCGATACCAATGCAGTGATGGAAAAGAGAGCCTGGGAAAATGAAACTCCCAGCTTGTACATTAAAATGTGCCAATTACTCTACAGAGGAATAGATGTGGCATTTTAAAATCACAGAAACCAAAGTCCTATCTATGAATAATACTGGAGTATTAGTGGATTGATGTGGCACACTTGTTCAAGCAGGATACTGTTTCAGACTTTCAATTGCAGATTAAATCCTTCAGTTAATTTCATCTCAGTTTGTCTCAGATAACTTTTTATGTTAAAAAAAAAAAAATACTCTTCCAGTCATTCAAGAGAGATAGGAGAATGTTCCTGGACTATTTGTCTCTCAGTTTGTCTTACCTCCAATATATACCTCAGATCAATATCCTTCTCATTGTTATGATCATGTTTTTGATTCAGATTTTTTCAGCTCTCATCTTCAGTATGCAATATTGTCTTATTGTTCATTCCTGCAGCCTTGCTCTTATTTAAATCCAACCTTTGCAAAATCATCAGAATAACCTATTAATGTATATATTGATGTCGATCCTTTGCTGAAAAATGTTCAATAGTGACACGCTGAGTATAGAATAGAGCACATCTACTTAATATAGCATGCATACCATGTCAATCTGTGTTTAGTAATTTGGATTTATCTCTAATCTCTCCAATCTCTTCTCTGACTGTTCACTTCCTTGTACTTTTTACTTCAATAATACAAAACTGTGATGATCCATTCATACCTTCCAACTGTTTGTCTGAATAACCATCTCATTTGTCTCCTGAGACTGGAATACTTTCAGCACTCCATACACTCTTCACCTGGCTAACTCAAACTAATCTTTTAAGATTCCAAATTTATAATACTAACATAGATTTCTCTATCGGCCTCCATATTCAAACATACAACTGCTTCTCAATTTCTCTAATTGAATGCTAGCTAATATGAGAAATTTAATTTGTCAAAATTAAATTCCTGATTTTACTCCCCCCATATCTCTAAAGAACTGCTCTTTCTGTATTCTTCCCATTTCAATAAAGGGAAATACATTCTTCTAGTTGCTCAGTTACTCAGGCCCAAAACCATACCACCTGACTCTCTTTTTCTCACATTCCATAATCAATCCATCAATTTTTGTCAACTCTACATTTTTACTAGACCCAATCATTTCTCACCACATCACCATTACTATCACTACCACTACCATTCTAAAGAAAATCATTTATATCTTTCATGGTCATTTTGAAAATAGCCTTTTAGTCTAGTGGTCATTATTCCTCCTGCTTCCCCTGCTTTATCCTCACACTGTCTCTTCTCTACTCAGTGGCCAGAGAGAGCTTTGCACATATAAATTCACATGTTCTTTTCACTCCTATTACTCTTTAGTTCTCTTAACATGATTTAGTTTTCTTAACAGCACTTATCACCACTTGATATATGCTTTTTCGCATTCTTAGTTTCTTCCCACCATTATGAAATCTCCATGAGAACATAGACTTGACTGTTTTTTCACTTAGAACAATGCTAGTCTATCATGACCTTCAACCAATTTTTGTTAACAAATGAATGAATGAATGTAGCTAAGGTGTCTCTTAACTCAAGAAGTTTATGCTGATGGATATGATTGCTTAAGTATCTCTCTTCCGTGCCTTCTTTACAATAAAATATATATCTCCATTTCTTTATTCTACACTGTTTCATAGATTTGGATAAATCTCTATGATTAGACTAATTTTTGAGAATGGGAAGCTGTCTCTCTTATCTTTTTAATTTCAGTGCTATCATAGTGCCAATCATTTAATGCACCTTCAACTCATTGGAATTGAATTAATGAATGAATTCATGGTGAATAGATAAAGGTTAAGTATCCTTAATAAATATTTCAGATTTTCCTGTAATTTTAAAACAGTCCTTTGAATATAAAATACTAAATGATATAGATAACTGTATAAAATACATATGGCCTTGCAATATATCTAATACTTAGTAGAGGCTTTGTTGGTTGAGCTTTAACTGTTATTAAAATAATCTGTCTTTCAACAATTGGATTTTGTGTATTTTCAGAGATCATCTATAGCTGGGTATTTAACGAGTTCCCTTCCTTCGTGGCAGAAGATAGCCGGCGGTTCATTTCCCAGGAGACAGGCAATCTCTATATTTCGAAAGTCCAAACATCAGATGTTGGCAGCTATATTTGTCTAGTGAAAAACACAGTGACGAATGCCCGAGTACTTAGTCCTCCAACACCACTCACTCTCCGTAATGATGGTAAGTTGCATGGGCTGGATTGAAATAGTCAGCCACCTTAAATGAAAAACAAAGATGTATTAATGTTTTTCTAAGCACTTAAACCTAGCACAAATGAAATAAAAAGGCATTTGCCTTATTTAGAAATTCTATATTTTTAGTTTGAGATTATGCATATCTTAGAATAAAAATTTTGACGTAGGAAATTGATGATCTGTGGAGGAGACATATTAACCATAATGTCCCTCTAAAGCCAAAAAGGGAGAGAGAATGTGAAAAAAAATGAACTTTAGTAAAGACTCCGCAGTTCTTTTATTTGCTCTTTAGGTCCTCTATATAGCACATGTACATGAATTGCAAGCATTTTATAGGTTCATTTTTCATTACATTTTTATTTTAGCTCCCTTCAAATTGAATGTTCAGCTTTTATACTTCATGGTATAATTATAATTGTTATTATTACTTTTCCTATAATAGAAGCAGTCAGAACTTTAACTTTTAAGTTCAATTCAGGCAGAAATGATGATTCTATAATTATAGATATTGCCATCTAGCTAAAGTATCTTCAAATTTAAACACCTCATTTCTAGTTATAGACATTTACAGTTAAGCATTGCATTATGGAAGTCAAGTGCTATATTACAGTTGATATATGATATGTGGCTTGCTCTGTCACACAATAAAAATCTATAAAGACATTATTAGGAAGTGAGCTTGAGAACCCCGATTGATTGTGAAGTTTTAATAAATGGTATATTTCAACACTACTTTTTTATATGCTTAGTTTTAAAATATATGCTGCTGGATGTTTAACCAGAGTTATATCACAACATTTTTGCTTACTACTTATTTTCTCATCATATATTTAGACTTCAGAGTAAATATAACTATACACAATAGTAATTATCCAATCAAATAGAGAGTATAAATGCAATATCTATTTTAGAGATGAGATAGCCAATATTTGAGAGATGAAGGGACCTACCAAAGGTCACAGAGCTAAGTAATGGCATGGAGGAATAGATGGGAAACAAAAATAGAAATTTGGAGATCAATTTAGAGTCTATTAAAACTAACCAGACAAGAAGTTATAAGGAACAGAATAAAAGCAGTGGTAATAGCATTGGAGGGTAGGAAATATGCCTGAGATATTATGGAGGTAGAACTACCAGAATATAATAATTAATTAAATACAGGGCTCTGGAGCAGGCAGAACCTTTGGCATAGTTAAATGAATAGGTGATGATTTATGGATCATGATCACTAACTACAAATGGGACTTCGGCATTGACACTCGATCCTACTAAATTTCTGTGGATTTAATCTGTAACTCCTAAGAGTTTTTGGAAGCCTCTTTGTTTCCTTAAACTGGATTATTCCTACAATACCCCTTCACAAAAATTACATAAGTATTAAATTAATCTTCCTGCTGGTAAAATTCAAATCTATGTCACCATTCACAGCTTTCTTCTCTCATCCTATTTCAATAGAGATAATACACTGTTTTTCCTATTAGGACCATCCCTTTATCCTTGACTGTTGATTTCATTCTCTCTGGCCTTCTCAGAACATTACACTATTAGTCATTTTTTATATAGCTGGTAATATGTCACTAAACTAATAAATTATTTTTAGTCATTATTCTAATTGAGTTTACTGGAGCAGTTAAAATTGTTGACTTTTTGTTTTACAAACAACTATGTTTTCAACGAATCATCATTTAAGCAGTACTGTATGAAAGACTCAGTAAAACAATACAAATAAGTAAAATGAAACTTATTTTAAAGTTAACATTTAAATTGAAAAGAAACAGGTAGAAAACATCTGCTACATTTCAATTACATCTTTCAATGACAGTCTTAAGATTTTGAGAGAGAAGTTAGAAAATTCGCATTTCTTCTTTCTGTGAGTTATCTAAACTTGTTGCTTTCTTGGTGGTTATTTGTCTACTAATGTTTATATTTTTATCATATCCATATTAAATGAATGTAGTGGTTTATAAATGCTAATGTGATCAAAAAACCACATATCCCTCTCCCATCAAGTCCCACTTCATAAAGCCAACTCTCGATTTCTCCTTTTTTTCTTCATGAAGTTCCATATAATGATGGAAAATATCTATGCTTCTTATTTAATCTAGCTAAATGAAATCATTAATGTGGTTAAGAAAGCCAATGAAAAGAGGTGAAGAGAAATGAGCTTAGGATCAAGCCTTGTGTAATCCAAAATGCATTAGAAGGGTAAAGAATGAAAATCATACAAAAGATAATAATAAGAAGTCAGAGATAATAGGAAAAAAAAGAAAAACAGTAATATAGTGACAAGGAAGCTAAGGGAAATGAGTGTCTCAACAAGGAGAAGTGGACATTTAGCTCAAGATGGTGGACTGCATGCATGTATTTGTTGCCTGTCACCCTTGCGAGACCCTACAAGAAGAAATTTATACCATCAGTGAGAATGCTGGAGTAGAGGAAGTATTTAAGTAACAAATGAGACATTTTGGTATATTATTTCTGGACAAATAAGGAAGGATGTGAGTTAAAGGATTAAACAGGTAGAAAAACTAAAACCTAGGATAAAGTTTAAAGAGTCCAAAGAAGTTAAAAGGGCTAAAGACCATGTGCCCAAGTGGAATCCTGAAGAAGCTCTGAAATCAAAGCTAGCTAAAGGTGGACATAAAAAATGAGACTAAACAAAGGGGGATTGAAGGTATGTATGTTGACCATCTATTTCAGTGAAATATTGGAATTCCTTCTCTCACCTATTCCTACATGCAAAAAGACCAAAGGGCTTGTTTCTTAACAATAAGAATAAACTTTCATGGAGAGCTAAAGTCTTGATGTGAATGGTGGCACACAATGCAGAAACTTCTCATTCTGGCATGTGGGTGTCCATGGCCTGACAACCAGTTCCTTGCTTTCACATCAAAGCAGAGCTGACTGTCAACACTCCTTACTCAGCCACCCTCTCACCCTATCTCAGAAGGAAACCAGACAGGGGAACCCACAACTACCTCCAAGCTTCTGAGTCTTAACATATATGCAATTCTAAGTTAATAGTTTCTATTAAAAAATTACAGAGTTTATTGAATGGTTACAGAATTTATACCAGGATAATGTGTGAAAAAAAAAACAGGAAACTCAATATTATTCCAAGAAAAGCATAGATTAAGCTGGGTCATTTTTTAAATCAAAAACTTTCCTATCATTATTTGATCTCTCTTCAAAAATAATCATTGAAAAGTATGTTCATAAGAGAGACACATTCATGAATATTTCCCAAGTAGGTGGCATACATGAAACAGTTAGTCTGAAAGTAAAAACCAAATATGATTGTGGATGAATCCATTTATTGCACCACGATCAGCTGAAATTCCTGTTGGATTTTACACACCTCTAAATGCAGAAGCCGACATTAGAATGGACCTTACTGCAAACTTGGCAAACACCTCAGCAGGGGATTGAATATAAAAATTACATTTAATCTATTGTGACCATAGAGTTAGATATAAAAATCATTTCAAGAACATTGAGGTTTTACACTTATCTGAAAAAAAAAGATAGACCATTCCAAAAATAATAGAAGCTATATACATAGGCAAATTATTTTCTCTCAAGTACAGATAACATTTTACTTTAAAAATATTATAGAATGTATTGTCTTAGCTTGGATTCTCCTAAAACATAGTTGGAAACAAAATTTGCTTATAGGTAGTTTATTTGAATTTTT
>NW_006432669.1:7238073-7242781 GCF_000325575.1 Pteropus alecto
GAGTAAAACAGTGAAAAGGTGGGAAGCATTATGGAGATGACCACTTCTACAGGCATCTGGGGCTTGATCTCAAAGGACTAGAGCCTTATAAAATGCATTCAGAAGTCTCTTTGGAAGACATATCAATCAGTTTCCATCTCCTATTCTAGTATGGTAGCTTCACAGGCAGTTAATTTCTATGCACTTACAAGTGGCCCTCGAGTTGCAACTGTGTGAAACTGGTTGCACCTACACAGACCTGGTTATAGTGACCAGTTGTGGAGGTTAAAATTTGGGCCAAGATTATTTG
Source organism: Pteropus alecto (assembly GCF_000325575.1). Lineage (NCBI taxonomy): Eukaryota > Metazoa > Chordata > Mammalia > Chiroptera > Pteropodidae > Pteropus > Pteropus alecto. The sequence continues at coordinate 7,238,363 of NW_006432669.1, forward strand.
AACTGGCTCACAAGAGGTGTCTAAAATATAAATGGGGAAGTTTTTGGAGATTTGAAGTGCATGAATGACATGATCAGAATTTCCTCTGCTAACACTGTGGAAAATTATCCTCACACATTCACAAAAGTGTATTGCATACCTACTAACTATCAGATTATTTATTGCATGGTAAGAATATATTGGAGGGCAAAACAAATGCAGTAACCATCTTTATGTAGTTTACAATATTATACAAAGGAGGATATTACCCTAAATACTGAATGTAACTATGCATCCTAGGACCTGCCTGCCCTCATTCAGTGCTCCATGAGGCCAATCTCATATATAATTGAAATGAAAAGAAAACAAAACAAAACCTAGCTCCAAAAACACTTATGAGTAGTGGTCTAGAGGGTAATTAATGAGATGCTGGCATTACACATAACACAGCAACACTTGTTAAACATTCCCCTCTAACCACACCTCTCTTTTGCCAAGCTTTCATTCCTATGACTGCTCTATTTATCCCTCAACATACCTCTGCCTCTCCCCCACAACACTACTGCCTCTAGTCTCCCTTCGGGGTCTTACTACCTCTGTCTTATGTACGGCAATTTCATACTTTCATTTCTCTCTTTATTTGAATCCCCAGCCCAATTCTGGAGACATTTTTAGCTTATTTTTATTTAATCAACAGTTACATTTTATTTCTACATGTGAGGCATTGTTTGAAAAATTTTACAAATATTAGAGTGAAACGATGGAAAATATTAACTTTAAAAAAGTTGAAGTTGTTGTATTAACATCATACAAGATATTAAATGCATTTGTAAAGATAGAGAGGATCACCACTTTCTGATAATAGGTTTAATTCTTCAAGAAGATATAGCAAAGTATCTTCCCACTATCCACTATGTAAAGGACCAGGCTCTTCACTTGTCTTCCAGTCCAGATGAGATGTTCTAAAGTCTTTCTCCTTCCTAAGGCACATTCTCTCATCCCCCTTCTTTAAAGCTACAGTGATTTCATAGTGGCACAGAGAGGATAATAAAAAAAGAAAAGGGGCGGGGAACAGTCTCTGGGTTCTTTTCTCATCCCTGGAGTTAGATAGTGAGATAAAGAGAAGAAGAATTGAAGAAGTCACTTTAGAAAGTGAGTTGGAATTGATTCAGAATGCATGCAGAAAGATTGGCCTTTGTTAGAGAATTCATCATTTGTCATAGTGGAAAGAAAAGAAAAAAACTATTGATGCAGATAACCTACTATTTGGTGGTGAGAAGTGTGATGGCTTTTTTTTTTTTCAATGAACTACAAGCAAAGTCATCAGCTGAGAATGTATGTATAGATAACAGGTTTATTTTTGTGAAGAATTGTGTCAACAAGAGAATTATGTACAAAATAACCTTCTTACATAATCCATGAATCAACCTCCTTAGTTTACTACTGAATAAAGTAGATTCTAAAAGCAATGGAAAAATATTAAAAAATGGCATGCCCTTAAAGAGTGTGGTAGGCTGAGTAATGGTCCTCAAGATGTCCATATCCTAATTTCTGGAAACTTTGAATGTCACCTTATATGGTAAAGGAATAAGTTAAGAATTTTTATATGGGGCCATTGCCCTGGATTGGCCTGGATTACTCTGACTGATTAGGGTCAGCCCTAAATGCAGTACCAATTGTTCTTACAAGAAGGAGGCAAGGTGAGATTTGACTATAGAAGAAAAGAAGGCAATGTGATGATGGAAGTAGAGATTAGAATTATGTGCTCTGAAGATGGAAAGGGCCATGAGCTAAGGAATGCAAGAAATGCAGCTCTAGAAGATGAAAAAAAACTCAGGGAAATGGATTTTCTCTAGAGCCCCCAGAGAGATAGTAGTCTTGCCCTACTGGGAGGGCACCTTGATTTAAGCCAAATGAAACTGATTTTGAACTTCTGACTTCCATAATTGTAAGAGAAAAAAATGCATGTCATTTTAAACTACAAAGTTTGTAGTAGTTTGTTATAGCAACCATAGAAAACGAATACAAAGACCAAACAAAAATCTAGAGCAAAATTTTTTTCCTTACTTGTCTTGTGGAAAATTTGTTGTTATTCTAGTAATGTGTTGGAGCTGATTTGTTCCCGCTTGCAAGAGTTGATTGTGTGCATCTCTTCACTTTTTGGTAGCTTAAAATCAGCCATAAAGCATCTAAGACTATATATTAGGGTTCCTGCCTACCTCCATCTCCAGAGAATTGGCTGTTGAACAGCATTTTGCTGGTAATTTAGCACAAAAGATCATTGTCATTAAATCAGAAATAACATTTAAGAGTAAGCATCAATTTAAATGTACCTTTGTTCCACCCCAATCCTCTCAGTTTGCTTTGCCCCAAATAAAGCAGACAGAATGGATCCCACGTTACTCTCTCTTTCTGATTCCCGGTATTTGTTTTGCCACTTAAACAGTGAGATACAGCCATCATTCTTATTTCCTGACAGTCTGTTTATCACAAAGTATGACAATTGGAATGGTCTTGAGTATTCTTAATTTTTCCATTTTCTCTTCTAAGTTTTGCTCCTTGGGTATTGACTATCCTACCCTAAACCCAGGAGACATTTTTCTCTCCAAATCTCTGTCCAGAATTTTCAATTTATGGAGAGTTTCAAGAGAACTTGGAAAGCTTGTGACAAGAAAACTCCCACTCAAGTATATTTATCTATGTAAGAGAAGCTGTATAATATTAAGGCTTTATGTCAAACTGCAGGAATATAGAAATTTATTGGGCTTTTATTAATCTTTTATATATTTTGCCATGCATCTTTCTGGAAAACTTATCATCTTGATATGATACAAATTAAATAAAAACATCAAGAAATTATTGAATGATTTCTGAATAAAATAAATCCTTTGTTTGCTCAAATGTCCTTGACAATTAGTCATCCCGTGTAATTCAATTTCTACTAAAGCAGACTTATAAAAATAATTTGAACTTCTATCTATGGTGATAAGAATTATTATAAAAAAATGTGCACCATTTCATTAATTCTCTTAATATGTCTTAGAAACTTTGAAGAATTATTTAATAAGTACTTACACAAAATAAAATAGATTTGTTAAATATTTATCTAATTTAGGTTTTTTCCCTAGGTTCCTACACGAAAGCTTGTTACTATAATTCAGGAAATAGAATCCCAAAGGATGTAAACTTTTCATAACTGGCATTGTAACAGTGAATATATCATTCTTTTTTTTTTTTAATATAAGAATAGAACTTGAACTTTGAGTTGTTTTTAATAAGGTTATAAAATGTATGTTTTGTTATTTTAGTCTGACTTCCTTCTGTATCGTCAGACTAATCTACATTGTCTTCATTTCTGTACTTCCTCTTTTCATTTAATAATTTACAATCCAGATTGAGACTCACCACCAACTTAACATGTTTTCTCAAAATTAGTCAAGCATTTGTTATCAAATATATTGGTGTTTTCTCAGCCTTGGTCATTCTTGACATCCTTGAAATCTGTGTTTAAACTTGGAAATATTTTATTCTCTTGACTTATCTGGCAGTAGGCTCTCCCAAAGAGTTTCATCTATGCCTTTCACGGTCTCTTCTCATGTACCCATAAGTCCATCATTGTTTAGCTATCAGTTTTGTTTTTTTTTTTTTAAACTATCTCTTACATATTATTTTTTTTAATTAAGTTTATTGGGGGTAACATTGGTTAATACAATTATATAATTTTCAGTTATACATTATAATTAGACATCTATATATTGTGTGTTTATACCCAAAGTCCAGTTTCTTTCGGCTACCATATATTTGATCCCCTTTACCCACTTCACCCTCCCTCTCCCCCTATATTTGACCCCCTTTATCCTGACTACCTTCCCCCTCCTCCCATATCCCCTACCCTCTGGTAACCACTAGTCCATTGTCCATGTCCATGAGTCTCTATTTCTTTGTCCTGTTCGTTTGGTGCTTCTAGGTTTATATCCCACATATAACTGATATCATGTGATTTTCAACTTTTTCAGTCTTGCTAATTTCATCTAGCATGATTATCTCAAGGTCTACCCATGTTGTTGCAAATGGCAGTATTTCATCTCTTCTTCTGGCTGAGTAAAATTCCATTGTATATATGTACCACAGCTTCTTTAGCCAGTCATCTATCATAGGACACTTTGGTTGCTTCCATGTCCTGGCCACCGTGAATAGTGCTATGAACATCGGTGTTCAAATATCTTTTTGGATATGGGTTTTCAAGTCTTTGGGGTAGATACCCAGTAGAGGGATTGCTGCATCATATGGTAGATTAATTCTTAATTTTTTGAGGAATGTCCATACTTTTTTCTTAGTGGCTGTACCAATTTGCAGACCCACCAGCAGTGTATGAGGGTTCCTTTTTCTTCGCATCCTCTCCAACATTTGTTATTACTTGTCCTGTTGATTACAGCTATT
>NW_006432669.1:7242808-7243952 GCF_000325575.1 Pteropus alecto
TATCTCATTATGTTTTTGATTTGCATTTTCCTAATAGCTAGCGATGTTGAGCATCTTTTCAAATATTTGTTGGCCATTTGTATATCTTCTAGAGAGAAGTGTCTGTTCAGGTCCTCTACTCATTTTTTGATTAGATTGTTTTTGTTGTTGTTATTGAGTCATACGAGTTTTGTATATTTTGGATAGTAGGCTTTTATCAGAGGGATTGTTTGCAATATATTTTCCCATTTGGATGGTTGTCTCTTTACCTTGTTGATGGTTTCTTTTGCTAAGCAGAAGCTTTTTAGTTTGATGTAATCCCATTCATTTAATTTTGCTTTTACTTCCCTTGCTTTTGAGGTCAAATTCATAAAATCTTTAAGTCCAAGGTCCTTAAGTTTTGTTCTTATGATTTCTTCTATGCATTTTATTGTTTCAGGTCTTATATTCAGGTCCTGAATTCATTCTGAGTTAATTTTGGTGTGTGATGATAGACAACAGTCTTTCATTCTTTTGCAGGTGGCTTTCCAGTTTTCCCAGCACCATTTATTGAAGAGGCTTTCCTTTTACCCACTGTATGTTTTTGATGTTTTTGTCAAAAATTATTTGTTTTTGATTCACTCTGCAACTCTGTGCCTTTTTATTGGTGAGTTCAGTCCATTTACATTCAGGGTGATTATTGAAATATGAGGTCTTCTTATAGCTATTTTATCTTTTGCTTTCCGCTACCTTGGTGTTTCCACTGCTTCCTTGTCCTTGTGTTTCTGTTTTCTTTATTTTGGTTGGCTTTGTGGGTTTTCCCTCTGGTTCTTCTTGTTTTATGTTATATACTTCAGTTCTAAATCTTTGGTGTGTGGTTACCTTTACAAATATGTAAAAAATAGTTATATATATGCAGTCGTCCATTTTCTTCTGCACATTCCTTATCTCCATTCCCCTTTGCAAATTTGGATATTTGAATTTGGATCATTATTGTCTCAATTTGTCCCTATGAATGCTGACCATTCATTACTATCTTGCTATAGCAATTCTCTTCTCATCGTTTAAGCTTATAATGCCCTGTTCTTAGTAAGGGTTGCACTCATCTGCTTCTGTCTGCCTGTTAGTCACCTTAGTTCTCGTTATGTATTTTTTTTGTCATTTTGTTTTAGGTGAGGTGCCCCCT
>NW_006432669.1:7244145-7247741 GCF_000325575.1 Pteropus alecto
ATTGGTTTTTCTTTATAAGTTTCCTTTTTCTTCTCCCTGCCTGCCCTGAGAATTCTATCTTTATCCTTGATTTTTAATAATTTTAATACAATTTGTCTTGGTGAAGTACTTTTTGGGTTGAGATAATTAGATAGGTGTTCTGTTGACTTCTTGAATTCCAAGCGCCAGCTCATTCCTTAGATTTGAGAAATTCTCGTCAACTATTTGTCTGAAAATGCTTTCTAATCCCTGTTCTTTTTCCTCACCTTAGGTAATGCCCATTATTCTTATGTTTCCTCTCCTGATATCAGCTAGTTCTTGAATTTCTCTTTCGTTATTTGTCATTCTTCAGTTTCTCTCTTCTTCCTTCTGATTTCTGTCTTTGATATCACGGATCCTTTCCTCCATTTGGTTGGCTCTATTTCCCAAGCTTGCTATTTCATTTTTCAACTCTTGCAGTGTGTTCTTTATCTCCAGAGGGTCTATTCTGTTCTTTTTGAGGGTTTCAATCTTTTTGCTCTGCTCATCTAGTTGTTTTTCAATTACTGAAATTGTTGTTATGACTCATTTCAGAACTCACTGAATTTTTTCAGCAGTACCATCCTGAATCTCTGTCACTTAAGTCACATATTTTTATGCCTGTAAGCTTATTTTCTGGAGATTTTTCTCTTTCTTTCTGAGATGTTTTGTCATCTTGGTGTTCATGGTGTTTAATGTGCTATTTCTCCACCTGGGCATTAATGGAAGTGTATTCTGCTGTTTTTCCAGAAAGAAGATTTATTATATAAAGGTCTTTCTTTAGCCTGCTGCAAAGAAGGCGCTTTTCTTTTGGTTTCCAGTAGGTGGCGTCTAAGCCTCTTGGATCATTGCTTTATATAAAACCTAGATAATGCCTTTTTTATTTTCTTGTAGATATTTAATCATGATCGCTACCTTCAGTTTCAGTCCCTGTCAGTGTCAGTGACAGTCTTGCTAGCATTTGCTCAGATTCCCCTGGGGCTCCGTAGTTTTCAGCCTCAGAGGGTATGGGGAGAGGGGCCCTCTGAGTTGGGAGTTGGGGGCTGCAGATCAGCCTTAGTTTTGCAGCCCGGGCCGGTAAAAATCAACTGTTGTTCCTCTGCGGTCCCATCCTGCTTCTGTGTCTTCTTTCCTGATGACTGGGCCCTGCCACCGGCCACGGCGATCTCACAGCAGAGTCCCAGGCAGGGCTGTCCAGGGAAGTCGCTGCATCTTCACCCACACTTCCTCTTGCAGGGAGCTCCAGAGGCTGCGAGAAGCAGCATCTTTATTTCTCCCAGTCCACCACCGGACATCTGGGCTCTGACCTGTTGTAGCTCTTATGCGCATATCTCACGCTCAGACGTGCTGGTGTGCTGTTTGGGTGTTTTTTGTTGAGTTTTAGATGTTCAGCTTCTTGTTGTTTCAAGGGGAGAGATCTGGGGACATCTCTCACTCTGCTATGTTTCCCAGAATCCTCTAGTTACCATTCTTGAAGTGCCCATTCACCCATTTGTCTAGCTCGTTTACACTTGGCATTGTTCCAGAAAAGATTTAAGGACGCTTATCCTTCTCAAGGCAGGTGTTTCTCCAGTTTCTACTCCTAAATCCTGTCTATATTTCTAAACATTTTTCTTCAGTTGGCACTTCTGTTTCTGTTTCCAATTTATAATCTTCCCAGAAATTAACTTTTCCAGCTGATGTCTATATTGTTAGTGAGAACTCCTTTCTCTAAACATCTAACATACATATTTCTGGGCCAATTAGAATCCTAATCTCACGACCACATAATTATCCACAGGTTTGGCAAGCCCTGCAAATTCTATATCTGCAATGTCATTTTCATTCATCCTTTTGTTTCCACTTCTAACTACAATACTCTTAGCCCTTTGTTCAGATCAGTAGTTTTCAACTGCTTTTTACTACATCTTGAAACTCACTTCAAGAACATTGCCACATTCTAGTTTGTAGAAAGAGGTTGTAAGTACAATGCCAGTGAACTAGCTGTAACACCAATCAAGAAAGCTTACAGAGAGCAAATTCATGAGAGTGGTGTCATTACAGAGATTTAAACTAAAATCTATTTTGATTAATTTTGTTTAAAGTAAATTAGTAACAAATTTGGGTATAGATTTACCACCCACTTATCCTTGGATAAGAGACAACCTGTCTGCTTCAGTTTATTGATCTGGACATGGCACTAGCATGGATACTTGTCTCATAGAGTTATTATGAGGATTAAATGCATTAATACATGCAAAGTAATTAGAACAATGCCTGTTATATAGTAAGCTTTAGTAAAGGTTAGCTATTAACACAGTATTTATGATACAATTCCCACTGTATTTTACGAGTATGTGGCTCCTTGCAGTTAGGAACTACTTTCCCAGACTGCTTCTGTTACTGTAGTATTTGTTGTTGCTTTTATTTCCTGTGTAAATTTAAACTCTTCTGTCTTGATTTGAGGTTTTAGTAGAGAATGGAGAACAGGTCTTAGCATTAGAAGTAGTTTTATATTTTATTACTTGTCTTCAATCACTCTTCATTCAAAATATACTTGAGAATTTTCCAACTGTATTCCTTTTTAGTCCTGTTCTCTCTTCTTGAGATGTCCTCTTAACTCCTTGCTCTGCCTTCAAGTATTGGAATGACTTGCCTAAGATGATACAGCTAGTTACAATAAACAAGAATAAATTACCATATAATAAATGTAATTTGAATTTTATTGTAAAAGCATTTTCTTATGTTTGTTCATATTGAAATTCATCTGCCACTTTTATGATACCTATCCACACAACCTTATGATATCTTTATGGAAATTATATTTTTCAGCTTGATATTTTACTACCCAGGAGAGCTCAGTTTCACCTGAAAGTTTGGAGATTTTATAGTTCCCATTTTAAGATACTTCCCATATTAAGATACTTTCCAAAATAATCAACAAATGCTATTCCAAACTCAGCCCCTGTATATTATTCCATTTTGCCAACATGAAGCTTCCCATACCTAAGGCATTTTACTGGCCATGACAAAACATTATTCCTCCAAATTACTTCAATTCACTGTTTCTTTGCCTCTTTGTTTGTTTGATTTAGAATAATATTTAATAATCAAATTTCTCAAAAGCTTTTGAAAATCTATAAAATAACATGTAATAAGCCAACATTTAATAATGTAATCCTCAAATATTTGCATGAGAATAATCTAGGGTGCTTGTAAAAAAAAAAAATGGAAATATTGGGCCATACCCAAGATCTAACCAATCAGAATATTTGGACTGGTCCTAGGAATCAGCATTTTTAACTTTGAAAATGTTTAAGGTGAACAAATTTTCAATAAGTATTTCTTTTTAGAGACACAGGGAGTGTCTCAGCTCCTCTCCCTCCTCAGAGGATCCCACTTCCCAACTAGAAGTACTAAGAATAATTAAATATAGATGATCTCTCTCTCTCTAAGGGCAAAAGCACTTCCTCTCTCAGGTCCGGTGAGTCATCAAGCCCTCTTAGAACTACAGTAAGATAGCACGTAGACTATGCTGTGTCTTTAAGAATGTTCTCCGGCCTCTAAAGGCTGCATCCTTTAGGAAATTAAAAATAAATAAATAAATAAATAAATAAATA
>NW_006432669.1:7247760-7254963 GCF_000325575.1 Pteropus alecto
TTCCCTGGGAGGTCTCAGAGAAACTAGATCATCAAATGCACCACCTGAACTCCACTCGTGGGGCAAGTCTGTTCCTGCTATTCTTCAGAGAACATTGGAAGAAAGGTAGTTTAAGATGTATGTGCAAGATGGCCTCATGCTATAAATCTGAGGAACCTGCATTTTCCATAACATTTCCCAGACATTTCATGTAGTCAGTACAATTGGGAACCATTACTTGCCAACATGTTTTTTCTAATGTTACATAACTCTTTATATTTTTAAAGCTCTTCTTTTTAGACAGAATTTTTAAACAAAAAGTGAATGAAAGACTATGCAGAATTATGTTTTCAGCAAGAATATTGCTAAAAAATCGGATTCCTGGGTCTTTCCCTTAGATATTCTGATTCAGTAAGCATGCAGTGGACACTAGAGACATTTATTTTTGATTACATCACTAGAAATTTTTGTGTTCAGTCAGTTTAGAGACTGTCTGACATTTTATTTTATTTCAATAAGCAACTACAGCTATAGTAATTGTCAAATGATCACAGGATTTCTTTAGTTGGTCTATTGCCTCTGGAATATTTTTAAATGCATTTAATTTATAGTTTTGAATCACCTCTAAGGTAATTGTTGAAATTTAGATTAATATGCTATTTTTGGAGTATAGTTAAGCTGCCATAGGTGCCATAGCTCTTTTTACTTTATTTAGACAATCTATTATTAATAAAATGCCCATTTTTTTTATGGTTACCAGTTTTCCTTATCTTTCCTTGCACTGCTGTTTTTAATATGATATACCTGAGCATCCAATGATGTATTTAAAAATAACCTTAAATCTCCCTATGAATTTTAAAAGACTCCCTTTTTCTTTTTTCATTTAATTCTCACATTTTTCTCGGTTAATTTGTCTATAATTGAATAACTCTATGGTGAATATTGTAAGGTTTGCCTTATTCTGAAAGGATATTAGATTTATATTCTTATTTATATCCTTTATTGAATTATATTCTTATTCTGTGATCACTTTTACTACACAGTGCTAAAAATCACATCCAGGTTACTGAAGATTATAAAATTATTTCTCTGAAAAATAATTTGTAATATTTAGAGAACTATTTCTTTCACAGTTGACCCCAATGAGATATTTTGCAAATTTATCATAAAATAACAAGGCTGATTTTTTTAAAACAATTGTACTGAATCTCATATATTCCAGTGAATGTTATGTTCTTCTCAAAGTAGGCATACTGGAAGGCAATTTGCTTATACCAATATAATCTTGCCATTATTCAAAATATTTTAAAACTCAATGAGTCATCTTACTATTTTATAACCCCTGTCTTTCAGTGCTGTGGATGGGAGATAGCAACTGCATAGGTAGAAGGCTTTATATGATTCATGTTTTTTCCTATGCACCAGGAACTGTGTTGAAAGCATTTTGTACATTCTCTCATTTAGTCCTCATAGCCAAACAGCATTTTGAGCTTATCTTTCTTTTATAGTTACATAGTTTTATAGTTTTATATAGTTTATACAGTTATGTAGTTCTTTTATAATTATATAGTTTTCTTTTATAGCTTAATCTGCCATTAAGACAAGAAATGGGTCCTTTTACCTATGTTTATATGACTCTAAAGAGTACACCCCTAAATGTTATACTTTATTGGTCAGTTATCGGCTGATTAAGAGACTCATTCAAGGTCATAGTTGGTGAGAACTAGAGCTCTAATTTGCAGAGTGTGTTTTTTCCTCTGTACCATTATGTTTTCCTTATGATATCAATGCCATATTGGGGTCTTGGATGTAAATATTACCTAAAATAAGTTTCAAAGAGTGTATGAGAGATGATCCTCAATATAAATAGGATGCCTATTACAAAAATAATATTTACGTTACAATTTTAGTGAAAAAGATGTTGTGAGGTTTTTCTTTTAAATTTATCAAGAAAGAGATAATCCATCAAATTTATAAAATTGGAGTGTAAGAAGTAACCCATATAAATGGAATTGGGGTTATGCTGATCTTTGGGAATGATAGAATTCATCTATAGAGAATGTAAGGTTACCTGCTACATAGCATATTAATTGTTTGAAAAATATCTGTCCAGAGAATACATAGCTTATTTTTCTTAATAATTAGTAGTGTGTAGCATGCTTTTTTCCTTTAACAGCAAGTTTTCTTTTAAAATGTCAGAATGCTAAAAAATTTAATTATAAAGAAAAAGAAAATGAAGAATGTGTCAAACCCAGAATCCTAAAGAATCTCTCTCACACACACTGATTTAATAAATAAATTAAAGCCACATAAAGAAATACTTTGCTGTCATCCTGACATCATAATAATCAAATATATGTAGTATAGACCCTATAGATGACTAACTTGACTCACATGTATAAATAGCTGCTCTACCAAGTTGGTAACTGTCATAGGCCCTTCTAATTTTGTCTTTGTTTATGCGAAAGATATATCCTCAAGGAACTTTTAAAGAATTTGAGGTTCAGAATTGAGTGAAAGCAGAAAACAAATTAAAAAAAAAAAAAAACAGTCAGAACAATTTAGAGTCTCTGTCTTCAGAAACTGACTCTCAGGTGGATCTGGCCAAATGTAACAAGCCCACTGTCTGGAAACCTCTCCCTTCTCTATGGACGATACTTACACCACTCAGGCTAAAACTCCATCAATTAAACAGTCACTTAGGTGAAGAAGCTTTATATTTTAAAAAATGAAATCCCACAGAGAAAATTAGAGATCAGTAATTTTTGCTTTAGTGTAAATTAGTTAAATCATATAATTTTTGCTTTTAAGATTTTACTGAGACAACTTTCCAAAGAGAAAGATGTATGGGCTGTATGGAAAAAGTGTTAAATAGGATTGTGAAAGATAATAGGAGGGAATTTGTCATCATTTTTAAAACTTATATACGTGTGTGTGTGTGTGTGTGTGTGTGTGTGTGTGTCTCAGTAGTGTCAGGAGGCGAGCTTCTGAGGTAATTATTTTGAAATTCCAGTTCTGCCTCATTTTTAACGATGTGACCAATTCTTTCTAAACCTTGATTTCTTGATTCATATAATAGTGATTATATCTATCTTGAAATTTGAAATTGTTTTAAAGATTATATGTCAAGGATATAAAAAGAACAGAGACTAACTTCACAAGGCCATCAGGAGCATTTATAGAGTGGAGTTGACATTTGACTGAGGTGTTGAAAAAGAAAAGCAGTTTGTCAATTGTCCCTATTCTAGGCTGGCATTATAGACAGAGGAAAAACATATTCAAAAGAACTAGGGAAGAAAAGTAAATAAAAAGAAGTGAAATAAGAAAAAACTTTAGCTTTCAAGTTTTTGTTTGTGACTTACTCTGCATCTATGAAGAAAGCATGAATAAGAAGAAAAGGTGATTTATTTTAGTCTCCTTTTTAACTAATCAAGAAGGATCCTTGCTTCTAAGACCCAAAACCTCAGATAGCTATGTTAGTAGTGAAGATCACTTGTTATGAACTAGATAGTATTTTGTGAGTTAAAAAGCAGCCAAACCATTTCTTACAATTTTTTATGGAAAAAAGTGCATTTGGCTCCAAAACATCGAATTACTGAAGAACACATGGCACACAGTCCATTCATTATTTATCATTGTGGAGAAGAACACGACTCTGGAGTCAGACTTTCTGAATTCAAATTCTGGTGGTAGCATTTAATAGCCATGACTTTAGACAAGTTTTCATCTTTTCTGATTTAGTTTCCTCAAAAGTAAAATGGGAATAATTATTAGACCAATTCAAAGGGTTATGAGGGTTAGAGTTGACACATCTATAGGATTTAGACAGGAACCTGGTTTATAGTAAACCTCATTTAAGGAATGGGTACATTTTTTATACCCATTACTAAATATATTAACTATATTATCATTATACCTTGAACAATGATTAGCACATTACCTGAAAGTCATACTAGGCCTCTAATTATAATTTTAGGTTTTCATTTATTTCTACAAGATTAGAAATCTTATTAAAAAGATGGAAAAAATGAAAATGAGTAGATTATAACCTACAAAAGGATTCACAAATCCAGTTACCAAGTTATCAAGATTTTTTATAAAATAGAAGAAATTAGATCTTACAGATCATATTTGCATCTATCATTAAATTGTTTACTTCCTCAAATCTTGCTTTACTAAACCTATTTAAGCTTGTAAAACAAGCAGATTTGTCTAGCTGGGATAAGGTGATGTGTCACTTAAAAAAAAAAAAAAAGATTTCCAAAGACATTAGTGTTAGAAATTTCACATTTGTGTAGCCAGTCTGTTTGCAATTAACACTATAGGTACAGTTCTGCTTCTGGTTCTCTTCTGAAAACATTTATTCCCATCCAAACACAACTAGGACAGTTTGCAAAGATGGACTCTCTTTCTGTTATGAATCCACTTCTGACTCATTCTCTTCTTTTTAAAAGGAAAGAAAAATATATCTTTTACAGTCTCTTAAATACCAGTTTCTAGTTGCTATTGCTTTTAATATGAGTAGTTATATTTAATAATTATATAATCAAGTTGACCTTTGAACAACAATGTATTTTCTCTTTCTTATGGTTTGTTAATAACATTTTCTTTTATTTAGCTTTTTTTATTGTAAGAATACAGCATATAATACATATGAAATACAAAATGTGTTAATTCAGTTTATGTTATTGATAAGGCTTCTGGTAAACAGTAAGTTATTAGTTATGCTTAGGGGGAGTCAAAAGTTATATACATATTTCGACTGCACAGGAGGTGAGTGCCCCTAACCCCTGCATTGTTCGAGAGTGAACTGTATATTTATTTGGTGATCAAACACTTTTTGTCCTTTATTGTGGCTTCATACTGGATAATATATTCAACAAAGAAAGATAATAAATATACTTGTTAGTGTGGTCCTATTGTTGTGTGTTGCCAAGACATACAGATTCTTTTTGTGTAAAGATAAAAGTGAAAATTCAAATGCATTGTGATTTATTCCTCATCATTAACAGGCTTAAGATAGAATTTCCGTTTCATCAATGTTAAAGATTTTAAGATAAATCTCTGTAGTGACCAAAGAATAAATAATACTATAGTTTATTAATGGTTTAATCCAGTTTTAAAATATTTTATCTTTTTTTTTCATCACATACACATGTAAACAACTGTATAGAATCAAAAACTGGTAAATTCAATTTTTCTCTCCAAGTAATATTAAAGTCTGAAAATACCTATGAGGATTTAGGGAAAATTCTGAAAGCTATATGTTTTCTCAGTCCTGACTAACGATAAATTCTTGAATGAATATGAAGATTAGTCATTATTCTATGCTGTATGTATAATTTGTGCTCAATAAGTAGCCCTTATCATTTGATTTGTAACAGACTAGGACTATATATGTACATGAACCTGCCATGATTCAAGTCAGTATGAAGCTTAACTAAGTATAAGGCATTATTCTAGTCACCATTAAATTATCCACCTCACTAGGGAAGCAACATAGGGAAACACAGCATTAAATAAAATATGACTAAGATGAGAAATATAAATAGTAAATGCTATAAAAATTTATAAGTGGATTTACTGTAGTTATAGAAGGTATTCCAGAGGAAAAGAAACTTAATCCAGCCTTGTTAATGGAGAATATTTGAGTGAATACATAGGTTGATAAAGTTAATATAACAAATGAAAGAGTGAGTGCCATTTCAAAGACAGTCTAACCACAGCAATGGGCTTATTATAGTCAAGTTGAAAAATTACCTTTGGAGTAGAGTTTTACAGCTTTCTGTGCTAAAATAAGGAGTTTAAATTGCATCAATAAGGCAATGGGGATTTACTGGCTTCTTTTTCAAAAGTAAAATAAATGATGATAATGCTATTTTACAAAGATCAAGATGTAGTCATTGTACAGAATGTCTTGGATGGAAAAGATAACAGAATCAGGGACCAGGTGTGCCAGAGCTCAGGATCAATTTAGTGAAGGCTTGAATTAAAAGTACGTCTATGAAAATAACTAGGAAGAGACATGTACAAAAAATAGAAAGAATATTATGAAATTTCTTTGTTTGCTCCTGAAACACTCTCAAACTTCAAATGAGAAGCAAAGGAAATATTTATCAAAACCAATCCAAGATAGTAGATCATATTTTTAATAGAAAAAAGAAATCAAGTATTCAGTGGAAGAAACTTATGGACCATGGAATCCAGGCTAACCCCAAAAGTGGTATGTAGCCAGATAGAATTGAATAAATTTATGTTCAGGCACTGAAGGTACAAAGAAGAATAAACGTTATTTCCTCATTGCTAGAAACTGCAATGCAATGAAGAATGTACACAAGTAAACATCATTAAAATGCAATGAGAGCAGTGAGATATGCACTAAAATAATGGTTGAACTGTGAAAACAAAGACTAGTGTGAAATCAATTCACCTAAAAATGTAAAAATGGGGAGATGAAATTTACATATGATTTTGAAAGCTGACTGATAGTTTATAAATAAAAGAAAAAGTTAAAAGAATTACAGAGAGAGAGACAAAAGCATGTGGTTGTAAAATATCGTGTGGCTACAGTTTGTGACTTGCAAGGAGCACAGCTGCTAAATAGAAGACTAACCACAAAACTGTGAAGAGGTTTGAATGCAGTGCTAGGGAGTTCAGAATTTATTTTAAAAACTATTAAGTAAACAGAGTATTTTACCCAGAGTATTAATGCAGGGAATTAGCATTAATTTTTTTTGTTATCGTTGTTTGTTGTTCTTTGTTGTTTATTTGCTCGCTTGCTTTCAAGACAATAACTCTGGTAGTAATACAGACAGAACAACAGATTCAAATGTTGATCTCAAGTCCTGAACGGCTTTTTGGAAAGAAGAATGGATAGACATTTGCCACAGCTCTATTCTTCTATAGACTAATGAAAGCCAAATGAATATGAAAAGTCCAGGTTTCTTTTGGACATGCAAGTAGAGTGAGGAATTAAAACAGTTGTACAGAAAGATGTTTTTGCCTAGGACAATGGGAGAGTTCAAAGGACAAATTATAAAAACATCAGAGAGAAAGACCAAAGGAGAATTAGGAGTAGGAGTGGGCTAGATGAGAGAGTTCAAATTTGATGATGATGGTTTTGACCAGTAAAATAATTGGAATAGCTATACATAAATAACTATAATACAAGGTAGAACATAATTAATATCATTAAAAGTGAAAACATCATGGTAATTCAAAAGT
>NW_006432669.1:7255339-7258794 GCF_000325575.1 Pteropus alecto
TCACCTCCCCGGGCATGGTGTTCAACTTCTGTAAAATGAAGGGCTTGGACAATGGGTCACTTGTAAGGTTCAGTCTTCAGCCTTGAGATGAGGAAATTGACCTGAGATTTCAAAAATCATATTGTGGTCTTTTGACTACTCAAACTACACCACGCCCCTTTATCATTTAAGTTAACACATGGCATAATTATAAATTTATCATTTGGTTTCCTAGAGGGCATAGATGAATTGGATGAACCTGTTCTTACCCCCTGAGATCCCTGAAAGTTATTTTTTAAAAATAAATCTGAAAAAGACACTGAAAATACATTTTGATTTGTTAATTCTCCTAAAAACCAAATACAATGATCCCCAAATCCACCTTGTTATTTACTTTTTGCTAACTGAAGTTTTTTTGGTTTTTGTTTTTAATGGGACAGGGGTTGTTTTTTGTTTCTCCTCCTTCTCCTTTTAACCTGCAATATAATTTGAAGTGAAGTTTATTAATAAAATGAATTTTAATGTGCATGGGATGAGATTAATGTATTTTTAGATAAAGACCAACAGCATGTGTGAAGGTTCACAATCAGTTAAGGATAAAGTGTATGTTGAAAATAGCAAGCATTACTGATACATAGAATATTGGATGCATAAAAGGAACGAGTGAGTAGTAAAGTTGAAAAGATAACACGACTAAAACATTGAAGTCTTTGAGTGGAAAACTAAGAAATGTAGACATAAATAAATAAAGAGGTTCATGACGTGCTTTTAACAGTTGCAGTAACTCTACTGCAGTAATCTCTCATTTCTCTGGTTTTGTCTTCCTAATTTAGAGAAGATGTTATCTGTCTTGATAACATGAATATTTAAATTGAAGATCATTCAACATCCTGACCTCTGTTTCTTGACCTTGCTTCCCATTAAATTGTACTCCCTCTCACTTTAGCCATTCATTATAAAGTCTATAGCCTGAATTTTGCCATTACCAATCATTCTGCCTTTATCAAAATCTCAATTTTAAATAAACAGCTCTCTGCCCACAGGCTCTTTTCTGTCCAAATAATTCTATTTAGCACTTTCCACTCAAACAATTCTTCAACCCCTCAGACTCTCCAATCTTTCGATCAACCACTATTTCATTGTACATCACACTCTCATCTCTTCGGGTGCCTCTCTTTCTAGCAGAGGTTACGTAGTAACCCATTAGAAACACTTTTTTCTGGGTTCAATCTCAGCTCTGTATCTCCCCAATCTCTACCATATTCTACTCACATGGCAAATCTCTAAATCTCAATCTCAGCCTTTGTCCCATTCACTTTATGGTTGTATCTATGCAACTGACCCTGGATAGAACAAAGTTCATAACTTTGAACATTTTTAAATTTATAATCTCATTTATATTTCCAGAAACAAATATAACACAATTTATCATACATTTAAGCTCCCTTACCTTTGATCATGTCTAATGAACATATCTTGGCAGTCTCTTCACTGTATCTCATGCCCTCTTACCTAATTCAAGAAGTTTCCTTCTACAGTTATCCTGTCTCTCCCCGCCACCATCATTTGCTCCCTCCATACTGAATCATTCTCATCAGTACATATATTAGAATATTTACCATCTTAAAAGTAACCTTTTTTTGATTCAACATCACCCTCCATCTCACATCTTATTTTCTCTGTTCTTCTTCATGGCAAGATTTCTTCCAAGAGTTATCTAAACTCTGTATCAAATGTCTTTTCTATTTTCTCTTATATTTAATTTTATGAGGCTTTAATGCACCACTCATGCCACCAATGATCTTAGCATTGCCAAAGCTAATGAGCTGGATGAAAGGAAATCCAAATTAAAATAATGACAAGTAGACTAGAAGAAAAGGAATAGAGGGGAAACATGTTATAGAAACTAAATTAACAGAACTTAAGAACTGATTATGGAGAAATGGAGAGAGTTTTATCACTATTTATTCATAAAATATTTTTTATTCCCATGTGACAATATCACAATAATTTAAAACAAAGTATAGATTTTTATAATTCCACGTTAGAAAATTACCTCAAATTTTCCTCAAAATGAAAGAAAGAAGCATCGAAATATATAAAAATAAAATATTCTCAGTGCTCATGTTACCAATCATACATCTTCTACATAGCTGATGACAAGTAGATTCATTAATTCAGTTACCAAATATTCTTGAACATTGACTTTGTACCAAGCACTGTTGGAAGATTCAAAAGAACAAAACAATGTGATCTTTGTCCTAGTTAAACTTATAGATTAGAAGAGTAAACAGATGTTGAGCAAAGGAATACAAATGCGATCAGATTGAACAATCAATTATAATTATAATTAGTTTTTTTAAAAGAAACAGTAGTATAATATATAGAGAGATAATATATAGAAACAGAGTACTATTAGATATATAATATAAATATATAATAGTCATATATGCATATGCATGGATATGTATATATTTGTGTATATATATCTGCGTGTGTATATATATACATATATATGTGTATATACACACACACACATGTGTGTGTATATATATATACATATATATATGAGTGTATACATACACACATATATATACACACATATATATATATACATACATACACATACACACACACATTCCCGTGTGTGTGTGTATATATATGGGAATGTGTGTGTGTATATATATGTATATATATGTGTGTATATGTATATACATATATATGTATATATATGTGTGTATATATGTGTGTATGTATATACGTATATATATGTATATATATGTGTGCGTGTATATGTATATATATACATATATATATGTGTGTGTGGAAGAGAGAGAGCAAGAGAGAAGAGAGGAGAGATTAATTACCTTAGTTGAGTGGGGAGGGGTCAAGGGGTAGAGGGACAGGAAAGACTTTTCTCAGAAATATTTGAAGTAGAAATTAGTTGTCTACAAAATTGAGAATGACTAAATAAGTTCTGCTTTGCAAACATCGGGAACTTTTTCTGGGGAGCAATATGGAATAATCAGAAGAAGGTGCCTTCAAAATTAATATACTGCTGGATTTGAACCCCTTACCTGTCATTCGATAGCTTAGTGATATTGACGAAGTTATTTAACCTCTTCAATATTCAGTTTCCTTTTATTTAACATAGTGATAATCATATCTACCTTGTTGTATTTGTAATGTTTAAATGCCAATTCAGTTGCATACACTTAACATAGTACCAGATTTATAGCAGATGTTCAGCCAATGTTTATTCTCCTTCTTTACATCTAGACTATAATGCACATAAAGTCCTGTGATGAGGCTGTGATAATTTATATTCCCCCTCTGGAAACATGTATCTTTTGAACCACATTATTCATAGAGCTTTTGAAATCAAGAAGAGTTTATAAAATAAAATATGTGGATTGTTTACAGAGCAAACCAGGGCAGTTCCTGGTATGTTTAGCATTTCAAATTGAGTGCTAATA
>NW_006432669.1:7258825-7272428 GCF_000325575.1 Pteropus alecto
AAAACTAAGTTAGAAAACAATCTGTGCAGATTAAAATATAAAAATAAACTTTTAACAATAATTTAAAACAACCCATTTGTCACATTTTTCCCCAGAGTTATGCAACCAGGCAGCCAGTCCACTGGGCTGGCAGAACTACTTCCTCAAGGGTATTTTAAGCCCTTGACTTCTTGGTAATTACAGTCTGAATAGGTAGACAGCTATGGATAAGAAACTCTTCTGGAAGAAACAGTCTCTGAAGAATGTTAAAAATTTAGAAATGAAAGGCAATGTGGGCAAACATAGGTAATTGGAAGTGACAGAAGTTTGTTTGCTCAAGTCAACCTAAATAAGGGACTTTTGTTTTCAGGAAATATGTGACGTGATATAAGAAAGGAGGTGTTTGAGAAATCCAAGATTAGGGTCTGGCATATGGCATGACTTCATGGGGACTGAGGCTAGAAGGTAGCTGAATCCAAATAGTTCTAGGAATCTTAGCAATAGGAGTGTATACCTATTCCTTCTATTTCTTTCCCGGTAATGTGACTCAGCTATTATACACAGCTTTTCTACTCTCCAATTGGCTTAGTCTTTCTCTCCGATTCAAATATATCCTTCCTACCATGTAGGTGTGTTTGTGTAGGAACTGCTTCCTCATAACTTAGGTTTATCCCACCTTTATCTGATTTTTGTATCTCACTGAATGCTTTTAGTTTCTCCTAGAAAGGACTATAGATTTAGCAATTTATGATTAATGTGTTTAATGATGTGAGAAAAGTCCACCATAGTTTTTACTTTCTCTTTTCAATGGAAAAAAATATGCTAGTAGAAATAAATATTTGAATGAACTAATCAAGAATATAGTTTCTAATGAAATCACAATAGAAAAGAATTAACTGATTAAGGTAGAAAATTCCCATAAAATGATTTAGAGATTTTCAAAGTGTTTAATTAATCAATCAAGTATTAATACGTCATTTGGAACCATTATATTTTTATTTAATTTCCTGAGATAGTATAGTTTTTTGCCCTTACTGGGTCCAGTCAAACTAGCTTTCATAGAAGGATACTTGGCTGTAGAAATGAGGACTTAGTTAATCAATACTCACACAGTTGTTGTTATACTCACATAGGTCTTGAAAACATCTCATAAAAGTATCACAATTTTTAGCAAGTACCAAATTTCTCTCTTTTCCTTTTTTAATATTCTAAAGGCACATGCATAGGACAAGAACACACACCCTTCAAAAAATCAAATAAAACTTAAGTTAAAACAAATTATCCGTTTTTAAATATTTTAAATACGATTACATGCCATTTGACTAGTATATGTTCTGAAGTCTTAGATGATTTCACCATTTTGTGAACATCACAGACTATACCTAAACAAACTTAGATGGTATAGCCAACTACTGACCTAGGTTGTATGTATAGTCTGTTGCTCCTAGATTACAAGTTTGTATAGCATGTTACTATGTAAAACAACATGAGGTTAAATCAAATGCAAGAGAAAATGATGCAATCAAGAGACTAGGCAACCCAAGATATATTGAGGCTGCTGTCAGCATAATATGGCATACTGCTTTATAGTTAACTTTTTTTAAGTAGAAAAAGCACACTCTAAAATAACAATAAAAAGTATTGTATAGTAACCACATTAGAAACATAGCAGTTTATTATCATTATCAAGTATTATATGCTGTACATAACAGTATGTGCTATACTTCTATATGACTGGCAGTGCGGTAGATTTATTTACACCAGAATCACCACAAACACATGAGTAATGTGTTGGGCTATGACATTATAATGGCTATGACATCACTAGGTGATAGTAATTTTTCAGCTCCATTATAATCTTATGGGGCAACTGTTGTATATGGGGACCATCGTTGTCTAAAACATCATTATGCAACAAATGACTACAATGGACTTATTATAAAACTATGTATGTTTTTGGTTATGTAGGTATATTTATAGAGAAGTTTCTGTAATTTTATTTGTGAATAGCTATTTATGAAAATGGCAAACATACTTGCTTCTCTAAAAAAGGAAAACTTTTCCACATCTTATTCAAATTGAATATTCAACTCTTCATTATCAAATTTTTTGTTTATCTAGCCTATTGTTTTAAGCTAGAGGGCATATATGTTTGTTCAGCAAAAATATATAGCTACTTTCTTTAGTCTTTACTTGTATAAATTTTTTTCCAAGTTATTAATACAAATGGAATGAGCCCTCAGATAATGGTGGAAGAGATGGGTATATTTTCCTCTTATCACAGTGGCAAAAACAGAAGATAATACGTCTTAAAATTCAGTAATCAGAGGAAAGCAATTATAGTGTGAGGCAGCCCCTTGGTCAATTTATTCTTGATGCTTGGGAATGGGAAAAAAATCTATTGGTTTCTCTGATTTTCTGAATATATAAATAATGATGAAAAACGTCTTCTAATAATAAACTTCTCTAGTTCTTTTCAGTCTCCCTAGATAAATAATCCTTATAATGGTGCATTTATTTTACGATGATGCCTCTTGTCAGGAGATCCTTCAATCTGTTTATTTACATAACAATGACTCACCTCAAGAAACTGATTCAGGGTAATATACACTTTTTGAAGTGAGAAAACAATATGTTGTCTATCTGTCTAGGCTTATGAATTTGTTAATTATCAGGGAATTAAATTATTAGGGAATTAAAAAGAAGGCACCTGGATACTTTTCTAAATAATTAAAATTTTTAAAGACTATAATTTTTAATTTATTTGAATATGGTAAGTAAAAATAAATATATTAATGTGCAATATATATTCCCTACCATCATACCACTAGACTTCTAAACCCTCAGTTACATTAGTTTTCTTATTATACACAAGAAAAAGATCCAGAGAGGTTCTGTGACTGCCTCAATGTTTCAACAGAGCCAGGGCTAGCGTTAGGATTTGCATCATTTATCTACAAAATCACAGGTTATGTCTGAAAGGATGACATGTTCCACATATAGTGCAATATCTGCAGGCTTAAAGTAAACAATTTAGTCATTATCTTTTTCCCTTTCATTTTCTCTTTCATTTATTTTTATTATTATCAATATTTATTGTTATTATTTAGTTGAGTTTTTATTTCCTTAGCAGGGGGCTTACAAAACACAATAAATATATATTTATAATCAAATTCCTAAAGACAGTAAAAAAAAAAGTAACAATTACAAATGAAACATATATGAAAATTAAGAACTATAAAATAAAAATAACGTAGAGAACTCTGAGATGACATATATTTCTGGTGAAATAAACAAAAAAGTCTCCAAGACATTTTATTAAATAATTTCAATGCATTTTAATGGGCAAATCATATAATGCAAACTTTAGTTCAGTTCATAGGTCCCTCATTGTGATGCTTATCCGTGGTATAGCTTCATTACATTTATTGTGTTCAATTTATGAATATGTAATCATTGATAAAAATGTGTATGTATAATATTAACTCCAGGTACTATCTTTAAAGAAAATCAGATGCCTATTGATTGTTGAAGTTATTTTTCCAAATGAGTGTTAATGCAAATTTATCAAGCTACTACTGAGGCATCTTAATAAGTGAATAATAAAACATAATATTCCTAGATGTTATTTATCATCTAGTTCCTGCTTATATTTGAAATTTCTCTTACTACTCTTTCATGCTCAATGTAATAAAATTAAATTTCTGATAAAATTTTAGATAGTCTCACTTCCATGTCTTTACTAACACTGCCTTCTCCCTGAGAGTCACTAAACCTCCACCATCATATCTTTAATTACAGTCCCACTGTCACAATCGACTTAAAGCACTTCCCCCATTTTTCTCAATTTTACTAGTCAGTAATCTCTGTTCCTCTCAACTTTCATAATATTTTATCTGTACTTTTTTATTTCATTAATCCTCTTTTATTAGGAAATATATAATATGTTACATCCTCTGTTAGGATTTACATTCTCTACCATAATGTATGATGTTTAAAAATAGAAGAAATCATATATATATTGTTTTGTCTTGTCCTCTATTCCATCACCACTCCATCTTGTCCTTTGCCTAATTTAGAATATGATAGACTCAAAATCCAGATAGGTTATGTGATACAACCTGATGTTGTGTCACCACTGGTTATGCTGAGCTCAATGAGGTATATCAGTCAGAAATCTTTTGGCTGCAACTGAGAAACCCAAATTGAAATAACTTAAGCAAAATAAAAAATTCACTTTATTTAAAAGAGAAAATGGCAAGAAATCAAATCTCAAGTAGAACTGACATGCCACCAGAACTCTCTCTTTCCAGCCCTCTTCTATCTACATTGGCTTAATTCTTTTTGATGGCAGATTAACCCCTTCTACAAGTGGAAGCTTCACTGTCTCTCGAACATGCAGTCTCTTTTTGGCCACCAAGAAGCAACTGAGATTTAGATTCCTGATCTCTAGTTCAAATATCCAGCCTCAACTGCTCATGAATGAATCAAACACTGTGTACAGGCAATAGGGTTATCTAACTGGCCAAGCTCGGGTCTGATGCCCATAAAAAGTTAATAACTACAGCCAGAAAGGTGAACTTATAGGAAGACAGTAGTTCCCATTCAACTCACATGGTTAGAAAAGATGGAAGAAGCATTTCTCAAAAAGAAATACTCAGAATATAATAGCTATTTTTGGAATACAAGAAACAGATGTTGAATACAATGATAAAAATGTTGAAGACAAACATGTAAATACTCATTATTTGGACATAAAAAATGATCAGCCAAACCTTTTTAACCAATTTTTAATTCAAATTTTTAAGATTTACTGGATATAAATTATTGACCATAGAAATGACTATTACTATGCGTATCAGACAGAAATGTCACTTGAAATATTTGTTATCACATGGACACTGAACAATCAGAACTGATTACTAGACAATTGGTGGGGAGGGGAAACAGCACTGATGTGAGTATTAGTACATACAAATTGAATATAATTTGCCCTACTGTTAGGGCAAGTCACTAATAAATGCAATATGATTATAGACCCTCTGTGTACCATTTTATCAGGCATTTTAGTCTGCTATACTCTAATCCTAAAAATGGCAAATAATATGATAAAAATAAAAATCAGTATAGGTCCAACTTTGAATTTCTTTAATGTACATAAAATCACTTAGAGAAACTATTAAAATACAGAGTCTATACCCCCATCTTCAAACATTATTTACTATTAGGCTTGGAGTTGAACCCAGTAGCACAAAATTTTAGTAAGGTTTTCAGATTTTTCTGAGGTCATTGGCTCTCCGTTCTGCAATACACTTGGAGAAACACTGCTCTAAATTTCCACTTACGGAAAAGCACCTTAGTTCTTTGTAAGTAACTGGAATAAATAAGAAAACCAACAACCATGAAGACATAGAAGGAGACTAATGTGCTCTCAGCTGGAAGGCTTCTGTTTATTAGGAATTAGGGTAATTTGGGATCATTTTCTAATGGCATGTAATCCCAAAGTAGGGCAACCAACTAACCTGAAAGATACAGATGTGAGAAAAGAGATGAAAATACGGTATAATGTTTCTTGAGCATATTTACCTTGATACTAAGGGCTATCAAGAAATAAGAGATATGCTGACTGAAGAAATAAGCCTAATAATCTTATCTTTAACTCTGTATCTTATAGGATTGTTTCTTTTTCCTTTCATTAGCAAACTATACCCAACAAAAGAAACTAAAGCTAAGCTGCATATGACTTGAGATATTAAAAATTGTAGCTGAAATAAACCAAGTAGCCAGGCTAGATAATCAATGATTGATGTAGTATATGTGGTATGTCTGGACTGTTATACTCTGTGATTGAAATCCCCCAACGGAGTGATGTCAAGAAAATAGCTATGGACTTAAGGTCAGAAAACTCTTATTTTTGCCCTATTTCCACCAACAGCTTTCTACATGACCTTGGGCCACTTACATGATTCCTTTGACTCTTAGCTCTTTCATCTTTAAAAGAAAGAAGAAATTAAGCTAAAGAAAACTTTATTTCTAATCTAATTATCCCATGAAACAAAGCAAAACTTAATTCCTGAATGTAATCAATTATTAAAAAGTGAGACATCTCTCATCTGTCCTTATATCATAACTATCAAAGTAAAATTAAAGAGAACTAGTTAATTCTTACTGTGCAGCTCAAAATTAGGTAATATAATTTGAAGCCTCTTATTCAAAACTTTTAATTTTGTTTTTAATATCTAGTTCAGAAATTAGCAAATTTCTTGGACCCTGGAATAAGGCTTAACACTATCTTTGGCCAGATAGGAATTATTTGAGGAACACCAGAAGGCACAACCTGGACAAAATTACTTCACAGATACTACCAGGAGTGGCTATCCTTTAAGTAGTTCTTAAGGATTAAAGCTATAAAGAATGTCTTCTTTGCAATCACTAACATTATCCAGAAGAGAAGAGAGAATACATGGATTTGGCTCCTATTAGCCAATAATATCAGTAATATCTTGGTAATATAAAGACACAGATCCAGGTTTTGAAGAGCCTGAGATGTATAATTATGAGACTCTCTTTAATTAAAAGTATACAAAAGCATTAATATAAAAGTCGATTCTCAAGGGAATTTTTATTTAGAATAGAAAAATGAATCGAAACAAATTACTGGAGCTTTAGAGGTTCAGGTCCCTTTATTCTGAGACCTCTTTAAACAATTTACTAAAAATAATTACATAAAAATATCTTCTATGGGCGAGGCAGATAAGGGTATAAAATATTTTGTGACAGAAGGAAATTTATCTTTGGGTGGTGAACACACAATGCAATATACATATGATGTTAGTATTGAATTGTACACTTGAAACCTATTTGATTTTATTAACCAATGTCACCCTGATAATTTTAATTAAAAAAATGTTTTCTAAATTCAACCTTACTTTTACTGCCCTTCTACAACATTTGACAGTATTCAGCAACTGCCAGCACTCACAGGGACTTGTGCAAGTAACAGTATTAAGTTTAAAAAGCATCGTGATAAATCATGTATTATTAAATCATCAGTTTAACAGGCAGACAAGGAACAAGAATATTACAGAATGAATGTTGAGATCAGATGAAGAGATTAGAAGCTGACTTTAGGGACTGCTTCAGATGGGTAGTCAAAGGTAGCCACTGGACAGGATGTCTGGGAGTCTCATATGGGGCCTTAACTAGTATGAGGATGTTAAAGATAAACTTCTCATCATTGGATACACTCAGAGAGATATCACTAGCACACCAAACCCTGCTATGAAAGAGAGACACAGGAAAAAAAGAAGACAGGAGGAAATAAAAGAAAAGAATTTGGAAAATGTTGTGGTAGAGCAGAAGGAGGATATGAAAAAAAGAAATAGAGAGAAAACATTAGAAAGAGATAGAGAAGTGCTTAACCATCTGTTATGAATGAAATGATAGTACTAATCACTCAGTTCACTTACTGTATATCAGGCTCTTGGCATGCAGTGAACATAAAACTGGGAAAAAATTGAGGGAATTAACCTATTAGAACAGGACATTACATTAATGATAAATTCTCTCTATTCCCTCGGTTTAGAAAAATGAGACACAGGTCACTGACCTGTCAGAGATGGTACAGTCTAGTCATTAGCAGAGCCAGATCCAGAAGCCTAATCTCTTTGATGAGAAAACATCAATGATATTTTCTCTGGCTGCTTTTCAGAAAAAATAAAAAAAATTAAAAAAATTAAAAAAAACATAATCTTTCTGTCCTCGGTGAATTTAAACACTTTCCATCTGAAGTCATCCACATTCTTCCTTCAAGGCCCATCTCAAATCGATAATGAAGGAATGAATAAATAAAATAATTAATTATGAATGCATAAAAGTTTTTGGGGTTTTTTTGCCAAAGGTAACCTTTTCTGCTTTTGCGTGTCCAGTGTATCTTGCCTGCATATTTTAGAGCATTTATCTTACTCTGCCTGAGTTTCTTTCTCTCCTCTTTCATTCCACACACACAAAGAATTACACACAGAGCTATACGTGCAAATATGTCTATAAACAAAGACACCCCCCAAAACCCACACAAAATCCTCTGAAAAGCATCTGTGCTAACTCATAACTGTGTTGTCTATGGTACTTTACACATAAGGATTTCCTAAAAATTATTTTTTGGGAAGAAATTAGCTCCAGGGCTGCCTGAGGGCACTAGGCACTGGAATTCACCTGGCCTCGGCTAGTGCACTATTTTCTGATAGGTGAAAATCCTATCCAATCTCATGGCTTTGACTGCCATCTAAGTGTATATATAACTTGTCCAGAACTTATCCTGAGCTTCCTTCTCTCATTGCATTATCTAGTCAGATCCCTCCTTCTGAATATCTTATAGGTATTCAACTAAATACTTCTAAAATGAAAGTCATCAGCTTTCATTTTATATATGTATCAGCAAAATGTCAGTCCTCTATTCAAAACTCCTGTGACTCCTGATTATTTACAGATTAAAGTTTGAATGTTTTACTCTGATGATCAAGTCTCTCTATTTTTAAACTTCCTTTATATTTCCCAAAGTGCCTAGATTATTTCCCTTCACATTTCAATGTGCCAGAAAAACTGGTATTTTTATTTCTGGTGATTTCCCATCTCTCTATCTTTATTCCTACAGTTCCATTTACTTTCTTTCCTATCTTTTCCTGTATTGCTGTATTCTTATATATTCTGCATTCTTATAACCATTCTTATAATCCCCTCAAATGCTTTAAGAATACCTCGTTCATGGCACTTATCACTTTCTATCTTGCATTAAAATTATTTTGATATATAGTTTTGATAATTTTACAATTATTTTGAGTATTTATTGTTTCTTTTTAAGAATACACTTGTCAAGAGCTTGAGCACACAATCCATGGCTGATTTATCTTTATAATGGCCACAATGCCTAGCAAAATGCTTGCATATTATAGATGTTCAATAAATGTATGTTGACTTAGTAAATAAGTATTCATTTATTTGGTACTGCTAAAATGTGGATACCTTTACTTATTTTTTTAAAAATCGACAATTATTTACCATGAGAAATGCTCATAGATATTTATTTACTCTGTAATATAATCAATACCTAAACTATCAGCATTGATTAACACTTTAAATAATTAGTATTTTAGAAGTTATGAACATTTTA
The DNA here is from genome assembly GCF_000325575.1 of Pteropus alecto. Taxonomy (NCBI): domain Eukaryota; kingdom Metazoa; phylum Chordata; class Mammalia; order Chiroptera; family Pteropodidae; genus Pteropus; species Pteropus alecto. Next base: position 7,267,974 of record NW_006432669.1, read on the forward strand.
CATTCCCACCAGCAGTATATAAGAGTTCCTTTTTCCCCACAACCTCTCCAACACTTATTACTTATGCAGAGCCTCATGGACATGGATAATAGTTTAGTAGTTACCAGAGGGCAGGAGGGGGAAAAGGGAGATAAATATGGGTAAAGGGGATCAAATATATGGTGACAGAAGGAAATTTAACTTTGGGCGGTGAACACACAGTACAATACACACATGATGTAGAATTGAACTGTATACTTAAAACCTATGATTTTTATCAATCAATGTCACCCTAACGAATTTAATTTAAAATTTTTTTTTTTTAAAGACGAGAACATATAAAATCCAATCCTTAAGGAAAGATAAGAATTTCATCATAACGATTGAATCTAAGTGTACTCTTTATTTCAATGCATCAAAAATTTAGCAGTCATCAAACAGACATTAACAACCAAACCACAGTGCTTTTCAATGTAACCAATCACAGGATTGAAAAGAAACTGTGACATTCGTTTTATGCTTAAAGGCTATTCTTTATTTCCCAGGTGCGATGGGAGAATACGAGCCAAAAATTGAGGTCCATTTTCCTCTCACAGTTACAGCTGCTAAGGGAACAACTGTTAAGATGGAGTGCTTTGCACTTGGCAAGTAAGTACATATTCTTCTATAATTAGACACAATTGTATATTAAAATGTGACATATCTTATTTTTGAATCACTTATTTTGCTAGCTTTTATTTTTTCAGAAGTTCCTTGTCTATTTATTTTTTATAAGAAGGGCAAATGGGAATTGATGAAGTAACCAATTATAATTATCTTTCTAATCATTTCTATGAACAATAATGTATTTAGTTTTGCTATTTTAACATAAAGGAAACTTCTTTAAATAAAGGAAGAGGATTACACTTCTGCCTATGTATCTTAAAATTTCAGTATTCTTAAATTTTGTTCAGCAACTATATTAATAAAAAGAGGATAAAAGGATAAGATGCTACCTGCTCCTCATGTATAGAGTATAGATTTTGATAAGATATAATAAGACAATGGTATAAAAATCATAAAGATAATAATTACAGTGAGCCAATAGATTACTTCAGTATCTTCTGAAGTAATGATAGCATGATAGCACCAGCTGTCAATATGTACAACATGTAATCATTCCCCAAATCAGAAAGATGATTGATATCACACTTTAATGCCTGCTATACTTAATGATTCTATTTCTGAGAGTTTAAATCCCATGATATATAATTACTTGTCAATGATGTTTACAATATGAGTATTGGGTGTAGAGGCAGAAGTAGAATTTTGATTATATTTGATTAGAGCATTATGACTTATTTTAAACAGAATGTTGTTGTTGTTGTCGTTTTTAGGGTGATAAGACCTCAGAGTCCTTTCTAGACTCTATAATTATAATTTGCATAACTGCATCTCTGTCAGAGTTACTAATCATTTACTTCAGTTGTGGTGAGCTACTGGCAGCATAACTATAAAGTACTTAGAGATAAAAAAAAATGCTGTATGAATGTGCTTAAGGTAGATTTAGTGTATGGGTGAGGAAAATATTAGTAAATATGAGAAATTTAGCTAGTAAAATAAGGTTTAGGGCACAAACATAGTAAACACTATGCTTTCTAATTTCAAGATAGATTGAAACAGCACATATGTACAATTCTATTTCAATCTAAGTAGAAGCAGGATCATAATAAACAAAAAACAAATCATGTGGTCATTCTTTTAACTAAAAGGTGAGTAAAAATATGTTTCAAGAACTTAAAATTCATTGAGGAAGTATTTGGACAGATAACCGAGGAAGGCTTCTAAACACAAAGATATAGTTAAATGCACATGTTTAAATAATATCTTAAAAATTGTATTTTTCATCATTTGCCCATGTTGTCGTGTCAGGTATGCCTGAACGTCCAAAGTAAGCAGCTTAATTCTGACAAATACAAAAATAATATATTTTGGTTTGGTTTGATGTCAAAGGTTTTAGTATATCCTGCAGTTAAATAATTCTTAAATGCCAGTATTTTCACTAAAGCCACAAACAAAAGGAGGTCATACTATAAAACAAATTAAAGAACTGGATTTACGGAGTAAAAAACAATATGAGATATTTTCTCAGGCAAGCTTATTTGTAAGTTAGATGTGTTTGCTTTTGGAAATCTTTAAATATGCTTGGTAAATTGATCATTAAAGTCCCTTTCATTCTAGGTAAGATCCAACAGTCAAAATATGTTTTTTTAATACTTTATTTTCTCCAACTTCTTCATTCCTTCTTTGCTATGCCCTCTCCACACTTCACTCCAAATAAATAAATAAGTAAACAGGAAAATAAAGAAGACACACACTGTCAAGATGGTCTCTGTTGTTCATTTGATTTCCTTTTGGGGAAGTGTTACAATTATGATTTTTAAAAAAAAACGGTATAAAGAGATCTACTTTTGCCTAACCCAACACTCTGATGAAAGTAAAAACGGTCAAAGAATAACATCTTTACTTATGTTAATGCTTTCACAGCACATTATCACAGGAGAAGATCATCAGTGCATCCCAACGTGATGACAGCAATTTCAAATTAATACCTGAGCATATACTTAGTTCCCACAGATCACCTGAGCCGCTTGCACTTTAACAGTTACATGGTTCTCTAGTGGATCTTTTGTTGTCCAAGAACTTTAGTATTTGTCATTGGATATCAAGTAGGACCTTGCCACTCAAGCTGATTTTTGCTCTCATTCTGTTCACATGGAGTGTTTCAACCACATGTACCTCATATAGTATTATAATCAAATTCTGGCATAGAGCTTATTGAGCTATTTTCTATCTAGCCTTTGCACTTGCTGTTCCCTCTATTAGGAACACTGTTCTCTATTCTTTTCGTGTTGGATCCCACTTATCCTCTAGCCTCCACTTAAATATCAGCTTCTAAAGAGGCTATCGGTGAATACCTTCTCTAACTCACACTCATCATTCTCTACCTGAATACTTGTATTTCTTTCTTCATAACTTTTACCACAGTTTTAAATTATTTACTTTCGCATTTCTCTACTTCAAAAAATTTCTCTCTGCATCAGTCAGGAATCCAACTGAAAACAGGATCCAACTCAGATGGTTCAAACGAGTTTAGTAAAAGCACAAATTAAAGATTTGTAAGCAGAGTTAAGAGGACCAAGAAAGGAAACTGAGGCATTAGTAGACTAGTGATAGCAAGATATCATTCTCACCCCTAAGCCAGAATAAGCAAGGGGGAAGAGACAGTGTCATCAGAACCAGAGAGAGTGAAGACATGGAATAGGCCATGGGCCACCCAGCAGGAGCTGTGGTAACCATAGTTGTGAAGATATGCATTAAAAGAGCATGACCAGGGAAAAGGTCAGGAAATTAATATCCTGACTTCTTTTTCCTCATTTCTTATGACCTCCTCTGAGGCTCTCAAGACAGCCAGAAGCCAGCTTGTAGGCCCAGAGGTGCAGTTGGCGGTACACAAAGCAAGGCAGAGAGCGTGGGAGAAGAGGAGAGTAAGGGAAGCAAACAGAATAACCAGCAAGTCCCCTTTGTTGAGTTTTACAGCACCTGAGAAAAGGAATCATGACTTCATTCTTCACTTATGTATTCCTAGTGCCTACCACAGTACGTAGCACACAGATGGAATTCAGGAATATTTGTTGAAGAAACTAATGAACTCAGAAATATTGTGTCTATTTAAGCCAATCAACTATTTGTCATTAACAGGTAATAAATAATAGCTTATTTATGCATAAAGACTTTTGACTAACTCCTATTCTCCCAAACAAATCTACCTATATCCACTCCACACCTGTCTCTTGCCTTCTCGTCTTTTCTATTTTATGTCCAAATTTACACTTGTATTCTTATCCACACCTTTTCCTCTCCTTGCCTCACTCTAGCAATATCTTTCTCTCTTAGACTTACAATTTCTCCTTTTCTTTTGATTTTATTCTCAAAGCTTATTATCACATTTATTCATTCTTACTATTTAACAAAAACAACCTTCAATCCCAGAAAGAAAAAAAAAACTTCTCTTTATTGACCCTTAGGAAAGATTTGTTTGTTTCCTTTGACGGTAGAATTTGTCTTTCGACAACTGTCTCTAATTTCCTTTCAAGAGTACTGTGTCCGCTGGTTAAAAATAGACCTGGGAAATAGCAAAGATACCCCTTTTTTCCTAACGAAAGTCTCTGGGCTGAATGCTGAGCAAGAAAAGTCATGTCTACTCCCTGCATATGCCACCAACCACTTAAAATTGCTATGTAATAAAGTAGTTACCCAAAGGCAGCTAATTAAGGTGGCCTGCCTCTCGACTTCTACTCTTAATATTCTGCCTGAGTGGGCTGATGAGCGGTCAGCAAAAGAGAATTTAAAAAATTTTTATTTCCAACTTTGACCCAGACCATTTCTCTCCTTTCAGGAAACATTACATCTACATTATTAGAAGGCAAATGGATA
>NW_006432669.1:7272512-7280071 GCF_000325575.1 Pteropus alecto
AGTCCTACTGTCTGCTGACAACACATTTTTCCTGTGACAACTTTTTTCGTCAAAAACTTCTACATTATACCCAACCTAATTCTGCTAGTTTAATCCAGTACTGTTGGAATTTCACCCCCTCCCCACCTTGTTGAAGCTGGAGAACAGCTTGTGAGCATTCTTTTGACACTAACCTTCCATATGTCTAAAACAGCCTTTTATTTCCAAAGTAAGTAAACTCCCTCCAATTTTTAACACTTTGCTGTATTTCCCAAGTCTTTTTACACCTTTGTTTCCCTATGGATACTCTTTAAGCATTTCCCATTTTTTCTGGGGAAATTGTCTTTACAGAACTAACCAACACCAAAACAGTATATCACAGTTACTTTATGCATAAATTCTCTACTCAGTATTTTATAATTCTATTTGCAGAGAGATTTCTAGGAGTAACTAGTACATGTCCATTGTATTCTACTGCAGCAGCCTATAGAGAAACCATTTGATGTTGGCTAAGTTGAGATTTAGTAGAGGTTTCTTTAGAAGAAAACTTACAGTTTATAGCTTTCCTGTTGACTTTGTACTTAACTTCTGATTAGGCAGGTTAGTGAACTTGTATAATATTGAGATCATAAAATTCTAACCTAAAATTATTTGTCTTCTGCTATTTTCCTTTAAAAATACAGAAAAAGTATCAGCTTATATATTTTTAAATTATCCATGCAACTATGGCTGCATTAATTTAATCCTCTGAACACCTTTAAGAACAGATTACACAGAGGTAAACATCCTTTTCAAGAGAGTAAAAACATAGTTTGTGGATACAATGGAACAGCACTCTGACATAGTTTGAAAGTGTGACCTTAACAACACAAAGAAATTTCCCAGTTTGGCCTATTGAAGATACATGAGATTATGTCATGGGTCAGAGAAAATTCAAGAGAAAGAAAATCTGCCATTGTTGTCATCATTTTTACTTTATAGTTACAAGTAAAGAATCCCTTAGAACCCTAACAAATATTTCAGTTTAATAATTCTCTTTATATGTTGTATATAATTGAAAGTTGGTGACATTTTCAACTGGTTGTACTGTTTTTAAGTCTAGTGTATATAAGTTGTTAACTAGGTAAGAGAGTAAAATGAGAGCTTTCAAGTATGTAGAGTTAGTAACTGCTAGAAGAAGCTTCCATCTCTAGGGCTTGTCCTACAAGAGCTGGAAAAACTCAAACTAGATTACATTGCTGCTTCAGGAAGAGTGCACTGCTAAGGTTCAAGTCACATGAATCTCAAGCAGACAAGAACCAGACTGAGAGGGAGCAGTGTGTGTCTTTCTCTCCTCTAGCCTTGCAGTCTCCCTCTAGCGCCCCCTCTTGGCAGTCCTTCTGTGGTCCTGTAACTGTTCCTTCAGTCTAAAATACAGCAGGCCCTCAAATAAGTGTATCATTCAACATTTAACATTGTTTTGTTATAATGTTCATGAGAAAAAAAATTAATTCCCATCCCAGATTGCTGTCTGTTTGGAGTTTGTACATACTCTCCATGTCTGCACGGGTTTCTCCAGAGACTCCGGTTTCCCTCAACATCCCAAAGATGTGCATGTGATGTAAATTGGCATGTCTACATTGCCCCAGTCTGAGTGAGTGTGGGTGTGGGTGTGAACACACCTTGAAAAGGAAGGGTGTCCCATCCAGGATGGGTCCCACCTGTGTCCTGAGCTGCCGGGACAGGCTCTGGCCACCGTGACCCTGACCCGTAATAAACAGGTTGGAAAATAATTATCTTACTTTCTTTTGTTAATCTTTCTTAAATGTACATATAGCTCACATTTATTTCAATGTTTAATATTATAAGTGTTTGGAATTTATATTTAGAAGTTTGGTGATGTTTTTGTGACCAGAAGTGGGAACTTAACTCCTGTTTAGCCTATAGTAAAATTGTTTTCATTATAGTTTTGCTTAAAGTCACAGTTTCCAAGAACCTGTCTACAATGTTAAGTCTTACTGTATCCTGTCCTCACACTCCCATTCAGTCTTCAAGACAGGTCAAATGCCATTTCTCTGTTAAATCCTACCTGCTTTACTTGAGACCCAATCTCTTACCTTTGGAACTAATGACCACCCGTATTTTTCCATCTAGCCTGCTCGCATTGAGGTGATGTGTATTTCTGTCATCTTTACTGTAGTACATTTTGGATCCCTAGAGTATTTTTATATGCAGCAGGTGCTGAATATGTTTACTGAATTTAATTCAGGCATGAGAAATATGGTCAATCTTTTATAACAAGAGGTATGTTATTGCCTTGGTTTGGTCAGATAGAAGTCTCCAGATGCCTTTCACATGTCTTGGCCCTGAAAATTCTGACCACATTGTATTAGCTACAGTTTTTTGGCATCTTTCATTTCATCAGGTGACCTTTTGCAGACCCCAGAAAGATCACCAGTTATGTCATATAGCCGCCAACAACTAAAATATAAGATTTGGTCACTGATGCTTAAACAACCCTGTGCACAAGGGCAAATTTAGGGTTATTCAGTAATAAAAAAAGCCATATGCTATAAAACAACATCAGTTCATCTACTATGACAATCCTGCAAGCAAATAGTGTTACAGACAGATTTTTTTTTCACTTTACATGTTCCTTATCTTGCTTTTGCAGCCATTAACACACAATCACATCAGCTGTGTTCAAAAGGCCTTGAACCAGTTACTGTAATAATTACGTGAATGACCTTTCCAGACGCATCTGAAACCAGGTGGTGAGGTAGAAGAAAAGAACACATTCAATTTCCTGCCCTTTTTAATTCCTGCTTATCTCTCTTTCAGATAGCTTTTACAAATCACATTTTGTTGTACTCCATCAAATGCCTATTAGGGAACCAAGACATCAAATAATTTTTTTCTTTTTTTATATGTTTATTGAAAGTAAGAAAGTAACCAGTTATCAAATGATAAAGTCGTTTTTACTGTAGTTTATGTTTTCTTTTCCTCAGTCCTTAGCCAAGCTGTCTCAAATGGCTGTTCTCATGTCCCATTGTAACTGTGAGAATGACAAAAATTCCTCTGAGACTTCCCACAGTCTGCAACTAGCAAACATTCCTAAAAGAAACTGGTCTTTAGTTACAGATTAATTATTTATTAATACTATTTTGAACTGCCAGTCACTAAGGGCTGTAGAAATTAAAATAAATAAGAGTTGTGCATATTTGTCTATCAAACCAAGATCAAATCACTTAATTGTTAGATTGATAGAAGATCTGGGGAAAGGAGTTAGTCACTGGACATAGAAATCAATAAATGTTTAGATGTCACAGGAAAGTAGTACGTTATGGAGTTCAGAAAATTACCCTTGTGAGCTATTAGTTGCTTCAGTATTGTTGAAACTAAGGATGCATCCTCATTTCAGGTGGTACCCAAAGGAGATGGGTGCTAAGAGAACCTTGACGATCACATAGCTCAATATCAATTTGTAGATAGGAAACTGATATTCAGCAGGGAAGAGCTAGACAAAGACATGTGAGCTTGCTGGCCAGGCTAATGGTTCGATGCTTCTTCATTTGATGTTCTTTATATTTTCAACATTCTTCCATAGTGCCAACTATGGAAGGGAATGTTTTACTTACTTATTTACTTTTGCACTCAGAGGTGCCATCTAGTGCTAGAGAAGCAATAATTCACATAATTTTTTACACTTGAAGTCACAGTTAACTGATATCATATGTCCAACTTTTCTAGGTCTGTCTTAGGACCACTTAAACTGCCTCATCAGAAAACCTGAATGCTTGCACAAGGCCTCATGGCAAGGAAGCTATAGAGGTAGAACCAGGTCTCCTGATTCTAAAACTAATGCTTTTCTCAACTTACCATACCACTTTTCAGTTGCTAAGAGTAATTTCCATTTTATCATAGCAAATTTTTTTGTATGCACTTAAGTATCTCAATGTTTGAGAATTAGGAATACGCTAGACAAGCCACCAAGGGCATAAAGCAAAAGATAATCCCAAAATGACTGAGATTTTTACTTGGATCAGTTTAGATTCATCCAACAACTTTATTTTGGGTGACCCTCCTTGGAGCTTTCATAGAATAACCTCTTCCACTGGATTTTGATTGTGGATCAGAAAATGGTTGACCATTAACTTTCACAAAGAGGATATAAGGAATCAGTATATCCCTCAGGAGTTTCTAACTCCTATCTCATCCCCCTCCAAAAAAATTTTACAAGATACATAATCTTGATACCGGAGTAAGCCTTTAATGGAGCAAAAGTAGAAGAAATTTTAACCAAAAAGTTGTCAAAAATCTCAGTATACTTAAAACTTAACCCTACCTAGGACTGGATGCTTTCCATATCTCACTTAAATTCTAACCACATCTCCTTTCTGACATAGTTTCTCAATGGATTAAAAACAAGAATACATTTAGGTAAATTCTTTATCCTTCTGACCTCAGTTTCCTTATTTTGAACGCTTCCAGTCTTGATTTCTGTGTTTTATGTAATCAGCCACCCACAAATTCTCACTGAGTGTTCTAATAGAAATTAAAATTAAAATTTTAAATTTAAATTAAAATCTTTTCTAATAGTGATAGAATACCCATATTATACTCTTAAAATTTACTTAAATAACTGCAAATATGCTGGAGTTTCTTTATTTGAGGTCTCATTCTGGTCAATACGCTTAATTACAACACTTCATATTTAAAGCTAACAAAGGATATGTATGTTAGTGATATGTGTCTTACTGATTCATTGTACTGAAAGTGATATGTATCTTACTGATTCATTGTACTATGCACTAAGCTTACTTGTCATATGTTTATTTTTGTCATGTTAGTATTGTTTGAGCTAAGGTAGCATCGAAACTTGTCCACTAGAGAAAGATGAGTTTAGAATGTTAAGGTGTTTTCACACACAATTCTTAGAATGATTTGATGCTAAGTTGGAAATTTAGGTTCCAAACATGATATTCAGTGAGTGAGTCACACATACATGATAGTATTTAAGACATTTTTGTTTTGTATTTTTTATTTCAATAACCGAAAATTTTAATGTCATGATCATGTATAACTTACTGATATGTTACATCTTCCTTGACACCACCCTCTCCCTAACTTCGATAGACGGGTATCCCGCCTCGAACCCTGTGCATCATCATTGGCCTCCTTCAATCTTTTTTTGTAAAATTCCCTCATATCCACTTCTTTTTTTCTTTTCTATCTGCCACAACTATAGTTAAATCTATCATTATTTAACTAGTTTCATGCTCCAATTTTTTTCTGCAAGCAAACTAGAGATATCCTTTTAAAAAAAAAATCACCACACTGATGTTCCACCAGCTTTGGAAATTTCTCCTAGTGTTGTTGACTATCAAGTTCCACTATATATATTTTATCAGTTCTGTTTTCTACAGTTTGTAGACCTTTACTCCTGATTTTCATATCGCTTCCTTTTCCGTTCAGCCTAGTACTTCTTTTAGACTTTTAATTTGATTGTTGATTCCAACTTCACCTCTTAATTTTGTCTACTTGAGATTCTTCAATACTTTGTTCCATAGCCTATGGGTTCAGGTTGGTTCATATAACTCCAACTGAAATGCAGCTCCTATACCCACCCTCATCTACTACATAATGAGTTTTTACTGACACTGGAGGTGACCACTGAGGCTGTCACTTGAAATACAACCTTTGAAGTTATCTCATTCTTTCTTTCTTTTCCTCTTCATCTGTTTAATTATCATAATTGTCTCTTAAATTCATTCCCACTTAGTTGGTGTAAAGTGAACATTCATCGACTGAATTAAATAATTCATCGACATAACAAACATGTATATGTGCTCAAGGGGAAGCAGATATAAACTAGCATACTAAGGAATTCTAAGCTTGAGACCACATATGCATAGGCATTTAGATTGTAAAATTAAAAGCTGAGTGGTTCTATTAGGCTGCACCTCTGAGAATGGCTTCACCTTCATGTAGTCTCGTGCAGTAGTGTCTGTTCCTACTTGTCCAAGTTTCATAAACATAGTATTTACAGTTGATATATGAGCCCTCGTATGATTGAGTTGCCCTTCTAAAGTCACTCTGATGAATCGGTTTTTCTTTTATTAATTACATATTTAAGTTAGTGGTTTCTTTGGGTTTTTTTGGGAGACACTTTAACCTCAACACCACATACTTAGAAATCAAATTCTGTGATCTAATATCAGAAATATTTCTATGAATACCGAATCCCATCAATTCTAGTGCAAGTCTTATTCTTCCCAATTGAGAATTCATCCTGAAATTCAGGATGCATCATATCTGTACGCTTGTATGCTTTTTTCCAAAATATTTGGTACAGAAGAAAACTTTCCCTTATATCTCTGATGACTATGACACCAGGATACAGAAGACCACATATAAAGTTTGTTTGTTCACTTATGTTCTTTTGAGTAACCAGAGACATAATTCAGTCTTTGTCTTTGGAATAGCTCTCTCAGGGCATGATGAAACTTGGAAATAGATGCCATTGAATTGAAGTGGGGAGAGAATTAAATCACAGGGAAAAGACTGTTAATTGAATTGTATTTTTCAAAACCATCTCCTATGCCTTTATCTTAAGAGTGACATTAGCTAGCTTTTATTTATTCTTTTAACCATATTTATTATAAAAAAATTACTATGAATTTAAAACATTTCAACTTTATATTCTTCATTTCTATGTTTTGAAACTAATAGTACTTTTTAAATATGCAATTAAATAAAATGTATCTGCATGCAAAATGTATAATGTATAATCAAAGTGGTTCTGGATTGTCTTACAGCTCGTGCATTGTTGCCTTAGATAAATCATTTTATGATTCTTCATTCTACCTAAGCATTTTCTATTTCACATGGCAGTGAAGTAGAGGGTTTTATTCTTTTTTGTTTTGGTATTTTTTGCATTCATTGTCCTTGGTTGTGTGCTTGATTTTCAGTGGGTGAGTCATACATACATGGCAGCATTTGCAGTAATTAGATTTATTGTATTGCCTATACAAATGACACACGTGTGTGTGTGTATGTGTGTGTGTGTGTGTGTGTGTGTACTAATGGTTAAATCTGCAGAAAAAAATATCTCAAGACAGAGAATGTGAAGACATAAACTAAACATCTGTCATCCTGTTTTTCTTTACTCTTTTTTTATTTGCAATGTAGTATAGCAGCATCTACCTTCTGTTCCTGTCACTGTTTTTGTGAGTAGCTGTGTGGTACAAAATAGTCTTCATGTCAAATCTTTACAATAATATTTTTTGTCTGAAGAATTTTAGCTGATAGCCAATAGATAAAAAAATAATATTCAATGGGGACATGTGTCATCCGCTGTTTTATAATACAAAAGGCAAATGGTAAATACTTTTGGACATTTCTATTCCCTAATTTTCCTTTTATCTGGGCATCAAATCAATCTGGTTACAACTTTAAAATGTCTTATTTACGGCCATTTTCTCAAAGGAAGGTACGTTATGAAATCAGGTCACTTGTTTTATACATCCCTGCAGAGAAATGTAGCCTTCTAAACATTTATGAAAAGAAAACACATCAGTGTTTCCTGCACAGAGCACAGA
>NW_006432669.1:7280084-7281074 GCF_000325575.1 Pteropus alecto
GTCTCCACTTCTGTATAATTCCATTACATTTAGCCATTCTATTAAGAAAATGAATAGCTGTATAATATACCCCAAAGCACACATTTTTAAAAAAATTAACAGCTATGAGAACCAGGTATATATTATAATCGATGGTATGTTGTATCATAATTGACAATGTTTTCTTTCTTAGTCATTCTTAAAATCTTAAAATCAGAAGTATCTTGGATATGATGAATGAGAGTAATTAAGGCTAAAATATCATGTATGTTAAACCCTGACTTAATGATGAAGTCAGTCAGAACCCGAATGAGGATATGATCTTCTTGCTTTTATGTGTGGTTTAACTTTTTATATCTGAATTAATAAACAAAATATCTTTCCTACAGCATTGGAAAGCTATTAGAAAACTGGTTGTAGACTGCATATTTTTATCTTATTAAGTCAACAAAAGTTATTCTATCAAGTCTCAGTTATCTCCAAACATATCATCTGTGATATTCTACACACAAACACCTTCTAAAAGAGAAGATTGAAATATAAAAGAAGCTAGTCCAGAAGAATCCCTCTGTCCATTGTCTTCATTATTTCTTGAGTCTCTGGGTTTTATTGACTGTGTGTCACAAATAACAGAAAATAGAAGAAACATACAAAGTGATATCTGAAGAGATTATGCATAAAATGGTTAGTTACCCTATTAGGTTCTTATTTTGCTTTCATTTTGGAATTAAAGGAGTAAAACAGAAAGAATAAATATTCTAGTACATTTTCAGTGACTAAAATGTGTAGAGAAAATAAAATCTGTTGTTAGAAGTCCAATTAGGTAAATTAGCTGTATTGCTCAAATTTTTCTTCAGGCCGCTTCTTAAAAGCTTTACTAAAGTATAATTAGCATACAATAAAATGTTTAAAGTATGCATTGTGATACATTTTAACATATGTATACATCCATGAAACCATCACATAGCCACATAATGAACATATCCAGAACCTATAAACATTTCTGTATGG
>NW_006432669.1:7281106-7297116 GCF_000325575.1 Pteropus alecto
CCCTTCTTCCCATCATGCATTCCCAGCCTCAGGAAACCACTAGTCTGATCTCTGTTCTGTCACTATAGATTAGTTTGCATTTTTCTAGAGTCTTATGTAACTCAAATAATACAATATGCATTTTTTTTTGGTCTAGCTTCCTTCACTAAGAATAATTATCTTGAGATTCATGTAAGTTTTTGGGTATGTCAACAGTTCATTAATCTATATTGCTGAGTAGTATTCTATTTTATGATATGACATAATGTGTTCATGTATCCACCTGTTGATGGACATTTGGGTTGCTTCCAAGTTTCATCTGTTACAAATAAAATTTCAATGAACGTTTATTCATAAGTCATTGTATGCACGTAAGCCTTCATTTCCCCCTACATAATATGTTAAATATTTCCTCTAAGTTCTTGAATATAACCAACATAGTTGCAATAACTGTTGAATGTACTTGTCTACTAATTCTACTATATGTATTATTTTTGTGTCAGTTTTTAGTTGATCTATTTTTTTCCTCATTGTGAATTATATTTTGCTGATTCTTTGCATACCCGGCAATTTTTTATTGGTGCCAGATATTTGAATTTTACGTTGTTGGATGTTAGGTATTTTTGTATTCTTGACCTTTGTTCTGAGATGTGGTTATTTGGAAAAATTTGATCTATTTAGGTCTTTTTTTATGTTATTTCAGAAAAGACTTGAGCAGCATTTAATTTAGCCTTCATTTTTTCCCACCAATGAAGCAAGACTTTTCTTAATACCCTAGCCAATGGCTCCTGAATTATGAGATTCTCCACTCTGGCTATTAGGGTAGGAACTATTCCTAACCTAGTTGAATTCTGTGCACGGTTTTTTCCAATCCCTTCATGATGTACTTTCCCATCTTTAAGTAGTTTTCTCATATGCATATGTGCTAAACTTAATAAGGGCTAAACTTAATACTTCAGGGGATTTTTTTGTAGATTTCTGACATTCTCTCTTTATGCAGCTCTCCTCTTTTAAGTACTGTGAACTCTAGCTGCCTTATCTTTCCCAGACTCTCAGATTTTTCTCCTCAACTCAAGAAGACAGCTGGGATTTGCCTGCGTCTCTCCTTCCTATGCTGTAGCTTGGAAACTTTGTCCAAGAAGCAAGCTCAGGCAGTTGTACGGCTCAACGTGTTTATTTACCTTATTACATTGAGCACTGTCCTTCACAGCCTGATGTCCCATATTTTGAGATTCCTTTTTTCATATATTTTGTCTAGTTTTTAAGCTGTTTCCTCCATGAAGAATATAGCAACTTTTTACTTGTCTTTATTAGAAGAAATTATACACAAACTCTGGAAAACTCTGGTAATAGGCTGATTCTTTGACCAAATTCTTCCTTAGAAAGAATTTAAAAAAGGAAAAGTGAAAAGCAAAGATAATTTTCTAATTTAACCTATAATCCTAAAAAAATCTGCCAGATTAAATTCACAGAAACTTATAATTCTTCTATAGTTGAATAAGGTTTGTTTGCAGTGCCAAGTGCCAGTACAAGAACAAAGGCTGATTGTTTGAGATATCTAATTTCAAATATCAGCTCAATCATTTACCAGCTGTATGACATCAGATGAGTGACCTTCTTTGAATCTCATTTGAAAATCTGTAAAGTGTATATAACAATGACTATCTCATAAAATTACTCTTGAGACTCAATATGTAAAGAGCTATTAATTTCCTGTTAATTCCTACTTTTACCCTAGTTAGCTGGGATATTTGTGGAGCATTGTTTATTTTAGGAAACACTTGTATATGCTTTTTCTGAAATACCCTCCAAGACACAGTTCATTTCTCAAGCTTTTCCTAAACCAGGAATTCTAGCATTTTATAAACTTCACTCTCTGCTATTATTCAGCTTTTCATGGTTTTAACTAGCAATAGATCAGAGAAAATTTGCTCTCCGGCTTTCTGCTAATAATATATATTGCCACATACCTTAGTTATCCAAAGAAACTCTGAACCTTTAAAAAAATTTTATATATATAAAATGTTATGAATTTTTTGTCAGTTTTATCTTTCCCAAACATCCTTTCAGGTCAAAAGCCTTTTTTTTCCTCCTCCATGAGTTTAAAAAGACTATTTTTAGACCTGATTTTACATATTAAGTCAAGGGTGACATTTTACTCAGGCTGCTAATATTTAAAATATTTGATATAATTGTTTTGGCATCAGATTTGACATACTGATCTTAAAGAATGCCAAGAAGTCACAAAATTTGCAAAATGTAAATACCAAGAGTCAAGTATTTAGAAAAAAATACGTATGTATGAAATAGATAAATACGGCTCCATCATTAGATTTAAAGGCTTAATAACTATTACTATAAAATCCATATGATCTGAATATTAAAGAAATGGTCAAACAATATGTTTGAGACTTATTCTGGTTTTAGTTACAGTATGGGCTAGAATTTTCTTTTATTAAAAAAGATCTCAATAACTTTAAAAACCTGTAGGTAATACAATTATTAAAGAAAGGCAAATGGAATGCAAATATAAATAAAACTCTAGAAAAATGACACTGAAAGGCAAATTTGAACCTTGTTTCTCCAAAATTGATATAGATTGTGGCATAGTCTACCCTTATCTGAAATGATTAGTAGGGTACTTGTGCTTCTTGGTTTTGGGGGGCTTTTGAAGAAGAAGCTTTTTTAAATTAAAAATTCTAATAAATACTGTAAATTTTAAATATGTAAAGAGTGGGAATAAATATTAACAGCCCTTTCACTCTATCTTTACAACAAAATAATGGCTAATGTTTGTCAATAAATTGTTCAATATCCATTTATGTCCATTGTAGGCATATATAAGTCTGAATAATTTTTTTTTATTTTAGGCGAGGCAACCCTTAGTTGACCTCACAGGTTGCAAGTACCTTGTCAGTTTACAATCTCTTATTTTTTATTTTTTATGCCTACAGCACCTGGTCTTCCTAGATGGTCTCTCATTCAAGTACTAACCAGGCCCAACTCTGCTTAGCTTCCGAGATTAGACAGGATCAGGCTTGTTCAAGGTGGCATGGCCTAGACCATGTCTTCTATTTTAAAATTTAGAGTATTAAGGTTTGTTCTGTGTTTTACTCGAATGCAAATTCATTCAAAAGATTGTTCTCCATAAATACAAACTAAACAAGTGTTAACCTTCACAAATTGTTCTGTTCCGTACTCTGGACTAGAGTGTGCTATGATTTGAACTCATAGTATGGGTGAGGGTAGAGAGAAAATGAATTAATTTGTACCAATATAATCAAAGTTTCATGTATAATGTACTTTTGCACTATCAATCTAATGGGAAAGAATGTGGCAGTAGTAGAGAACAGAATGTACTATCTTAAAAGCAGGTGAAAGCCATAGCCTTCTCATTAGCATAGTATATCACTAGCATGGCATCTTAACTACCTGAGAGGTTAAACTATGTCATAGATTTATATTTATGTACAAATATTATAAATATGCCATATATTCTGTATGCCTCATTGTCTGTTCATTTCTCTCCATTTATTCTTGATACATACTGTAAACAGCCAAGAGGTAATATACATGAATAAGTATATTTAGCATATATAAGAATAAATAAGTATATTTAGCATATATAAGAATCCTCTAGCTAGAGGATTGCTTAATTCCTTTGTTAGTTTACTTAATTATAAAATAGAATAAATAAAGCATAGGCTTCTGTGAAAATTAAATGATATACCAAATAAAAATCTGAGAACACAGTAAAAGCTTAATTATTAATAGCTACATAGTTTTATAGTCCAAGAATCATAGATGAATCAATAGCCAGGAAAACCACACTTCTCAAACACAATATTTTCACAGATTAAAGCCTGATAGAAATTAAACAACTGCCAGAAGTCTTCCATAAAATCACAAAACTAGGTCTAGAATCCCCATCTCAGTACCACTTACCTACTATATTTTTACTGCATAATACACAGACAGTAGTTTTATATAAAGCTTAGGTAGCTGCTAGTATCAGTGTTAATGTGTTTTTAACTTAATGATGAAAACATACAAAGGAGAGCAAAGATTTAACTTTCTTCCTTTGTTACCAACAGAATTCATAGGATCAATCGTGAACATATGAACTATGACCATGTTACTTAATGATGGGAGTATGTTCTGAGAAATGTTTCATTAGGCAATTTCTTCAATGTGCAAACACATACACTTACATAAACTTAGATGGTATGGCCTATTACACACGTAGGCTACATAATATAGCTTATTGCTCCTAGGCTATAAGTTTGTACAGTACATTACTGTATAAGAAAATATGAGATTAAATCAAGCATTAGAGAAAATGATGTAATTGAGTTGTGGTAAACATGAGATGTGTAAGGCTGCTGCTGGCATAACATGCCATACTGTTTTATAAAAAACTTTTTGTTTTATGAGTAGAAAAGTACACTTTAAAATAATGATTAAAAAAAACCCACACAGTATATTATAGTAAATAATCCACCAGTAACATTTATTATCATTATCAAGTATTATTATTAAGTATCAAAATTATCATATTCATGATCTTTAATTTCTTCCGTTTTATTAAGCCCTCTGTCTTTATTGCTTACCTTTTATGAGCTAGAGTACATAGTTCACTGCTTTAGTCACTCTCTTTCATATCTTTAACTCTTTTGCCATATGTTCTTTATACCCATTCTTTAAATCTTCACTGAATATAGTCATTCAATGTCTTATGTGCCTTTATTCAAGCTACTTAGCACTACTGAAGAAAGGAGAGAACTTTACAGTATAGTTTCACTATAAGTGCAGTGTCTTTAACCTTACTTAGGCTTTAAGTGCTGCCCACTAGCATACTATGTCCTCACAAGGGATAATTTCATCATCACTTGTCACTTTCCTCAAACCTCCATATCCTATTTTAGCAGGCAATGTCAGAAGTTACTTTACAGAGTTAACTGAAACTCTTGGACGAGAAATGGCTTCACTTTCGGACTCCAAACCTTCAAATCTCTCAACTTCTGTTTACCTTTCTCCTTACCTGTTTTTAGAACAACAACAACAAAATAGCATTCTTATCATCAATTCATATCTACCTTTATTCTGCATCTTATCCCCTTCTGCTTTCTTAGTATATTCTCTTCATTGTTAACCTCAATATTTTAAGTGTCTTTCTCTCTACTGGAATTTTCACCTCTGCATTCATATTTAATCGTATTTTTTCTCATCTTAACAGAATGCATTCTAAATTTCCTTAGTTTCTCTGTACTTTAGGTATAAACTAGTCAAGATGGTAATTTTTACTTCAAAGATTTGATATAAAAAATAAATTCAGGATAGTGATGGCAGGAAGATAGCAGAATAGAAAGCCATGGACATTCCTTCCCTCCACAGTTATACTGATTCAACAATAATACACAGAATAATGCCCTTTGTGAGAAATCTGGAAACTAGTTGAGTGGCTCTTGCAACTTGGTCAAGAGCAAAACTAGCCACATCAAAGCCAGTGGAAATATTTGAGACTCTCTATAATCCCTTCTCCTGACATAGTATCATACAACTGAGAGGCAACCTCCAGATCCTAGTTTTTCCCTTGGGAGGGAAGGAGAAGACTGGAACATGTGTCTAATATTTTGATATTTCCGGGGCTGTCTGTCTCAAAGTGCTAATGAGACCTGGCATACTCTATTCACCTGGGGACCACTAAGAACGAAGATTGTAGTTTGAACTAGCAAGCTAGCTCATGCCACAGCCCCACTCAGTGCAAAGCAATTCAGGTGAAAGAAAACTCTATAGCCCCCAGCTTCTCCTTGGGGAAGGAAGAAAAGGCCTGGACCATACATGCAACATTCAGATTTGAGAGAGGGGACTTCTGAGGAACTAGCTTCTATCTCAGATGTCTTAGAGCACTGACAGGATAGCATACTCTAGATGGATAGGGGTAACTGAGAACAAAAACAAAAATTTCAACTACCACAAAGGTTTGAGTGCCCCAAAATCTCTGGCTGGGTCGATTGGTGAGGGTCTTCACCTATATGACGCCAGCCTGTGAAGACTGGGAGACATGGCTTATTTGTCTATTGTACAGACACTAATACAAAGAGCGAAGTGAAATGAAGAAACAAGAAAATATATTCCAAAGAAACAAGGTAAATATCCAAAAACTGATTCTAATGAAAAAGAGTTATATAACTTACCTGAAAGAGAATTCAAAATAATAATCTTTATATAGATGCTCAATAAGGTCAAGAGAACATGCATGAACAAATGCATGAACAAAGCGAGAATTTCAACCATAAGATCAAAATATATATAAAAAAAAACAAGCAAATAAAACATGCAGCTGAATAATACAATAATTGAACTGAGAAATTCACTAGAGAGTTTAAACACAGAATTGATAAAGCAGAAAAAAGTATCTGTGAACTCAAAGACAAGTTGTTGGAAATTATTTAGTCAAAGAAGCAAAAAGAAAAAGTATTAAAAAGAGTGGGGGAAGACTTATGGGAAACCATTGCAGCAGGCCAATATATGTATTATAGGAGTCTCAGAAGGAATATAGAGAAAAGGTTTCAGAAAACTTATTCATTGAAATAATGACCAAAAACTTTATAAAAATGGGGAAGGAAATGGACATCCAAATTTAGGAAGCCCAATGGACCATAAATTAAATGAACCCAAAGAAATAAAAATCAAGACTTATCATAATCAAATTGTCAGAAGTCAAAAACAAAGAGACAAAACAGCATGAGAAAAGCAACTTATCATGTACAGTGGAACCCTCAAAAGTTCATAAGTGGATTTCTCAGCAGAAACATTACAGGCTAGAATACAGTGGGATGATATATTCAAAGTGGTGAAAGAAAAAACAAAAACTTCCAAGTAACAATATTAAACCTGGCAAAATTGTCTTTCAAAAGTGAAGGAGAGGTAAAGACTTTCTCAGCTAAACAGACCTGAAGGAGTTTATTACCATTAAACCTGCCTTACAAAATTGATGAGGAGAGTTCTACAATTTCAAATGAAAGGATGCTAAACAATAATATGAAAGCATATAAAAGTATTAAATTTATTGGTAAAGATAAATATATAGCCAAATAAAGAATATTATAAAGGTGGTGGTAAGTTACTTTTAATTCTAATATAAAACTTAAGAGACAGAATATTAAAAATAGCTACTATAAAAATATGTTAATAGATACACAATATAAAAAGATGTACATTGTGACATCAATAACACAAGTGTGGGTAGAAGAGTAAGTGTAGAGATTTTGTAAGCAATTGAAGTTGTGATTAGCTTAAAATAGACTGTTATTACTAAAAATTGTTTTATGTAATATTTATGGTAACCACAAAGAAAAAGTCTATAGAAAATACACAGAAGAGAAAGAGAATAAAATCAAAGTGTATCAACACAAAAAAAATATCAATGAATCACAAGGAAGACGGCAAAGATAGAAAAGGATAGACAAAAGAACTACAAAGTAGATCCCCATGATTTACAAAATTGCAATAGTAAACCCTTTCTATCAATAATTATTTGACACTTAAGTAGATTAAACTCTTCAATCAAAAGATGTAGGGTAGGCAAATGGATTTTTTTTTTAAAGCTATAACTTCATTCTATCTACAAGAGATTCACTTCTGATTTAAGGGCACATAGGTTGAAGATGAAGACATGGGAAAAGATATTTCATTCAAATGGTAACCAAAAGAAAGATGTGGTGAAGGGAAACTATACTTAAACAAAATTGACCGTATGTCAAAATGGTCACCAGAGACAAAGAAGGACATTATATAATGATAAAAATGTCAATTCACCAAGAAGATAAAACAATTATAAACATATATACACCCAACATCAGCACATCTAAATATATAAAGCAAACATTGACGGAACTGAATGGAGAAATAGAGAGCAATATAATAGTAACAGGAGACTTTAATATTCCACTTGCAACAAGGAAACAGCAAACATAAACAACTTGTAAATGAAATGAATGTAACAGACACACATAGGACATTCCACTCAACAGCAGCAGAATATACATTCTTATCAAGTACACATGAAATATCCTCCAGGATAGATCAAATATTAAACCACAAAACAAGTCTTAACAAATTTAAGAAGAATGAAATCATACCAAGTAAAATTTCCAGCCATAATGGAATGAAACTAGAAATAACAGAAGAAAAATTAGAAAATACACAAATATGTGGAAATTAAACAACACACCCAAAACAACCAATGGGTCAAAGAAAAAAATTTTTTAAAAAAACCTTGAAATATCTTGAGACAAATGAAAATAAAAATACAATGTATAAAAACTTATGAGATACAGCAAAAGGAGTGCTAACAGGGAAGTTTATGATGATAAATGCCAACATTAAAAAAAAGAAGATCTCAAATAAATAGCCTAATTTCACATCTCAAAAACTGGAAAAAGAAAAACAAACTAAACCCAAAATTAGAAGGAAAGAAATAGAGATTAGAATAGATATAAATGAAATAGAGAATAGAAAACTAGAAAAAAATCAACAAAAAGCTGATTTTTTGAAAAGACAAAATTGACAAACCAAGAGCTAGATGAAAAGGTTGAAATAAATAAAATCAGAAATAAAAGAGAGATTACAACTGATGCTACAGAAATAAAAAGGATCATTTGAAACTACTATGAACAATTGTATGTTAAAAAATTGGGAAATCTAGAATAAATGGATAAATTTCTAGGAACATACAACCTATCAAGACCAAACAACAAAGAAGTAGCATATCTGAACAGTTCTGTAATTCATAAGGAGATTGGATCAGTAATTGATAACCTCCAAACAAAGAGAAGCCCAGAACCAGATGGCTTTAGTAGTGAATTTTACCACATTTAAAGAACTGATGCATATCTTTCTCAAATACTTCCAAAAATTTAAAAGGAGGGAACACTTCCGCATTCATTTTATGAGACCAGCATTACCCAGACATCAAAACCAGGCAAAGATACAAGGAAACTGACAAGCCAATATCCCTAATAAAGATAGATACAAAAATCATCAATAAGCTATCAGCAAACCAAATCGAACAGTATAGTAAAAGGATTATATTCCTTGACCAAAGGAGATTTATCTCTGAGATGCAAGGATGGTCAAATATATGAAAATAAATTACCGTGATACACTACATTAATAAAGTGAAGGATTAAAACCACATGATCATCTCACTGGCTACAGAAAAAAAAATTGAGAAAATTCAACATCTTTTCATGATAAAAACTCTGAATAAACTACAAAGAGAAGGAAATTGCTTTAACATAAGACCATAGATGAAAAGCCCACAGCTAACATCATCCTCAATGGTGAAAAAATGAAAGCTTTTCCTCGAAAATCAGGAACAAAGCAAGGATACCCATTCCTGATACTTTTATTCAACATAGTCCTGGAATCCCCAGAGCAATTAGGCAAGAAATATAAATAAACGGCCTCTAAATCAGATAGGAAGTAGTAAAATTATCTGTTTGCAGATGATATGATCATCTATGTAGAAAACCCTAAAACCTCCACGCAAACAAAATAATAGTTAAAACTAATAAATAAATTCAATAAAGTTTCAATAAAGTTGCAGGATACAAAATCAATGTACAATATCAGTTGCATTTCTATATACTAATGACAATCAGAAGGAAATTAAGGAAACAGTCTCATTTGCAATAGCAACATAAAGAATAAAAATGCTAGGGAATAAACAAATAATGAGTGAAATACTTGTATACTGGAAACCACAAAATGTTTATGAAGGAATTTAAAAGCTCATATAAGCAGAAAGACATCCAGTACTTAGATTAGAAGACTTAATATATCAAAATATACGTTCTTTTCAAAGCAATCTACAGATTCGGTACAATCCCTATCATAAAACCAATGCCATTTTTTTTACAGAAATAGAAAAAAATTTTAAAATTTATGTGGAACCATGAAAAACCTCAAATAATCAAAACAGTCCTGAGGAAAAAACAAATCTGGAGGCAACAAACTCGCTGATTTCAAATTATACAATAAAGCTACAGTAATTAAAATAGTATGGTTTTAACATAGAGACATATAAGCAGAAGGAATCCAATAGAGAGCCCAGAAGAAAATCCACATTTATATAATCAACTGATCTTAGACAAGGGTGTCAAACTACACAACTGGGAAAGGGTAGTCTCTTCAACAAATGGTGCTGGAAAAACTGGATATCAACATGCAAAAGAATAAAACTGAACCCCTATCATACACCATACACAAAAAATTAATTCAAAATGGATCAAAGACTTAAATGTAAGATCTGAAACTATAAAATTCTTAGGATAAAACATAGGAGAAAATATTTATGACATTGATTTGACAATTATTTGTTGACTGGGACACCACGAGTGCAGGAAACACAAACAAAAATTGTCAAGTGAGACTATATCAATCTCAAATCATTCTGCATGGCAAAGAAGACAATTAACAGAGTGAAATATAAGAATGGATGAAAATATTCACAAACCACTCAACTGATAAGGGATTAATATCAAAATATACAGGACATTTAATAGCAAAAACAGACAATTAACAATTGATTAGAAACTGGACAAGGGACTTGAATAGACACTTCTTCAAAGAAGCCATACAAATGGCCAACAGGTATCTGACAAAATACTCAACATTACTAATCTTTAGGGGAATACAAACCAAAAGCACAACAAGATATCACCCTATACGTGTTAGAATGTCTATTATCAAAAAAAACCTAAAAGTAATAAGTGTTGGTGAGAAACTGGAACTCTTAAACATTGTTGATGAGAATGTAAAATGGTTCAGCCACTGTGGAAAATATTATGGAGGTTACTCAAAAAGTTAAAAATAAAACTATCATATGATCTGGCAATCTCACTTCTGGGTATTTATCCAAAAGAAATTAATTCAGGATCTCAAAGAGATTTTTATTTTATTCCATGTCCTTTGCAGCATTATTTACAATAGCCAAAATTTGGAAACAATTTAAGTGTTCGTTGATGAATGAATAAGGAAAATGTGTTATATGTATGCAATGGAATACTATTAAGCCTTAAAAAAGAATGAAATCCTGCCACATAGACAGACCTTGAGAACACTATGCTAAGTGAAAAAGCTGGTCACAAAAGAACAAATATTGCATGATACCACTTATGTGAGCTATATAAAATAGTCGGACACAGAGAAACAGAGTAGAATGGTGGTTGCCAGAGACTGGTGTGGGGAGGAATATGGGAAGTTATTATTCAATATGCATAAAGTTTCAATTATGCAAGGTGATTAAGTCCTGTTGTACAACATTGTACTGATAGTTAAAAATATTGTATTGAGATACAACATGTGTTAAGAGAGAATATCTCATGTAAGTGTTCTTACCACAATATGAAGGAAGTTAGGAAAGAAAGGAGAAAGGGTGGAAAAGTGGGAGGGGAGGAAGGAAGGAAGAAATAAATTCAATGAGTTAATATATACAAGATGCTAAGAACAGTGTCTGGCACATAGTAAGAGCCCAATTAATATTCTTTTATGTTATTATCCCGTTATACAAGCCACAAATCCAGAAACTAGCAACTAACATGGCCACCTCCTTTGTTCTCATTCATACTCTACCTAGCATCAAATTCTGTTAGTTCTACCTCTTAAATATCTACTTCTTATTCCCACCCAATTGTTTTTGTCTGGCTCAGAGTCATTTTTCATATAGATTTGTTCATGAGCCTCCTAATTTTTTTCTCCCTACCTCTAATCTTATTTTCAGTGCATTCTACTTGCTGCATACAGAATATTCTAAACCAAATGTTGGCAAACTGTGCCCACAGACTGGTCACTTTTCTTCATAAATAAAGTTTTATTGGAGCGCAGCCATTCCCATTCATTTATGTCTTGTCTAAGTCTGCTTTCACACTGCAATGGCAGAACTGAGTACTTATAACAGAGACCATCTGGCCAGCAAGCCTAAATTATTTACCATCTCTCTTAAAAAAAAAAAAAGTTTGTAGAGCTTGTCTAAAACTCAAATATGATCATCACATCCTGCTTAAAATACTTGAGTGATTTTCAGTAACTATCAGGAAAAGTTCAACCTCTTAAAATTACTTTTACGATACTTCATATTGCCTACCTCTTCAGTCTTTTCACTAGCCACTGCCAACCAAGCATGAACCATAGTGAATTTCTTTCAGTTCCTTAAATATATCATTTTCTCTCTTACCCCGATATGACAGCACATACTATTAGCTCTTCTCTGAAGACTTTTGTTTCTGCTTGGATAACTCCTATTCATTCTTCAAGTCTGAACTTAATGTTACTTGCTTAAGGAAATATTCTCTGACCCCTACCATATTAGATTGGGTGATTCTATCTTTGTACTTCCTCTAACTCATGCCTATTATTCTTTAAGTCATTATATAACTAATTGTATGAAAGTTCCATATCTATCATGTTCACCATTATAAACCCCAAATCTACCACAAAGCCTAGCACATAATAGGCATGTCATGTGTAATCATTTAACGAATGAAAAAAATATGGCACCATTCCAGAAACTTCCTTCAGCTATCTGCAAACTTAGACTTGCTGTCCTATAATAAAGATAGTATGATAGATGATTCTTCTGAGACCTCATTTGGCTGGATGCAAGGATTTCTTTTAATTTGGAAGATAAGAATTATCTGGGCAGAACTACATGTGGAAAAGGAAGGCGTCCAATTCCCTATGTTTGGGATATGGGCTGGCCTTAGAATTGGCTGCTTTTCCTGTTCCATTACTTTTTTTTTAATGTAAGAAAAACATTGGTAAAAATATGAAGGCCATACCAGGTCACGATCTTACAGAGATTACCAAGATTCCTTACCTAAATTTGATTCTTGCCTAAGATAATTAAAAGTGATAAAAATGACATAGTCTGAGCTATGACTCTTAGGTCCTAAGTAAAAATATCATGAATTAATATATCAGTCAAGAATCAGAAAGCAGAGAGATCTAAAACTTATATTTAAGTTAGATGCTGTTCATGTCTTCTCCCTAAATGCTAATTAATCAAATTATTTGGTGGCTGAAAGAGTGGTCTTTGCCCCAAGGATGAGACCCTCTTAAGAAAGATCCAGGCATCATTCTCAGTGCCCCTGAAAGCTTCCAAACTTTTACAAAGAAAACTTTTGTCTTCAATATTTTATATATTATGTAGCTAGCAGTGATCTCCCACATTAGCGGTTTTGTCATTCATTCATTCATTCATTCATTCATTTATAGATATAGAATCATAAAAAAATACCATTGTATCAATAGCTTTTTTTATGATGGCTTTTTATGTACTTTCTTAGAGAAAAGTTATAAAACTTATTTTTTTTTCAGTTTCTATCTCATATATACAATGTTTCCTTCCTTTTGTGCAAGTCACAAAGGAGCCATAACTGTATATATTTTCGCATCAGATGTAAAATTCATATCTCACTTGTGACTTATGCAAGGAAAATAGGAAGCTCCATTAGACAGACCTACAATTTGTGTATGAATGGTGATTTGCAGTTGGGGAGTACTTTCCTTTGAAATCATTAAATCTTTACAGCTAAGTGTTCCTTCTGCCTTGACAGACTCTGTACATTATCTTATTATGTGTATAAAAATGATCTTTAAAAAATATCTTTAATGACTTCCACAATGGCTGAGTTCATCCAACACTTTTCTTTCTTTCTACAACTACATTTGGAAGCACTTTTTATTCTGTCACTTCAACAGCATACAACAAAAAGCTTGTGTCAGAATTTCAATGTGGCTTCATATAGTCTTTTACTGTCATTAACAGAGGATTTTTGAGCCAAATGAATAGTGCCATTCTCAGTATAATATTAGCTACAAAAAGCTTCTTTATCTTCTGTAAGTTGCATTGCTTATTTTACATGAAAATCAAATGTGTAGTTGTAGCAATATAATTTCAAGACTAAAATAAGGAAAATATAACTCTGCTCTGCCTTACTGTCAAAGCTGACATTTCTACTCATCCTTTTAGTGTAGTTAAAATCAATTTTCTTTTTAAGCAACAACCCCATTTCAAGTTATTATTAAAAAGAAATTGACTTTAATATCATAACATCATATTAAGCAAATTAAATTAAAATAATATCATATTAAGCAAATTAAAATTTTGTTATAATCTTGGATAATTTTTTAAATCCCATATACTTACAGAAAATGACTGAATCATTCTCGATTACAAAACAATGATAAAAAGAAAATTTTAAAAATACAGTCTGCCTAGAGCTATTTACCTGGTGAAAATATTCTTTGAACCTGAAAAAGAAATACAATGTCAAGCAAAAAAAAAAACCTGAAAATTTATTGTAGTAGACAGCACCATAAAGAATATTAGCAGTGTGGAGTCCTCAAAAAACGAAAAATAGATCTACCATAAAACCTAGTAGTTCTGGGCATTTATTTGAAAAAAAAAAAAAAGGAAAACACTAAGTTGAAAAGATACACGCACCCCTAAGTTCATTGCAGCATTATTTACAATAGCCAAGATATAGAAGCAACTTAGGAATTCATCAATAGATGACTGGATAAAGAAGATGTGAGATATACATATAACAAATTATTACTCAACAATAAAAAGAACAAAATCCTGCCATTTGTGATGACTTGAATAGATCTAGGGAGTATTATGCTAATTAAAATAAGTCAGAGACAAATACTACATGATTTCACTTATACGTGAATTAAAAAAAAATCAAAACAAATGAACTAATAAAACAAAAACAGAATCATAGAAACAAGGGACAAACTGATGATTGCCAGAAGGGAGGTGAATGGAGGGATAGGTGAAAATGATGATATGAGAATATAGTCAATAATAGTGTGGTTAATTTACATGATGACAGATGGTTACTATATTTAGTGTGGTGAGCATATTGTACCATGAATAAATGTTGAATCATCATGTTGTACACTTGAAACTAATATAATATTATATACCAATTATACTTAAATTTAAAAAAAGGGGGATCTTTAGAAACATAGTGGAGTGAAAGATATCCCCAGATCTCTCTCCTTGAAACAACGATAAGCTGAACATCTAAAACTCAACAAGGAATACCCAAACTGCACACCAGCATGTCTGAGCATGGGATATGCACATAAGAGTTACCACAGGTCAGAACTCTGGGTTTCGGGCAGTTGCCTGGGAGTAATAAAGAAGTCGCCTCTTGCAGCTGCCAGAGCTCCCTGCAGGAGAAGAAAGGTATGGGAACTTCCCTAATCAGCCTGCCTGGAAGTGCCAAAACTTCTAGCAGCTGGCACCAAAGCCCAGTCATCAAGGCAGAAAGCAGAGAAGCGGGACAGGACCTCAGAGAAACAGTTGATTTTTACCAGTCCTGGTTGCAAAATGGAGGCTGAGCCACAGCTCCCAACTCCCAACCCAAAGGGCCCCTCCCCCCAAACCCTCCAAGACCGATCACCGTGGAACCCCTGGGGTATTGGAGCAAACACTACTGAAACTGTTGTTAACACTGACGGGAATGAAACTGAGAGTAGCAAGTGTGATTAAATATCTACAAGAAAATAAAAAAGATATTTATGCTTTATATAAAGCAGGGATCCAAGAGGCTTAGACGCCACCTACTGGAAGACAAAAGAAAAACACCTTCTTTGCAGCAGGCTAAAGAGAGACCTTTATATAATAAATCTTTCTGGAAAAACAACAGAATACACTTCCATTAATGCCCAGCAGGAGAAATAGTCCATTAAACATCATGAACAACCAAGATGACAAGGCATCTCAGAAAGAAAGAGAAAAATCTCTAGAAAATAAGCATACAGACATAAAAATATGTGACTTAAATGACAGAAATTCAGGATGATATTTCTAAAAAACTCAATGAGATCCAAAACAACTCAAGTCAAGAATTTCAGGAATTGAAAAACAACTAGATGAGCAGAACAAGGAGACTGAAACCCTCAAAAGGAACCAAATAGAACTTCTGAAGATGAAGAACACACTGTAAGAG
>NW_006432669.1:7297151-7325952 GCF_000325575.1 Pteropus alecto
AGATGAAGAACACACTGTAAGAGTTGAAAAATTAAATAGCCAGCTTGGGAAATAGAGTCGACCAAATGAAGGAAAGGATCAGTGATATTGAAGACGGAAATCTAGAAATAAATCAGAAGAAAGAAGAGAAACCAAAGAATAAAAAATGATGAAAGAGAAATACAAGAACTAGCTGATACCATCAGGAGAGAAAACATAAGAATAATGGGCATTACCAAAGGCGAGGAAAAGGAGCAGGAACTAGAAAGCATTTTCAGAAAAATAGTGGATGAGAATTTCCCAAATCTAAGGAATGAGCTGGAAACTGGAATTCAAGAAGTCAACAGAACACTCAATTACTTCAACCCAAAAAGGCCTTCACCAAGACACATTGGATTAAAGTTATCAAAAATCAATGACAAAGAGTTCTTAGGGCAGTCAGGGAAATGAAGATAGTAACCTATAAAGGAAAACCCATTAGATTATCATCAGACTTCTCAGTGCAGACCTTACAAGCCAGAAAGGAATGGAATCAAATATTTAAACTATTAAGTGAAAGGAACTACCAGCCTAGAATAATGTATCCAGCTAAGCTCTCCTTTAGATATGAAGGAGAAATTAAGACTTTGCAGACATACAAAAATTGAGGGAATTCACTACCAGGCCTGCAGTACAGGAAATACTGAAAGGGGTCAGTTCACCTAAAACAAAATGACAAAAAAATGCAGATTATGCTAAAAATTCTTTAGGCTGAGGAAAAACTAATACTACTTGGAAACTCCAATTTCCACAAAGGAATAAAGAGCAAGAAATTTTTTTTTCTTAAATGTGTGTAAATATAAAATATATTTGTTCTTTTACATTTCTGAAATTTCTAATTTTCACTTTTTTCTCTAAAAAATTAATAACAATGTGCTGGATGGTTTATAAAGTATATAGAAATAATTCATATGATAAGAATAGCACAAAAAATAGGAAGGGAAACACATAAGCATAATACATCTGATACATATTGCAAACCTTAGAACAACAATATACATATATACGTGTGTGTATATATATATATATGTGTGTGTGTGTGTGTGTGTACATATATATATGTACATCTATATATCTAAAGGGCTATAGCTAATAATCCAAAAGAGGACTTTAATGAAATACTAAAAAACAAATAAACAAACAAACAAAAAACTAGTAGTAAGTAAAGCAAGGCAAGAAAGCAAAAAAGGAGCAAAAACTGATGTGATAGATCGAAAATTAGTATATTAATGCTAGACTTAAACTCGACTACAGATAATTATATTAAATGGTCATTCACTAAAACACACCAAAGGCAGACATTGTTAGACTGTATGAAAAAGACTCTATAACATACAGTCTACAAGAATCTACTTTTAATGTAAAAAAATGATATACACACGTGTGTGTATATACATATATTTTTTAAAGTGAGAAGATAAAAAAAGTACACCATATGAATGTCAATCATAAAAAAGTTGAAGGAACTACGTTAATATCAGACAAAGTATATTTTAGCATAAGAAGTGTTACATAAGATAAAGATAGACACTTTATAATAATAAAAAGGTAAATTTCTCAAGAAGACATTACAAATCCAAAATGTATAGGCAACTAATAACAGAGCTTTAAATTATATGAAGCAAAATCTGATAGTACTTAAAGGAGAAATGGACAAATTCACAAATTCGCAATTAGTTGGAGATTTTAATACTCTTTTCAAGTAGTTTATCAATTATAAGAACAAAAAGAGAATAAAGTACAGAAGACTTGAACACAATTATTAATCAGTTTGAACTAATTGATATTTAAGAACACTATACCTGCCAACTACAGAATACACAATTTTTTAAAAATCTGCACATTGAACGTTCACCAAGATAAACTGCATGCTGGGCCAAAAGCAAATATCACTCATTATAAAAAGATTAAAAATTTATAGTATGTTTTTTAATTGCAACAGAAATAAATTATACATCAATAACAAAAGAATACTTGAAAATCACCAAATCTTTGGAAATTCAAAACACAACAATAATAAAATTGTCAAAGAAGAAATCACAAAGGAAATTAGAAAATATTTTGAACTGAATAATAATGAAAATACATGTTTGTGATACAGTTAAAGCAGTGCTTAGACATAAATTCATATCTTTAAAAAAAGAAAAATTAGAAAATTCATGATCTAAACTTTTACCTTAAAGAACTAGAAAAGTCAATTAATTTAAAGTCAAAGTTAATATAAGGAAAGAAAGATTAAATAGCAGATATCAATAAAACTTAATTTGGACAGACAATGGGGAATAAAATGAAATCCAAAGCTGGTTTTTGGAAAATATTAATAAAATTGATAAATATCAAAAAAGATGAGATAAAATTCAAATTATCAATAACAAGTATGATAGAGGAAACCACTATATTTCTATCCTAAGTCATTAAATGACAAGAAGGGAATGTTATTAATAACATTTAATTTTACAACTAAACCAAATAAATTTCTTAAAAGGCATAACTTTCATAACTGGCACAAAAAGAAATAGAAAATATGAATTGACCCATATCTATTAATAAAATTGATTTTATAAATAAAAATTTCCCACTACAAAAATTTCAGACCAGAGAGATCACTAATGAATTCCACAACATAAGGAAGAAATTAAACATCATGACCAAGTGGAGTTTACCTCAGGAATGCAAAGTTAGTTTAACTTTTAAAAATCAATTAATGTAATTAGTCACATAAAGAGAATAAAAGAGAAGAATCTTATATTAACCTTAGTAAATGAGGCATATGACAATATTCAATACACATAATGAAAATATTCAATATACATAATGAAACTCTTAACAACATAAGATTGGAGGGAAGTTTTCTCTGCCAGAAAAAGGGCATCTACAAAAATCATTATTCAACATCATAAAAGAACAAAAGTTTTTCCTTTTTTTATCTCTCGTCACTTCTGTTCAACATTTACTGGGTTCCTCAATAGTAAAATAAGGTATGAAAAGAAATAAAACACCTTAGAGATAGGAAAGGAAGAAGTAAAACTGTCTCTGCAGATGCCATAAATATGTATGTAAACTATCTTAAGAAATCTACCAAAAAAATCACTAAAATTAATATTTAGCAATGAACTAAACAAAATATGCACAAGACCTGTATACTGAGAAATTACATAACATTGCTGAGAAATGAAAATATATTTAAATAAATAAGGAGATATACCATTATAAAACTCAATAATGTTCATATGTCAGTTCTCTCCAAATTGATAAATTAATTCAACTTAATCCAGTCAAAATCTTGAGGACTTTATTTTTATAAGAGTTAGTTAGCAAGCTACTTGTAAAATTTACATTAAAATTCAAAGAATGCCCAAAACAATTTGGTAGAAAATGAACAAATTTAAAAGATATAGACACTTGATTTCAAGATTTCCTATAAAATTAATAATAATCAAGAAAGGGAGAAACTGGCATAAGACAGGTTTACAGATTAATGAAACTGAAGTAGTCCAGAAATAGACCCATACATATAAGGTCAATTAGTTTGTCACAAAAATGCCAAATAATTCAATGGGGAAAGTAGTATTTTGAATAGTGTTGTAACGTGTGAATATCTATGTTGAGTAAAATTGAACAGACTGACAGTAACAAATATTTTCAAGGATGTAGAACAGCTGGAAATTTCATACACCTTGCTAGTGGAGGTATAAAATTATATAATTACAAAGGAAAATAGTCTGCCAGTATATGGTTAAACATGTACCTCACATATATGGGTTATTCTACTTCTAATTATTTATTTACTCAAGAGAAATAAAAATGTGTCCACAAAAAACTTGAACATGAATGTACAAAGCAGTTTTATTCATAGTAACTTAAAACTGAAAACAAAATCAATGTCCAACAGTTAACAGGTGACTGGATAAACAAATTTGGCTTATCCATGTATTAGAATACTACTCAACAATTAAAAAGAATGAACTATTGATAATCCACAACAATACAGATGAATTTCATGAATCTTATGTTGAGAGAAAGAAGCCAGAGTCAAAAAAAAGCACAAATAGTATGATTCAATTTACTTAAGTCTAAAAAAGGCAAAAGTAATCTCAAAAAAAGGTTTATTTTAAAATATCACAATAAAAATATTGTACCTTATTACTTGTGGACTTGTGCAAGAGTTTTTCTAAGGAATATAATTAATGATTTCATTACATTACATTAGTGGTCTTCCAAATTACAGAATATGTAATTATTCTCATTTGTAAATTGATTCCAATAGTTTTCCAAACTGGTTATACCAATATAAAACACCACCATGAGTGTATAAGACTTCTTATTGACTGATATCTATGCCTACAATTAATATTTTCAAATTTCTCAAAGCACATTTTGTCAATTTTTTAAGCACAAAATAGAATGTCATTATGCTCTTAATTTGCATTTAACCTGATTATTAAAGATATTAAATGTGTTTTATATGTTTCTTGATTATTTTTGTTTCCTATTTTTTTGTTTTCATTTTTATAAATTGTTTTTCTTATGGAATCATAGGAGTTCTTTAATCTATTAGTCTTTGCAGTTATTTATCTGGTGGTTTGACCTTATCATACTAGATCCTTTAATGAAAAGACTGTTAATATTAGCACAGTCAAAGCCATCAAAAATTTGTTATGGATAGCAATGTTTTACATCTTGTTTGAAAAATGAATCCTTCACTACAACAAAGACATAAAAACATTTTCCTATATTCTTTTCTACAATAGTTCCCATTGGTATCACCATTTACTCAGCAGACAAGGGAAAAGTGAAAAATAGAGGATCATATGGAAGATTTGGTACCTGGATGATGTTTGGTACCTTCTTCTTTCCATATTTTATTGGCCAGAACTCAATCACATGCCTCATAAGGATGCTGGAAAGTGGAGTCTAATTATATACCCAGGATAAAAGGAAAATGTGGGTTTTGAACATTTAGCCAGTCTGTTCTTCCGATGAACATTTCAATTCCTACATATTGAATGAACTTACTCCCTCCCCAAGGGAGGCAAATGAAATCCTGTCTGGTCTCTGCATAAACTCAAGTTCAAGATTTCCAGGTATCCATCAGGCCCAGATATGGATCATCCTGATTCTATAACATATGAACTTAAAAGATAAGTTATGTAGCCTCACACAAAGGTAAAACAGGAATTATCCACAGAAAAATTATTCCATTCAGAAAAGAGAAGAATGGGAGACTCAAACCAGTCACTGGTCCATCACAAATATGAAATTCTTCTGTATAAGCATTTATTTTTAAAGGCTAGTTCCCTTGTATGCAGAGGAGAGAGAGCAGGTTCTTGATTAGACATTGATATTACTCTTTGGAAGAAATTGCCTTGTCTGTCCTCCAAGATATCTTGGCTCCACCCTCTGATTTTTTCCCTTTTTGTTTTACTCCATAACCACAACTGAAATGTGTATTGAGGAGCATTTCCTCCTTTGGGGCTATATAGATTTTGTAGATCAGATTCCTGTTGGTCTACATCTGAAAGACTATAATTGTTTTAAATTGCAAATATTCAAAGTTTTGTTGTCTTGAATTTAGACTCAGTTTCTTCAGCAATGCAGTTATCTCAACATCTCAAACTCTAATTGGCTTCTGATCTGTTTGCTTGCACTCAATTCCATGTACTAGTCATTTCACTTATTCCTTAAAAATAGTCATTAAATCCCCATGCCTTTTTTTTCTCAATGCAATGGCAGCTATCTTGAGGTCATCAGGTTTGGTTAGCCATGGGATTGATTCTTAATGAACCCCTATTACTCTATGATTTTTTATTCTTATTTCCCACTGTCTGGGATCTAGAAAAAGTTATATTTTCCAACTGTATTCGATATGTATTACCACAATAATGCTTCCAAAGATGCCCTGGGCATTGATATCAACCTAAGCAACAGAGAAGGAGTAGAGGAGTCACAGATTTGGGAGGTCAATTTTGTTGCTTTTCATGGCCAGAAATCAGCCTAATGTTATGCCTATTTGCATGTAGGAAAACCAAATGTGTGCCCAGAAGAAAAAAGAAATGGATTTTGGGGAGAGCAGAGCTTTCCAGACTTTGCTGTGCCCTCCATTTGTTTGAAATATTATTCTCTTTCCTATTTTTTTATTGGTCACCCTATTAATTTTATCATGCATTCTTAAAATCTAAAGTTCATTGATATTTTAAATGTTCTCCCTCAAAATAAAAGAACTTTAGGACATGGTAACTATATTCATTCCTTCTTTTTAATTACTTGCTCTTTTTGATTAGTATTTTAGTTTTGTCCCTTTTCATATGTCCACATTGTCATCATTGTTATTGTTGTTATTATTATTATTATTATTATTATTATTATTATTTTAGTAGTATATATTTTTATTACCTTTCTTTTTTGCATCTTAATCTACCTTTCTGGAGTTATTTTCCTTTTTTTTTCTGAAATACATATATCTTTCAATGATAGTTTGGTGGTGATAAACCTGTTTAGTTTTTGTAGATTTGATATCTTTATTTCCTTTTCACTTCTAAAAGGTAGTTTACTATACACAAAATTCTAGGTTTATAGTTTTCTTTTTTTCTTCTAAGCACATTAGATATAACTATTCCAACATCTTCTTCTGCTTCCATTGTTGCTGTTGGAAAGCCAGTGGACATTTAAATCATTGTGGGATTTTTTGTTTGTTTGTTTATAGATAATCTGTCTTCCCTCTCTGGCTATTCCTAATATTCGTCATTGGTGTTCTGTGGCCTAAATTATACTTAGTATATGCAGATCCTCCTTGACTTCCGGTGGGGGAACCTCCCAATAACCCATTGTAAATTGAAAATATGACAGAAAAGCATTTAATACACCCAATTTACCAAACATCATAGCTTAGACTAGCCTACCTTAAACATGCTCAGAACACAATATCCAAAAAACACTGGCAACACAGTACACTGTAGAGTAGCAGCTGTTTTTCCTCATGATCGTGCGCTTAACTGGGAGCTGCAGCTCACTGCTGCTGCCCAGCATCCTGAGAGAGTACGGTACTGCATTTCACTAATTTGGTGAAAGGTCAAAATTCAAAACTTGAAGTATGGTATGTGTTTTGCTTTTGTGACATTTTGAAGTTGAAAAATCATTTAAAGTCAAACCATCGTAAGTCAGGGACTGTCTGTATTGTATTTCCTTTACTTATGAATTCATTTCCTTCATCATTTTGGGAAAACTTTATTCCATTTTCTTTTTAGATATTAGATAGTCCTCTCTAGTCTCAGTCTCTCACTTTTCTCCTCTCACTCTTTTTCTTATATTCTCTGTCTAGATGGCGTCTAGACACCATCTTTAAGAAAATATTTTATTCAGCTATGTCCAATTTGATGTCTAACCCTCTATTAAGTTTTATATTTATACTTTTATATTTTTAATTGTGAATTTATATTCTATTTTTTAATCTGCACAGTTACTTTTATAGTCATATCTTCTTTAGTCATTTTTTATTCTATGATTATTTTTATTCCAAAGTTTATTTCAATTACATTTAATATGAAATTATGTATTTTTCTATATTTTATAATTCTAAAATGATTGAATAAGAATAATTATTATCAATTGGAACAACAAAATTAAAAAGTCAAATTCTACCATTAAAAGACAAAAATTTGCAGATATGAGTCAAAAGTTAAATCTATCATTTAGAGGAATTAGATGAAAACAAAGTGACACACCACGAAAAAAGGAAAGAAATAGAAAGAAAGAAAGAAAGAAAGAAAGAGAAAGAAAGAAAGAAAGAAAGAAAGAAAGAAAGAAAGAAAGAAAGAAAGAAAGAAAGAAAGAAAGAAAGAAAGAAAGGAAGAAAGAAAGAAAGAAAGTTAAGAGGATGAATAGGATAAAAGATTATTTAAAGCAAAAATATTAATAAATTAGAAAGAGGATCATTTTATTTTGATAAAGATTAAAACACCAAAAATTTATTAACTTTTACGAACATTTATTTGCAGAGAAAAAGTTAATCAAAATACAAAATGAAATTTTTGAAATATAAGAACATACTAGTAATAATGATAACAGTGAAAAATTTAATACACCTCTCTTAGTCTTACAAATAACTGGGACAAAAATGAAAAAGGATATAGAGCAGTAGTTTTCTAACACACTCCGTGAAGTAGAGAGATAAGCAGGTAAACTCTAGAACCCTCATTTCTACTTCAAGCAGACTAGCTTTGCTTTTAACTGTTGTTTTCTTTCTTTTCTTTTTTTTAGTATACAAATGTTCCATAAGAGCTGTGATTTGATAAAAGTTAAATTGCTTTAAAATTATGAAAAAGTAAAAATAATGTTTGAATTACACAATTAACAAAAACTGCCTAAAAGATACTTTTTAAACTTTTATCATAAATAAAATATACCTTTTTTCTCAATAGACATGTAACTTTCACAAAAAAATTGATTCTATATTTAACTACAAAGATTAATTCAATAAGTTTCCCCCAAAAAGAAACTATACAAGTCACTATCTCTACATATCAAAATATATGGCATGTGCCTACATCTAATAGAAGAAGAAAAGACAGTATGCTTTTATTATTAACCATAAATAGTAACTATATTGATCATTCAGCTCAAAAATTAGAGTAGAATATAAATGTACCAATCACGAAAGAGGATTAAAAAATTAAAAAACAGACTCATTAATTATAACAAAAAGTAGTAATAAATGCTCAAAATGCTTATTTGAAAAACCAATAAAAAGACAAATACCTGACAAAACTCGTCATTTAAAAATCATTATAGCTAAAATTTATTGAGTCCTCACTCTTCACCATGTATTTTGCTAAGCAATTTAGAAGAGCTTAGTTCACTTAATCCTCAAACAATATTATGCAAATCTTCCATTCATTTATTTCATAAACATTTATTAAGTATTAACTAATGCCCAGCACTCTGTGAGACACTGGACATACTGCTGAACAAGAGAAATTGTGTCATTACTCTCAAGATATTTGCAGTTTGAAGGAAAAAATAAATATCTCCATTGAACAAAATGCATAGAATTTAGATAACTTTCCTAAGGACACATAGCATCTTTGTGTTGGAATTTTAGTTTATCTCAATTGTATTCCTTGAAGGCCTATGCTTCTAACTAAACTGCAATGCTACAAAACGGGGAAAAAAGATTTAACAGTTACTATTTCTATAACTTTAAACAATTATTATTTATATAACTCATTGTTAAAACGTAGAAATTATGGATGAAATAGTTGATTTTCTAGGGAAACATGAATTGCCAAAGATGATGCAAGTAGATATTTAAAAACAACACAATTAAAGAAAACATGGATGAAATTGAAAGCACTGTAAAAACATAAAAATAAAAAAAGCTAACTCTGTTGATATTGACAGAATCGGGTGACTTTCGTGAGAAGCTATCAGTATTCTAAGGAATGTATAATTTCTCTACTATTTAAGCTATCAAAATAGAAGATAGATATAGTCTGGCGTGCTTATCAAGCTATCATTCATAACTGTGATACCTAATCTGTCAAAGCTAGCTTGTAAACAAACCAACCAACAGCTCATTAATAAATAAGCACACATACATACCAACAAACCCAATAAGCTACCGACAATCTCATCTTTGAATATAGGTACAAAAAATGTTAACTTTAAATAAAAAATAAATTAATTTTCACACATGTTCAAAGAATGATATGCCATGCCAACTTAAGGGTTATTACAAAACGCAAGGTTCGATTTTCCTGGATGTTGGATATATGCACCTAAACAAGCAAAAACTGTCAACTCTAATACAACAATTTCAATTCTATGTTTTATTCCTAAGGAATAAATAAGAAAAGTGTTAAAAAATACACAAAATGTTTATTATAGCATTGTTTATAGTAGTGCATAGTACTATTATTCCTATAAGGAAATTAGAGAAAAATATCCTATGCTTAGCAATTATAATCTATGGTAGAATGTTACAAGAGATGCAAATAGTATATACAAAGCACTTCATTATTTAAAAGGAAAAAACTAAATTCCAGCAGACTACACAAATAAAGAAAAACTTTGCTAAAGAGGAGGCATTGAGAATCGGTCTCAATGGATTAGTAGGATTTTAACAGATATGATTGGAAACACACAGAGATGTCTTTCCAGGTCAGGAGATATGGAAGGAAGTAGTGAGAAATCAAACTGAAAAGGTAGAATAGGTCCAGACCATAAAATGCATTAAATATAGATAGTAATAAATAAATCAGTGGAACAGAACTGAGAATCCTAAAACAGATTCAAGTATGTGAGAACAAATTAAATGACAAAAACAACATTCTAAATATTGTGGAAAAGGGATTTTTACTTTCAATGATGCCGAAACAATTAGTTGCATGCCCTATCTCACACTAACAACAAGAATATTGTTCAAACGGATTAAAGATACAACAGTTAAAAAAATAATAAAAAATATACTACTAGAAATACTGCAGAAAATGTGGACATAAACTTGAGTTTACAGATAATTTTATAAATAAAAATTTAGAAATCAAGAAGGAAAAATCAGATGTTTGTTTTTCCCAAAAATGTTTATAAAACTGTATCCCAGATGCCATCATAAACAAACAATACACTGAGGAAGAATTCTTCTGAGAAACAAAGTTTTAATGGTTCTAATACACAAAGAATTCTAAGAAAATTAATTTAAACAATGCAAACAGGCAAATAGATAAAAGAAAAAATTAGAAAAACAACATAAGCTAACATTCCATAAAAGCAGATGCAAATGGACAATAAATTATGAAATAATGTTCAACTATCTGAGAATTCAGAAAAAAATATTAATTAAAGTGGCAAATGTCATTTTTTACTTTTCAGTACTGATAAAAATTAATCACATAAAATGGTGGCAAGGATATGGAGAAACAGTCTCATATATTACTGATAGATGTGGAAACTGCCACTATATTATTGAAAAACAATCTGGCAGTACTTATTAAAATGAAAAATGTACATGCCCTTTGATTCATCAATTCCACTTCTGTGAATGTCTTCTGTAGAAAAGAAAAGCAATACTACATGATATATGTGCAATGTTGTTTATAGCAATATTGTTTCTTAGTGAAAAATTTTTTTTAAAACTGAGACTATACTGAATGTCTAACTATAAGGGATGGTTGATTAAATTCTGCTACAGCAATACAATGGAATGATATTCACATATTAACCAGAATGTCATGAGTTGATCTTGGATATGAGCTTTTAATAATAATAGTAAATATCATATATATTAGTTACATTTTTTTAAAATAAAATAAAAACTCATCGTATGTGTGTATATATGCATTATAATGACAAGGTGAGAGATTACATGCAAACTGTACTCATTGTTGCAGAAAGAATATATTTGCAGGGATGGGGGCAAAAATATTTCTTAATTCACTTAGTTCACAACTTCTTTGTTTGATTCCTGGCAATAGGTATTTATTACTTTTGTAATTTAACCAATCTTTTACTTTAACCCTTTAAACAATCTTACAAAGTTTTTTAAAATAAAGTATAATGTAATAAAATATCTAAAATATTATCTCTGAATTGCTTTCCTGAAATATGAAAGAAAAGGAAACTGTCTTCTTTGTAGTCAAACTACTTATGAGACGACCTGCATGGAAAGTGAAGTATATCAACCAGCACATGATCCTTAATTGTGATTACACTTCATTGCACTCAGCCTATTAAGTACTTAAATTACCAGACAACAGAATCTATGTTCCTAAAGTAAATTAATGATGTTTTTCCTCCTTATGTAGCCCAGTTCCAACAATCACATGGATGAAGGTTAATGGTTATATTCCTAGTAAGGCACGTCTGCGGAAATCTCAGGCGGTGCTGGAAATACCTAACGTGCAGCTGGATGACGCAGGCACGTATGAGTGCAGAGCTGAAAACTCACGTGGAAAAAATTCCTTTCGTGGACAATTACAAGTATACAGTAAGTATTATAAGCAAAGCATGATGCTCTAGTCTCAAGAGTCAAACTGACAATGCAGATCACTTTAAATGTTGTTTCTTAGGCACATAAAAGCCAAATTACAATTAATAATCATACTTCTTTGGTACAGTAAAGCATCATGTACAGTAAAGCATCATGTACTGTACTTCTTTGGTACAATAAAGCATCATGTACAGTAAAGCATCATGTACTGTACTTCTTTGGTACAGTAAAGCATTATGAAGACACATGCTTTAAATTAAAAATGAATGTGTAATTATCAGTTTCTTTATACAGTATAGAGAGTTGATATTTGTGAAACTGAGATATTCCCCTGGCACCAAAACTAACCTTTGGATCAGTTAAAAATCTTGTAAACTTTATTAACTTATTCTTGCCCTTGGCCTGAATCAGGAGTCACAATATATTACCCATGAACCAAATCCTGCTCAGCTGTCTTTTTTGGGGGGGAGGGGGAAATACAAGTTTACTGAAATGCAACCACATCCATTTATTTACATATTGTCTATGTCAGGTTTTGCACTGCTGTGGCAAATTTAAGTAGCTGAGACACAGACCAGCTGACACAAAGCCTAAAATATTTGCTATCAGATACTTTATAGAAAAACTTTACTGACCTCTGGCTTAAATTCATTCATTTGTTGACAAATAGCCTCTACAGCCTACAAATGTTTATATTATCCAAAAATGCCAAAGAGCCAACCAGGTTATGTATAAGAATTGGGAAAACCTACTTCAAAAATATCTACAATCTCCTCTGTATGTCTAAGGATCCCAAATTGCATCTACTTTTCATATGTGCTTTTTTTATAACAGACATTATCAATAATGGGTAAGTGATATGATTCTTATGTCTCAGACAAAGACACTAAAAAAGAGAGGAAAATAATAATCCAGAGCATTGATATAAGTAAATACAGATGCTTCCAATATGAAATTATCCAAATTGCATATTTGGCTGAACCTGCTAAACAACTATGGCTGTTACTGTATCTCAAGATCAGTTTTTCTAAAAAGCTTGATGTTCTTCATAAGGACTCTTAAAGAGTATTTTGAAATATTAATATCTGAAGTCAGTCTGTTTTTCTTTCATTATCTCTAGTAACACCTTTAGGAATTCAGTATTCATCAAATTGACTATGTCATGCACATTTTATTCATTCATTCGCTAAGTCAATTAATGTTTATTAAGTGCCTATTACTGCTCTATATGCTAGCAATAGAGTTTTGAAGAAACTCATGATCCATTGGATTAAATGAAAAGCAAGCTCTACATTTGAGAAGAGAGCATGACATCTGCCGTGATAAAAG
Organism: Pteropus alecto; assembly: GCF_000325575.1. NCBI lineage: Eukaryota > Metazoa > Chordata > Mammalia > Chiroptera > Pteropodidae > Pteropus > Pteropus alecto. The sequence continues at coordinate 7,310,482 of NW_006432669.1, forward strand.
CATATGCAAAGGATTTGGGGAGCATAATCCTACTGAGATGATTTAGGGAAAAGTTTCCAGAGGATTTGTACCTTTAAAGTCTAAACAGAGAAGCATCCTGGAAGAAACATAAAGTAATTTAGAAGTTTGTAAGATGGAAGCACCAGCATTGGTTTGGTTATTTTTAGGCCATGGATATTATATTTGGATTAAATCCACAAGGCAAACTGTTCACAGTTTCTAACATCATTAAGTCAATTCTCTAGCCATAGAGGAAAAAGCTGTTACTTTTATACTCTGAGGAACAATGGCTAACATTCAAATACATTATGTCTCTTTATCCTCACAGTGATAGTGATGATACAAATCTGATACTGAAAGATTGATACAGTTCAACTACTGTTTTGCTGCTCAAAAGCACACATACACACACACACACACAAATGTAAGGAGTCCCTGTTATTCTTAAGGCTATTTGAGAAAAGTCCCAAATCTTTCTGTGTTGTGAAGAACGGCCTATACCTAAATAATAATTAGATTTACAGTCTGGGACAGAAGCTCCTATAGGGCACTATTCTACTTGCCCTCCTTCCCACTTGGACTACTTGATTCATTGGTGGTAGCAATCATTGCCAAGAAAAATAGAAAAATATTTGCTTTCACTCAATATTACTGGTGCACCTTCTGGTGAGAGGATATGCTACTAAGAAACAACTGTGGATTCTCTTTGTCATGCACAATTAGATGTACACTGTAGGCCAAACTAGGTAAGGACACACCTGCCCACACTGTCATGTATTTCTGACAGCGTGGGAAGGTAACTTAGAAGACTGTGGCCTTTCACTGTAGCCCATGTTTAGGGTGGTTTCCTGCCCTGCTCCTGATTTGCCCTGGATAGTCCCAGATTATGTCTATTGTCCCGGGACAGTTATGAATAGTGCCCTATTTCACTTTCAGAAGTATCTTGGTTATTACATATTCACTCAACTCTTGTACTTTTTAAACTGTTGTGTTTAACATGAGGGCTTTTCTCCCCCACGCATCAAATTCTGTAGAATGTAGAAAAATCTTGGCTAATATTTCCACCTGACTAGCAGTAGATACAGATAGCAGGATGCATAAATGTTCCATTGTATCCATAGTTTGTGTTTATAATCTTCTCTCAGGATGCATTTCTGTTGGAAGCTCTGTAACCTGAGTTTTGCATGTTGGAAGGAGTAGAGGCTGACACTTTTTATCTAAATAGTCAATATTCATAGAGTATTGAAAGCATAGTCTTTCTTGTAGCTCACATTCTTTTTGAAAGTATAATTATGGGAATGTTTTTCATATTCAGTTTAGATTCAAAAGATGAACCAAGGTTCTAAGGCAACCTTTTTTGTATTATTTTTTTGGTTAAATCATTAAAAATGCTAATATAGGTGGTAGGTTTAAATTTAGATCACATGTTTTATTGTTTATAACTCAGAATCTGTATTAACATACAATAAATGATATAGCATAAGTAAAGATGTTCATAACACAAATCAATTTTAAAATAATACTCATAAAAAGGAATAAACTAGCAAAAAAATTAAAACACAAAGTTTTGGTAATAATTTGAACCTTAGAATAAACTGTATATTTATTCTATTGAATATACATATCATTTAGACTATAGAGTAATTTTATGGATGAAATAATTTTTTTGATCATTTCTGTCTCCTCTAATTTCTGATGATTAATCAAAAAAGAACTTGTTTTAACTACTCACACAAAATTTTTAGTCTTTATAATTCTAATATAAATTGACTCTTGCTTGGTAAGGTTCTCATTCAAAATGAAAATACAGAATGAAAGAATGAGAAAACAAAAGGAAGAAAGGAGGGAAGGAAAAGAGGAAGGCAGGCAGCATGTTCACACATTTTAAAGCAGTTTTATATATAAGGAGCTCTCATAATAGGAGGTATTTTGTTCACAGAAAAATCTTATTATATAAAGATATGTGATCTATAAATTTAAACATATATCACGTATCCCAACTAGTAATTTGTTACCCTATATAGAAGGATACTGTCACTGTGATTGCTGAATAGTTTATACTTATTATTTAGACTAGAAATATATCAGTATTAAAAAATACCTGTTACCAAGATGCTTAAAAGAAAATTACATTGCATTGTACTAAATATCCTATAAGGTTTCTATTTTCAGTGCAGTGTAGTATTATAGGTTTGTTTTGCTTTTTGTTTTGCTGTAAAATCTCTGGAAAGTATCCTCACAAATTTTAATAACTTCCAGTGTCTGCAAATTTGTTTACATGTAAGCTTTTTCCAGACAAAGACTATTTTTTGTTTTCTAATTATTCTTATTTTCAGCAGTAAGCATTATACTCAGGACAATTTTTATTATAAGTCTATGCTTATTATAAAGATTAATGCTTAGATATGTACACCATTCTTCAAGGTACACTGTAAAGAATAGATGGATTTTAGGAGACTAAAAAACTATCAGAGGGAACAAATAGCTGCCAAGAGCTTATGGTTTAGACACTACTATAGTATTAGGTACTTTATGTAATATTAACCCACAATAGCTATTAGGAATTAATTTTCCTGCTTAACAGATTGGGAAGTTAAGGCCTGGAAAGGTTAAGGAGCTTATTACTGAAGGTCCAAATAATAATAAGCAGTAGAACCAGATTCCAACTTAAAACTAGCAATGACACCAGAAATCAAACCCCAACTATAGGATGCTACCTCTCAGTGAAATATTGAGGCCATGAGCTAAGGCATGGTTGAGAAAGGAATGGAGAGTAGTTAATTCCTATTTACTCATCTGTTATTAAATTGTTTGATACATTAAATCCTCGTCATTAGTTCTTACTCTCTATTTTTCTTTTCTTCCAAATTGTGTTTTTATATATTAGGCATGATTTTTAAAGATGTTTTAGCTATTAAAATACATTAAAATTTTGCCATAGAAAATAATGTAAAGTTGTAGACTTCTAGCTAATAATTTAATCCATAAAGAAAATGTTTTCAACTCATCTTTGGAGAAAATTTCTCACCTTGAGTTCTGGTGTTATGAAAATCATACCATATATATTCATAGTTGATAAAAAATAAAGTTCCAGTTATCACATGGGTAATGGATTGAGGGAAGGAAATTAACCAATATTTTTTATACTCAATCATCATCATAGCCCATTTAAATAGGAATTACCACCTACAACTTACAGATGAGACACATTACAGTTAAATAACTCATTCTTGATGACGTATTAGAGCAAGGGCATGGTAACACTGGGATTTGAACCTACATTTACCCCCAACTTTGTAATCTTTCCAGTATACCATATTACCTCTCACTGGTCCACAGCTGAGAGTCGTAATATTGAAAATGATCTATGTGGATAAAATATGTTGACTTCTCAACACTTAAGAGTACAGGAGCAATGAAGGAGGCCAATAACAAGTAGCATGTAACAACAGATTTTCAAAGTTTCTAATGGCAAGAGATAATAAGCAAGATTTCCTTTATGCACATCTGCTTAGAGTTTTAAAAAATGTAACCTGGAGACCGATCTGAAGCTCAAATGTATTACATAAGTAGTTGCCAATATATAGTGCACCTGGTGAGAGTATGATAGCTTCTGGGTTTAAGGTGCCATATGTCTCTTAAATTTTTTTCACACTGAAATAGATGGCCTGACAAAAGCTAGATAAAAGAGGTTACTAGTTTTCAAAAAAAAAAAAAAAATTCTGGTGGCAGCGTAACAGGTCATTTTTATTTGTAGAATTGTTGGTAGAGTGAATTTGAATATTATTTTAATTGCATTTGTCTCATCCGTTAAATTTTGAGCAGACAGTAAGTAAATATTGTAGCATATTTCTTTGTATTCTCAGTGCTAATCATTGCACCAATAGTGATGTCTAATAAGTACTTGAAGAATAAAGGAAAGCAAGAATTATTTCTTTTTAAATTTATTGGTCACTTGTTGAATTTATGACAAATTCATTTTGGAGTCAGAACTTTAAATTAGGCCATTAGTACAGAGTAATCCAAAAATATGTTTGAAGAAACATTAGTTTGATTTCTAGTTTTTTGCTTTTCCATATGATGCAATCGGTTTTTAAAAGTTTTTTTTCCTAAATTTTCATTTTAGCAACTTTTTAAGATTTTTTTCAATTTCTTTTTAACTCCCACAAGCTGCATATCCCAGCACTAGTTGTAGTATATTAAGACGCATATCAAATACAACTAACCAACTATTATATGTAGGTCAGTGCTATGTCTAAAGTAAATATATATGTTATGTCAGTTCTACTCTTGATGATCTAACTAGCTGGGATGTCAAACAATAACTAAAATATTCAATAACAGTATGTCAGCAACAGAAGAGGGATAAAAGCTACTATGTGATTATATCCAAGTGAATAAGAACTATAGATGTCCAGAGAGGAACAGATGACTCTCCTTTAAGGTTAGGTTTAATAAACCTTATATAACTAGACTAAAGCTTCAATTATGAGTAGAATTAAAAGAGACAGAGAAGTAGAACATTCCACATGTATTGAACAATCTGAAGAAGATGCAGCCTGTGTTTGGAACACAGCAAACATGTCTACTTGGATTACAGGGGTCATGTATAGTTATGAAGTAGAGTAGGAAAGTTTATAGAAAGTCCAAAGGAGGAAACAGAGTTTAATGTTGCTTTTGTATCTCATCATTTCTATCAGTATTTTTAGTGTAGATGACTACAAAGAGACTGATTTTGGGAGCCAGACACAAAAATTAGGATCAATATTTAAAGCTCACCCTGGTAGACTGTTGAATGATAGATTCTAGGCTTAAAGTTGAATCACAGTGTATTCAAAAGCCTACAAATCCTGACTATGCCAAGGTAAGTCTCTTAAAGACTGGGTTATGTTGGCTGGAAGACCGATGAGCTACTAAAAACAAAGTTCTCATTTACAGACAACTAGTTATGCAGCAAATGCTTCCAATTCATTTTTCAATATTTCAAAATAGGATGTAAGAAATATATGCTCCCTGGAGTCAGAAATATCTGACTTTGAAAGTGGTTTCTGTCCCTTACTATGTGCCTTTGGGTAAATTTTCTTAACCTCTCTGAGCCAACGTTTCCTGATTCATAAAATGAAATGTTTGTTTTCAGGGTCAATGTTGCAGAGATCAATTGATAACTGAGTTCAGTGTTTAGGATTAACATTTAATAAATGACAGTTTCTTCTCTCTTGCTCTTTCTCCTTCCTTCTAAATTGGCTTTGGTTTTGGACATCTGCTGTCCCTTTAGACCCACTGATATCCATGTGCAATTTCCTTCAGCATATCTTCTTTCCTTTCTCATACTATCCTTTCCTTTCTTATGCTATGCTATGACTTTACAACTCCTTTACCACAGTATAAACTTCTTAAATATAATATATGTGTTCTATATCCCTAATAGCCTCTAAGATTGAGCAAGGACTAAATGAGGTGAATGAATCAATGACCAAAGTCCTCAGTAGCACAAAGTAAAATATTTTATAGATTTATGGCAAAAAAATGTTGCTAGAAATAACAAATTGTTCAATTTTTTTTTCATATTTATTTTAATTGTTTAAAATAGAATACTTATGGACTAAGGGTCACTTGTTTTCAGTGTTTTTATTTTAAGTATCAGCCAATGGAGGAAAGACTCCAGCCTCTATTTTATATATTTGATATAATTACATTATATCTTTTCTAACTTATAAAGTTTATTTTAACTACTGTCCAATATGTTACTTAAAATTTGATTTCATCAAATGAAATACATCTGTACACACTCACTATAAGATAACCACATAATATACACAGGTAAAGATGCAAGTTTTGAGATGTATCTAGATAACGCCGGTTGTTAAAAAACTAAAATAATTCCAAAAGATACTATTTATGCATTTCTGTTGAGGCAGAAGTTGGTCTCAGGGTGCAGTCTATAAAAATCCATAAGTAAGACTCAAGAGTTAAGTAGATTAATTTGATTAGGGTCAGACTTAACATTTCTAAAAAAAACCCAAACAAACGAATTTCAGGATAAACAAAGAAGGAAAGCATACTTCGGAAAAGCTGAATTTAATGTAGTCTTTCATTCAGATGCTTCATTTTCACATTTTCAATAGTGTTCCTATAACATAAATTACCTTTATATTGAATGTTCTTCCACATTTATTTTGCAAATACTTCTGCTGCAGGTCATTTATTGGCTACAAGTAAATATAGTACAAAATCGTAACAAAAAGAGTATAAAACGCCAATCTAAAAAAGCAGTCTGTTTAAAAGCAGATATGACATAATTCTTGTTTTATTTCTAATGAATTATTCAGCAGAATAATTTTTTTTCTAGATTTTGACCGTACACAATTCTTTAGAGCAGTGAAAACTATCTTGTCATAAAACAAGCAACCTCTGCTAGCTTATAATATTAGAAACGTCATCATTGACAAACACAGAAAGGTGGAAGTTTTCCAAGTGCAGCAAAATTGAGGTCAGAAAGACAGAGAAAAAGAAGTGCTTCCTCTGTCCAGAACATATTCTTGAATTGCCAAAATTGGAGAAAGTAAGTGGAGGAGGGGCGATAAAAAGGAACCGGTCTCTCTGATTTTTCCCCCCTAACTTATAAAAATGAACATCTGTGTTAAAGAACCATCTCTGAACCCGACTTTCATCATTATATTATAGCATCCCTATACTGGGCAGCTCAACAGGTGCACAACAGGTTGTGCTCTAGGTTCATTAAAAAAGGCATTTTGGCCTATTACTCAGAATTCTATTATCCCTACTGTTCTAGTGCCTAACAACAACATATATCAAGGATAGACTCCCCGCAGCCTGGTTATACCCAGCTAACTTCTGGCACCAGATTCTTAAGATAACTACAATTAAAACAACTAAAGGAAATTTAGCAACGCAGTACAAAAGTAGGAGCTGGGGATTACATTTTACCATTTAGTTGGTAAAAGTAGTCCGATCATGCCCGAACTTTTATTTACGCCGTGCGTACAAAGCTCCGGAGCCGTGTCCCTTCGCGGCCCCATTTGCACGTGCGACCGCTCCACGCGGGGCCGCGCGCCGACATCCACTTCACGGGCGGCCGGCTAGTTCAGCGGCTGTGGACGCGTCCTTTCGCCCTTGGCTGGCGTCTTCCCGGCCGGGCCAGAGCCCCGACAATTCCGCGGACGTCTTTCATCCCGTCGCGCCGCTTGCGGCTTGCTCGCGCGGCGCACCGACGCTTCCGCGGCGGGGCTTTGAGAGCGCGCGCGCGCCTGCGAGGCCGCGGCCCCGGCCCACGCCGCTCGCCCGGGGTGTCGCGCGGGCCCAGCACGCTTACCGCGGCTCCGCGCTGCGCCGGCTTTCTCAAGTTGCACAACCGCTTCGAATCGCAGCCACAGCACACTCTTTGTTGATCAAGGATTCTTCCTCTGTTGTTATTTTGCATATTTGAAGAATGCTAGTAAGTACAGAAAAAACTGTACACCAAGTGAACTTTGAATTTACAAATTATTTTCCAAAAGCGGTTCGGTTTCTGTTAAGGAAAAAAAGAGCAGTTATCAATAAATGGACGTGTTGTATTACTTCAACCTGTGCTAACGCTGCCCCAGTACTTGGAAAAAGTGATGCCTCTTAAGTACCTGACTTCCTACTAAACAAATTATGGTGTCTTGAGGGAGAATCTAGCCACTGTTTTGAAGTGGGGAAACAAGATATACTTCTTTTAGCTTACAAAAATGTTTTAAATGATCGCAATATCACTACTATACATTTTTTACACGAGAAATACAGTTCTGTGTGTAATGCAAAGCGTGAATCAGTAAAATTACTGCAATTAATAGGTCCATATAAATTTCGAACTTGGTAAAGTGAGACTGGAATCTCCCTTTTTTTTAATGCTTCAACTCTTACAGCTTACCCACACTGGATAGAAAAACTGAATGATACTCAGTTAGACAGTGGGAGCCCTTTGCGATGGGAATGTAAGGCTACTGGAAAACCCAGACCCACATACCGTTGGCTGAAGAATGGAGTGCCTCTCCTAACTCAGGTACTGTTGGATAACTATTAACCTGTCCCAGTGTACTTTTGGCAGGATTGCACATAGGACATACTGTCCTTTATTCTTCTTGAAAGCCATTTCTTATGTCTTAAGTATTTGGAGTAATATAACAAATATAGAAACAATTTTTATTTTCATTACCTCATTACTATTAAAAACAATACATTGTTTAGGTTTTATTTAATCCTATAAAGTCATGAAAACATTAATGGTTATTATAGACTCATTGTCATTTCTAGCCAACTTTTAGATAACATCTAGCTTGTTGCTGTCACTTTGCGGATGATGGAGTTAACTTCAATGAGTAAAATGACTGGCCCGAGTTCATGTATCTAGTAAGGGACGAGATTGGAGTAGAATCCTAGTCTTCTGTGTCCTAGGCAAGGTATTTCTGTGACATCCTGCTACCCATAGACTTAAATATCTTTTTAGTAAATCTGCCTTTTTGTAAAACAACTTAATGTGTTCCGGATTTGAAAATAAATCAATTACTATTTAATTTCAGAATAATGGTAATTTTAGCTCTTTCCGTTATTGTGGCCTTTGCAGGAAAGTGGACACTATTTACGGCCAAAATAGAGGAAGAAGCGAATATAAAGTTGAAATTCCAAACACATTCTGCCCAGGGGCCTTTTGTCTATCATTTACCTCTTTGGGCTTCAGTTTGCTTCTTTGTGAATTGAAGAGATTAGATCAGATCCTTCCCACAGTCCCATCCAGTTCCAATATTCCCTTATTCTGAAACCAGTTAGATCAAAACAATTACACAAAAAGACACAAATAAAAAGAACTATAGAGCTGTTTAAAAAAAAAATGTGAGGGAAAGGGTGGAAATCCTGTCATTGAGTTATTTGCCTCTTTCTCATTCTTTCTAAATCTGCTACCAGATAAACCTTGAGAAGGGACTATGCTGGTTATATTTTCTACTCCCAGCATCCAAGTAAAGTAAATTCCACTGGCAAATAATACGTTTGCAAAGTGAATGGGTTTATTTTGAAAATGGTGTCAAATTACTTGGTATCTCTGTTGATAAAGTACTACTCACTAATGTTTAAAAAAATGATTTGCTTGACATTAAGTAGACAAGACACCTGGTTAACAACATTTTAAATTTAAAATTCGTTTTTGAAATGTGCGCTTGGCCTCCGTTTACCTTAATTTGCACATGCTCCGTTTTCTGTCTTCTATATTGTTTCTTCTTATAATGAAGTTTACATTGTTTTACCAATAATTTTATACAGAATCCAGTTGCAGGGCAGTTTTTTTTCTTTGTGTTGTTTTGTTGAGAGAAGTGAGAAAAAGACAAACTCCTCACCAGATCAATATAATAAAAGGATTCTTGCTATGACCTTAACTATACTTAACCTTGATGCCTCAGTCCTTTCTATCATGTGAATCCCTGCTTCTCCTTTATAAGATGAATTCTAATAAAAGCTTCATCTGCCGATTGTACTTTATGAGCTTAACTTGTATACCAAGCAAAAGCAGCTCCATTTAAAAACAAAACTGAAATAAAACTCAGAAGAATAACTACAGGAATATATAGTTTTAATTTCTTTTCTAAGAAAGTTATAATTTACATGAGATGTTATAAAATAAGATAAATTTGCATTGCTGAGTTGTCAAATAATGTTCAACTGCATTAATTGCAGGCTTTTTTTTTTTTTTTCCTCCCCCTTGGTCTAGGAGACAGTAACTGCTGCAAAATCTGTATGATTTGTTCACTTTCTGTATCTAATTTTATTTATTTCATTACAGAGTAGGGTTGAGATGGTTAATGGAGTATTGATGATCCACACTGTGAACCAGTCAGATGCTGGAATGTATCAATGTTTGGCTGAAAATAAATATGGAACCATTTATGCAAGTGCTGAGCTAAAAATTTTAGGTATGCAATTTCTAAGTAAACAAATAGGAAAAAAGTTGGTTTTTTTTCATGCTCTAATTCTTGCTATACTCGAGTTTCATGATATGATTGCAAAAACCTATTTTATGGCTTGAAAAAAATTCTCTGTCTTGCGGATATATATCTTTTAAGCTTTAGGGGACAAGTTTACATTGGGTACAGTTTGTCCCATAACTTTTTTATAAGGTTTTTCTGACTTTTTAACAAGTTTACACAATATGTCTGTTCTATGATATTAAAAAAAATCATATAAGAAATATATGTTAACTTCCAAGGAAAAATGCCTTGAGGGTGGGGGATCAGAATGTAGATTTCAAGCAGCCTCTCCCTTCTCCCATAGCAATGCTTAATATTTTTCCAAGCAAGCTCCTACCTACCAGTAGACATGTGACTCCTTCAAGGCACCCACAATAAAGCACTCTCTCATTGTAGGACATCAGCTATTATCATCATTACATGAAAGGGAGTCTAGGCATAGCCGTCTCATAGAGTTATACCCTTGATAAAAATGTAACCAGGAAGTAGCACTACTTTATTATTTAGTACAGGAAAGAATCCAGTGGAACAGGCTACCCAGATTGAGCATATTTGGGCTACTGGAATGGATTTTACTTTTTTCCTACTCTGATGATTTCCTAAACTTTGGCTCTGGATATTTTATAATACAAAGATAAATACTTAGGTGATCTTAACTCACTGCCTCCCAAAAGTGGGCCAGGAGCCCAAGTGTACTTACTATTCACTTAAATTCCCAAAGCACGATATTAACAGGAACACCCAAGATCTCAGGAATCTGGGAACTTTACATATCAACTAAATGTAATACCATAAACCAACTTATTGAATTATGAATGTTTGAACTTAAAATTTCTCCACATTATAGCTAATTCATCCAAAGTAGTTAGAGGAGTCCATGTTTCAGTCTCCTACACCTAATCAATAAAATATTAATGTACTTTCTTGTCAGTGCACACTCCAACATTTATTAATTAAAATCTGGTTTGGCCTTCACCTAGTTAATAGTTTACCCAGAAACATTGTGAAATGAGTCTCTTTCTCATTCACTAGACTTATTTTCAGAATTATCTTTTGTAAGTTCTATTCTCAGTAGGCAACCAAAAATGTTACCTGCAATTTCCACATGAGACTTTTTATTTTTTTCCAACTTCTTAACCCATCTCAATTGCATACATGTTTTTATGTTACATACGTATTTTTAATGGTTTTATGCCATGCATTATACTGCTATATGATGGACATAAAACGCTTATGAAATATCCACAAAATTGTCACATTGGTACAATAATTATATCAGAGACCGTAGACTTATACAGTAGACATATTTTTCATATTCTCTTTTAGGTTCAAAAGTGTCTTTCTTTTAAAAAATATTGTTTTCGTCTCTGTCTCATGAATTATTGTAGTCCAGTATCCTTAACTATAGCTGCCCAGTGGAATTACCTGGGGAACTTTAATTAAAAGTGTCTTGGTGAAAATGCAGTAAAAATAATTAATGATCAGACCTAGGTAAGTAATTGCAACCAATGATATCAACTTTTGATTGAAATTTAAACAATTCCATTTCTTAAAAATGTATTTCTTTAAAAACTGCATTCAATTGTATTTAACATTCAAGTAAAGTATGCTTTAGTTAAGACTCAGGAAATAGATAACAGAATTGTCTTCTCCACAGGTAACCTCCATTTTTTCAAAGGAAGCCCCAAATATTCTTCCTTGGCTGGCCCCTTTACTTTTTGCCCAAGGTGCTCATTAGTCTTTTATAATTAAAGTTGCTAACCATAATTAAAAAGTGTTATTTTTTTAAAACAAATCCACTTTGTGGATCCCACATTGTATGAAACCATCACCTGGTAATGAAAAGAACAACCAATAAGGTATCTATTCATTAATAACTTAAATTTTGAGTTATTATCTTTTATGTGTATAAATATTATATGATTTTATTAGAAATGTATCCCAGTAGAAAAAGTTGCAAAATATTGATGTATCTATCCTGCATTAGAGGTTATTGTCATAGCTTCTGGTAGAACTAACATTTTCTTTTTAATAGCTTCAGCTCCCACTTTTGCACTGAATCAGCTAAAGAAAATAATAATTGTTACAAAAGGCCAAGAAGTCGTCATGGATTGCAAACCCCGAGGCTCTCCAAAACCAACCATCTCTTGGAAGAAGGGAGACAAAGCAATTAGAGAGAATAAAAGGTTAGTCTATTTTCATAATTCAAACTCTTAACATCAAACTTCTTTGAAGGTGCAGATGATACACACAAAGAAAAAGTCTTGCAGTAATTGTGAAAGGTATTTCATGAACAGATTGAAATATGGTTTTGTCTATGAAGTGATTAACAGAACCCTAGGTTCTGCTTCAATATAGTCAAACTGTTTTTGAATCTGTGGTGTTTCAGCACCAACTGGGAATTTTATCAGGTTATGAAGAAAGCAGACGTGTTTGTTAAGCTAGCTATTCTGGGTTTTCATTTTGGGTCTGCAGATTTGGGGATCTACAAGTTGCCTATAGTTATTTTTAGATTGTATCCTCATTTCAGTGTTAATGTTAAAAGTAATGTAAACATATTCTGGATCTTCTGGATAATTACTTTATAACAGAATAATTGCAAGTGAAATCTGTGCCTGTCTGCCTGCCTTTTTGTTTTCAATCATGTTGATGCAAAATATTATAGGATTACTTCAGTTGCCACAAGCAAATGAGAAATGTGCAGAGGGATATATAATGTGTAAAGATTTGTCTTTGGTAAGTAAAGCCAAAGGGCATTGCAGAAGTACAAATGAGAAAAAAACAATGAGAGAAATATATCATCCCATCATAGTCTGTGTATGCCAAGTTCAAAAGTCCCATCCTCTACCAGTCATTACCATGTTAATGTTACAAATGGTGATTTGGCTTTGACAAAATATCCTCCAATATGTTAAAATAATGTTGCGTATGTTGTTTTAGGGTATTATTTTTTATTTGATCAATAAGGATAGGAGTTTATGCCTAGTTTTATGTTTGTCCAGAACTAAGTAATTACATAGCTAAGTAATTTGTCAGTATTAATGGTCCATGTGAATAATTCTTAAAGTAATTTTGGGATATTTTGAAATACTTGAAAATTTTCTTTTGATGTTTTTGTTTACCATTCAAATCTGAGACACATTGATTTAAAATGCCTGTGTCAGATGAAATAATTTATAGAATAATTGGATTCCATTTGGACCCAAGGATCGATGCTTCCTTGAAGGGGTATCATCTGGGATTGGCATAGGTCATACTGGGCATCTTGTTTTGAAAGAGAATTTATCATTTTTAGTTGGGGCAGGGGCCTGGGAGTGGGCAAAATCACAAACCATAAGATCAGTGTTGCATATGGTTGAATTGCATGTGAATGAATTGCATTTTTGGGGGGATTGTTGCTTATTGAAATATTTTTAAAACTGGCACAAACCTTATTAAAGCAGATGAAAAAGTATTTTTGTATTGTAAGAACAAATAATTTATTACTTGGTTATTTTTTCTGGATGTATTGGAAATTTTTATAATGTACATATTATATACATATAAAATACATATTATTATAATATACATATAAAATACATATTCCAGTGCAAGTCATTCCATTTGATATGCATTACTTTGTTTTATGTGGGCAGCATGTGAGCTTTGTCTTTTATTTTAGTCCACCACAAAAAGTTCCTCATTAACTATTTATAGACACCACATTTTGAGTTTAAAAAATTAGATGATGTCTGTTTGTCAAAGCAAAAAAAGATTATGAGTTTTCTATTACAACAAATATAATGATAATAAACTTTTTATTTTCCAGAAGTTGAAAAACAAAGTTGTGAATTTTCTAGTTTTCTTGATTCATTTTCTCCTCACTGCTTACCCCTTGGGTTAATGAGACAAATACACTGACCTTAAACTCAAGTCACTCAGTTTTTCCATATGTCAATACTTCTGGTCAACATACTAGTCAGGGAGGAATCTGAAATGTGAAATATTTGTATGTTTATTTATTAAACTGAAAGCAAGACTTGGCCACATTTACTAAACATTTTGCCTACTCTGATATATATGTTTAGGTTTGTGAGATGGTTTAATTTAATAACTCCAGAGGTATAGTGCATTTTTACACTTAAAATTGACAAGAACACTTATGAAATATCGTTTTTACTGATGTATGATTTGTTATCATATTGGGCAATCCCAGGTTTCATGAAGAATACAATCTAATTAGATATAAAAATAGTCAAGTATTAAAATAAGAGGCTATGATTTAAACAACATAATGAATTTTATTAAACAATAAGAAGATGCACATAGATATTTGTAAAACTGCACATTCCAAAAGTATGAATGGAAATTTAAAATGTATATATTATACATCCTTTAAAATAGAATCTGTTACATATAAATTTTAAGTCACTTTTGTTATAAACACATCCACCATTTGATTAGAGTTGTAAACATCATTTAAATGGAAAAGGAGATGTTAGAAAACTGTTAAGGCTTTGAAAACTTTGTACCATATATATTTCACATCAGGGCTACAGATTCAAATCATGGTTTATTTTATCGTAAAATAAGTATATTCACCATTCATGTGATCTACATCAAATATGTTCCTTAGTTATCCAACCTACAATTATAAAAACAAAAGTTAAGTGAGTTAGCTTTGCCCTTCATTCACAATTTTTACAGTTCTTTGGGATTCATTCCACATTAGAGGTTGAAACAGCCAATAGCAGTTTCCTATATGGGCAAACAAAGACTAGCCTTGTATTAGGGAAAAGGAGTTAAAGTAATAATGTGTTATAAGAGAAACATTTAAATTTAAGAAATATTACTTCAAGCATAAAATTATTTTGGAACAATGGCATGAAAATGTAATGAAATATTTCAGTTGCAGAAAAATATCTAAATCATCTGAAAATATATCAGAAACTCAAAAAAATGAATCTGAATCTAGAGTTAAGTACCATTTAACTCTAAACTGTAAATGCAATATTGTAACAACTGAAGGTTAATAATAACTCATTTATTTTATCAACAGAGTGCCAAACAACTCATTGGCTTATCCTTTTCTGCCAAATTTTGATTGTTTTTTTTGGGGGGGGGGTCTTCAAAACACCTTTTTTTTTTTTTTGGGTGTTCACCCTTTTCACTAAAGAAATACATAAATTATTTAAAATTTGATAAGTAATAAGTATAACAGTATGACTTTTAGAAAAAAATCTAATTAACAAAAAAGTTGCCTGCTTATATATTACAAAATGTTTCATTCACTTGGCCCTAAATGATACATCTAAAGTATGTAAGAAAATAAAGCTTGTGAGTTTTACGTAGTTTGCTGTTTGTATCATAGGATGAGTTGTTTATGTTATAGAATTTTCAATATGATCTGCTCAAACAGTAAATATTATTATCATTAATAATGATGCTGATTGCTTAAAGTGTATAGCATTTATAATTTACAAAGCACTTTAAC
>NW_006432669.1:7325998-7354884 GCF_000325575.1 Pteropus alecto
CCGCTTATTCTATGAGGTTTCAACTAGTTATTTAATTCCCTTATTTGCAAAATTGGAATCCAAAAGAGTATCCTCATTTGGTTGTGAGAATTGAGTGAAATTTTGTATGTAAAATACACTGGCTAGTGTATGGTATTTAATAAGTGTTCAATGAATGTTACTTTTAACGAAATTGCTGCTACTGCTTCCTATGATAGTAGTGGTGGTGGTGATGTTGGTATCATTTGAACATTTGGATCATTGAATACTGGCATCAGTTTTTATCGATAGTTCTGGAAAATTTTACCACTGCCCTTCTCTTTCTCCAGTAATTAAGGGGGAAGATACTTAACATTTAAGTCATCATCTTGGATTAAAGGAGTCTTTTAGGTCCTGTGTGATAACTTTATTATTCATCAACCTATGTTCCTAAATTGACATTCTTTGTCCATCAGAGCCCCAAACCTCCACTGCTCGTTATCTATTCCTGGCATGGCCATTCTCACCAACCTTACTGACTCCTAGTTCAGTATATCTGGGATAGTTTCTGTACAAGCAGGCTGAATATTTATTTGTTCCATGATCAGCATTAGAGGCCATGTACAAATAGGTGAATATACCTGGAGAGTTAATGGAAATAGAAAAGAAGCCTTCTAAAGACTTTTTTTTACTCTTCTTTTTAGGGATTTCTGGGTTTTGCCCCATTGCTTTTAAAGATCACCAGCACATATCCACTTAGGTTTCTTTATCAATCATGTCCATTTTCATACTAAAACTAATAAGCTCCAGGAGTACTAAGACGTGAAATGTTCCATGGGGATTTTCTCTTCTAGTATACTTTCATTCTGAATGTTCTGCTCATCAAACTCATATTGGATTTTCACTTCAGCTCATTATTTCCATTACTTGGCCATTAACTTTTGTTAAAATATAATCACCCAGAAGCACTCCAGCAGTGCACAACTATTAAGCCTTCATTATTTCATGTTCAATTTCCTGTACTTTTTATGGACAAAGACAATCTTGGCTAAAATGAAGAATGGGTAGTTTTTGTTAAAACATAGTTTATTTTGTTTTCTTCCATCTGCATATGTATAAACTATTATTGAACCCCTAGAATATGTTATATATATTTAAAAATTATTTATAATTATTAAAATTTCAAACTAGTTTAAGAACCAGTTTTCATTTCTAGGCAGAGTTACAGAGACAATAGACTAAAATTCAAGTGAGTTCTAAAGAAATCTTGCATCCAAAAAAATTATCCTATGGAGGGGCAGTATTATAGTGTAATTTTTGTTTTATGGGACTGTAATCTAAGCAAAGACTTGTCCAGAATCCTGTGTAATATTTCCCTACTCACCAAAGGAGCTTCAGAACAGCGAAGTTTTCAACTTACTCATTTAACACGCACAGAAAATTGCACTTGAAGTACCCATTAGTTGACATCTAGTGGGAATTCATGTTGTGTTCATTAGGCAACAATGATCAGACTCACATACTGACTCACAGACATATGGAAAAATGAATTCTTAGTGCAAGCCCTAAAGGACAATGTTACTGAGGGGAAACTGGGTCTTCTTTCTTTTTCTAAGGAAGAGGAGGAATTCATGGGTGTAATTAGGGTCTTGTTTTTGTCCCTTTGTTTCCACCTACATGCTGTGTTTGCTAATGAACAAGCTGTTTTGTTGTTTCCTCTGTGACAATGTCTTTTACATATTAAGAACATAAAACAATGTAGACCCTAGATATCATGCTTTTTTTTTCAGTGTCTAAGAAATTGTATAATGAGGGAAAATGAGCATTCATATATCTATTGACTTCCTTTGTAAATTAAAATCTATACTTTCAAAGGAAATACAATGGTCAAAATGGCATTATTTGTCTAAGGGAAGAGAAGCCTGATAGCTGACTACATAAATTTAATACCCAATGTGTTATTACTCAGGGATGGTAACTTACTGTTCCATAGGTCCATTGAGCTTAAAGAGATAAGGAGGAAATGGCCTTACATTTATTATTGTGGGGTCAGGTTGCTGACTTCCTGGTTTTAATGAAAACTAAATGCACAAGGCTCTGCCTAATTAACTTTCACCACTTTCTCTTTAAAATGCCAGTAAAAATAAAATAGCAAAAAAAAAAAAAAAAAAAAAAAAAAAAAAAAAAAAGGAAAAGTCATAACAGCATTGGAAATTAATGAATATAGATAAATACTTGGCCTTTAGGAGAACTCATTCCTTCAAGTATAAATGGGCTTAATTAAGAAATGATCAATAATTTGTTTAAGCTTAGACCTCTAAACTACAACTAAGTCAGGATAAGAAGCCAGTAGAAGGAATCTTCCACTAACCTACTTTATACCTGTACTTGCTAAATTCAGAAATTGGGCCTCACTACAAAGGTTGGCTAGAATCCCTCTGCTACAGGGAAGCCACTCTTTAAGGTGATAATATGTCATTCTCACTACTCCACTCCATCAATACCAATCCAAAATATGTTTGGAGATTATGAATCCAGCAGTAGGATGAGAGAAATTACTATTTATTTATGAATCACTTCAAATTGTATCACTTCAATAGGATTTGAAGTGATTCATAAATAATAATTTTAATTACTAGTAATGTAGAAAACTAGTGAAATCCATATGTTCTAGAAATTATTTAATTTTATATACTGCTCCTAGTAAAAGAAAGAATACAAACTACTTCAAATTTCCAAGGATTCAATTTACCTCTACCTACTCATAAGGATGAGAGGATAGAAATCAACAAACAGCTTGCCCCCACTTCCCAGAAATACCTTCTAATACGCTAATTTCAGACTACACTGAACACACAATTTCCTCAAATGTGTTCTTCATTTTCTCACTTTATAACCTTTACTCAAACTTTCTTCTTTTTCTGTCCTTCCCTTCTGAAGCATGATATTCAACCTCAAAAATATTTGAAATACTAACTCAAAGGATAGGACTCTCTTATGTTTTCTGACCATTGGAAATGCTTAATCAGTTATAATTATCAAGAAGCTGTAGTTAGTAGGAAGTTAGATGAATGACTTAAGTTGAATTTAGTTCTCAGTATGTGCCAATTCACAACTTTCTGATTTAGATATTGTCATCTCTGATACACATATTTTAAAATTTAAAGTCAAAGGGTTCAAGTGTCTTGTTCAAGGTCATCCATCACAAAGCTGAGCTTTGAAAAACCAAGTCTGGTGCTAGTCAATTATTTTATGATAAGGTGCTAGACTTCCAGGGATAGGCATGATATAACAAATTGTTTAGCAGTGATGTTAATTTCTGTCTACCTGGAAAATAGTGATGGAATTTCTTCTTAGTGCCTATAATATTTTTGATAAGGATTCAGCTTCCCACTCTGTACCCAAAAGCTGCACAACCAACTTCCTAGGTAGTTTCCTCTTCCCCCTCCCCCACACACATTCACATACACATTCTCTTTACAAACGTTTACAAAATCCTCAAAATAGCTTGCTTTGAATCTAATTTTCTTTCCAATGAGAGTCATAGAGCCAAACTGAAAACTAAGTGACACAGTGCCCAAAATGTCATCTTGCCTTTATTTTTGTCTTTCTTCATTTTACTTTATGGTAAACTAGACCACATCAGTATTGACAATCCAAATATAACAAATACTTATTCTTTCTTTTCAGTGACACATTTATCAGTTTATATTATAAATGTTATAGACAAAATGATTCTAAATGCATTATGCTTCTGGAATGTGTTTTAATATTTTTACATTGTAGATTACAAATCTTCAAATAAATGACATCCATTTAAATACAGTAGACATACTATAAAAAATCCCTCAAATTATTTGTTCCTAATATTTTCCAAATTTAAGGTCACGGAAAATCTAAACGTTTTTCTTCAAAGTTCTTTAAACTTTTCTTGTCCTGCTCTCACCACGTTTGTTTCTACCCTTTTTTTTCTTAATTCTTAAAATATAGCAAAACAGGCCTCAGCTCCCAAGAGGAGATAACACTGAGGAAGTCACTTACTTTAAGCTGTAAATGACAACAAAATAATTCTGACTCTGTTGTGCTATGAACACCTCCAGTTTGTGGCTTTTCATCTCTAGCTAATTACCAGTTTAGCAAACAGTTCATAAATTCTACTTCTCATTATGGTTCATTTATCCCAGTTACTATAAATTGCTGAACAAGTTGCCTGGTTATGCTCTCTGCATAGGCACAACTTGAACAAGCCATTAATTGCTTAAAGGCTTTTCTTTTCCAAAAGCCCCCCAGACTACAACTTTCAGCTTAATTTGTCCTTAATACAAACAACATCTAAAATACTTGGGAATTCAAACATCTAAATACATGCTACTGACTGATCCTACTACCTCCCCAAGTGACTCTTCAGTGAATATAAAATAGTGAAGAGAGAAGATTCTGAGGATATTTAGAAAAAAAGTATTATATGAAGGAGATTTTTAGCTTCCTCTGAGAGTTACATAGTCACTCCTTTAAATTTTTTGCATAAATCACGACCTAATTTAATTGTGGTTTATTCATATTGGGAATTAGAGGGCATAGACAGAATGATAACCTTGACAACAATGAAAAACAACCTGTAGATCATTTCCATAAAAGATAACCTAAATAAATTTTATCATTAGCATACTTCTCTTTGCTTAAGTAATAGTTATTTATGAAAAGGTACACAGATGGATAAATAGATGATAGATTGGTAGGTAGGTAGATAGATTTTAAGATGACTGTTATGTTAGCTGGTTGTATCTGGAGGTTTCAGGGCACCAATTTATTTTTGTTTTTCTCTCTTTCTATTTGCAAGTGGTAGCTGCACTTCTCCTTTCCCTAGTGTCATATAGTATCGCTATTACAGGGGGTGATGTGAAATCTGGCATTGCCCCAACAATATGGAGGGGGTCCTCAGTTCTTCTCTGCTGACACAGTAAAGAATTATAGGTCAGCAAGATTTAGAAAAAGTAAGATTTATTGAAGTACAGTTTTTTGAAGGAGACAGGCCATGCCAAGGAAGGCTGTAGCCCTGTGGAATTCATGAGGTGAAAAGGCAAAAGATAGAGTGTGCTCCAAGCAGGGGTGAATTACAAGTGAAGAGCTGTAATGGCCTGGAAGTTGGGAGGTCTGCATTATATTAGGGTTGTAATGGGTGGTTACAGGGACAGTACTAAATGATCAGCATGTTAGGTCATTTTGATTGACATTTGGCTGTTATATAACTTTTTGCCTACTGTGCATGTACTCACCCAGAATTCAGTCTATTATAATTAGATTCATGAACTTCCAGGGATAGGCATGATATAATAATGGTATAATGAGGCTGAGGTTACAGGCAGGTTAGGGTAGTACTTTCTGCTCATGCGTTTGTGCCTGGTTTAAGACAGCAGATTTTATGGCCTTTGTGCCTTAGGATGTAGGCATAATTTGTAACCATAAAATAGGTGTTTCTGGGAGGTCCTTAAGGGAGGTTATTGTGGTTACAGAGCTGGGCCATTGCTGCTGTTGTTCTTGACTACCTAACTAACTCACAGTATAATTACTGTTTTTTTCAATTAAATTCATTTCAGTGAAAACAGCTTTATTAAACATATAATGTATGTAAGACACTATATCAATAACAAGACAACTAAAAAAGATTCTTATCCCTCAAGAAGGCACCTGTCTAATGGGCAATAAAACTAATACATAGATAACTATAACACAGGTTATTTAAGGTAATAATAATGTAGAGTTAGGAACATAGGATAGTTATATATATTATATAAGTATGATTAACAGTATATAATTAAGATAACAATAAAAATAACTACCCTTTATTGGGCACTGGCTACTTTATATATGCATATTTCAGTCCTCAAAATAAAGTAATATTGTAGGGAAGATATAATCATTCCTGTTTTAAATAAAGTAAATTGTGTCACAGAGATATTGCCTAAGCTCACACACATAGTAAGTTACAGAGCCAAACAGAGAGTCCATTACTCTTTGAACCCAAACAGTTCATGGTCTATTCCACCGTATAAAAAAATTAGAAAGTTAAGAGGAAAAAAATAAAATCTGAATAGAAGATGAGAGAACTCTTGTATGAACTGCAAATCGAAATGGTTCTTGAATAGAATTTTCACACAGATAGAATATATTTGAGAAAGAGTTTGGAATTTGCAAAAGCATGGTCATGAATCCAGGACATTTTTGTGAAAAGTAAATACTGTTATTTGGCCAGGGTATATATTAGGTGTAGAAATGGAAATAAGCTGGAGAGATTGAATAGATGAGGACAAATTGAGGAGAACTTGGAAAGACAGTTTGAATTTATGCTTAATTTAGTAGCTAAAGGGTAGTTTTGGAAAGACTCAATTTACATCTATTTTGGGGCATCTGTCTTTATTATGTAATTTTAAAAATTATAAGTTTTCCTTCACAGAAAAATGCACATTATTGCTCCAATCTTCCCAAAAGAAAAAAAAAATTAAATGACTTAAATATAAAAAATATGTAAGTAAATATTATTTAAATGTCTTGATCTTATCAGTGAGCTGGTGAGAAAGTCAGGATGAAATAGTAAAGCTAGGATCTGTGCTTACCTTAGAGTTAAAGCCATGCACAAAAAGCCGGTTTTCACTTCAAGGGCATTTACTGACATTAAACATTGGTTTTTACATGTTACTAGGCTTAGAAGGAAGGCAAAACCCAGAGCATGTCTCCTGTAAGACTTGGCCCATGAATGATTACCCCTAAACCATGAAGTGAACTACTAGATATAAATCAACCCACTCAGAAAACCATGAAGAAAATGATCTATCTCATGTCTTTGTTCTGAATGGAGAGGGAAAATCTTTCACTTAGGTTTTGTCTATCAGGCAGCAATTTATAATCCCTGGATGGCCTGAATAATTCAATGTAATTGAATTTAATTAAGTTAGTCTCCAATAGGAAGCAAACCCAGGCACTTGAGGTATAAAAAAGAATGAAAAAAAATGAAAGTATCAATATGTCAGTATAAAAGTTGCCATATAAAACAGTAAAACAACTTTTTAATCTCGTAAGACTGGAAAAATATATCAAAAATTGAAAGCAATAATAAGGGTCTTTAAAGTGTTTTAAGATGCTTAAATTATTTGGAAATAGGTTAATGTATTGTTAGAATTTGCTAAGCTTAAGCCTACTTAAATTTCTAGTATAATGAATAAAAGGATTGAAATAAAGTGTGCTGTTTCCAAACTAGTGGAGGAAGTAAAAGTAATGAAAAAAATTAACCAATCAAAAAACAGAGAAAAAAAATGTGCAAATTATATATCAAATGAGGAACAAATACAAAGTACAAAATAATTTAGTAAAAGTAAACTCAAACATCAGAAATTACTATAAATATTGAACTAAAAAATCTAGCAATCAGCTGTTTATAAGATGTTTAAAGCATAAATAAATAAGAAATAAAGAGGGCAAAAAGACTTATCAGTTAAATATTAACACCTCTCCTTAAAAACTTAACTATATATATATCAATATCAGAAAAAGGGACAGTAAAAAAGAAGCATAACGATGGTCACTGTATAATAAAAGCTTAAATTGATCAAGCAAACATAACAATTTTAAATCTGTACATACTTCATAGATTGCCTCCAAATTGCAAAATAAAAATTAACACTTCTATAAGAAAAAATAAGTGAATTCACTATCATATTAGGAGACTTTAACTCACCTCCCTTGTATTTCAGAACTTAGAGGAAATTTTATGGCTTTAAATGCTTGCATTCAAAAGAAGAAAGCATAAAATGGAAGAGCTAAACGTCTATGTTAAGTTAGGAAAAAAACAAAACTAAACATAAACAAAATAACAAAAGCAAAAATTAAATTACAAACAAATATCAAACATAGTTGGAGGGTTGATAAATCCAAATATCTAAATATCAGTCCTTTTAAAAAACTGAGAAAATTGGCACATCTCTAATAATCAAGAATATGAGAGAAGACATCAAAAATATTAAAAGAAAAAAATGGAAACATAAGCACAGACTCTGCAGACAAATCAAAAAGTAATAAGAAAAAAATGAAGAATAATTGAATGTCAGCAAAGTTTAATACTTATATAAAATGAATAAATAAAATACAATTTCTCAAATTAGCTCAAGAAGAATTAGAAAATCCAAATATTCCACTCACTATTATATTAATAGTTAATATAACCTTCACACAACACACTCCAGGTTTAGATGTTTTTCCCGGAAAGGTCTACCAAACAAACTAAGAACAAATGATTCCAATCTTACATAGTTATTTCATAGATTAGAAAAGAGGGGAAATAACCTTACTAACTCACTTTGACAAGGATGGTATGAGAAGTAAAAATACTAACCAATCATTCTCATGAGCATAGATGTTAAAATTTTAAACAAAAATATTTGCAAATAGAAAACATCAATCAAAAAAAGATACTGCATAACCAATTTGAGTTTCATATAGAAAATAAAATTGGTTTAACATGGGAAAATCAATACAATTTATCACATTAAAGATTAGACAAGAAAAATCATAAGATTTCTCAATGGAGTAGAAAAAAGCATTTGATAAAATACATCTATTTGTGATTTAAAAGAAAAACTCTCTTAGCACCTCGGGAGAAAAAAGAAACTTCCAAACCTCTAAAGGTATCTTCAAACAAATAAACAAAAAATTTAGAATTGTGAAATATTAGAAACATTCCCTCTGAGACTGGAAACTAGAGTTCTTGCAATCATCATTTCAGTTCAGCATTTTACTGGAGGTCTTAGCATAGGAAGACATTAAAAAGTATGAGAATTGAGAAATAAACTTTCATTATTGCTAAAAGATTTAATTGTATATGCAGAAAGTCCAAAATAATCTATAGAAACATTATTTGAATTGTTTAGAGAGCTTAAGTAGGTTTTGAAATACAAAGCAAAAATAAATTTGCATTTCTAAAACAAGAAGAGGGAGATTTACAATGTCATCAAAGGAAATTGCTTCTGAATGGGAGGTCTTGGAATTGGTCA
This sequence comes from Pteropus alecto, assembly GCF_000325575.1. Taxonomy (NCBI): domain Eukaryota; kingdom Metazoa; phylum Chordata; class Mammalia; order Chiroptera; family Pteropodidae; genus Pteropus; species Pteropus alecto. The sequence continues at coordinate 7,335,001 of NW_006432669.1, forward strand.
GGGAGGGATAAATAGCATTCTTCTGGGATTAGTAATGTTCTAATTTTAATTAAAATTATACAGTTGAATTTATCCATGAATAACTTTTCCCAAAATATATTACACCCAAGGCCTAGTATTCTGTACGCTGTTTGCTTATTTCCTCTTTTTCGATGTCAGAGAAGCACTTTACGTGTCGTGTTCTCAAGGGTTTTTTGAAGGAAACTTCTTTAGATTCTATGCAAAGCAATTACAGAGACAAGTGACTTGGGTTTTGGATTTTTTCATAGCAATTCAGAGACTTTTTGTACTCTCTATCACTGTGCACAATGGCAGTGTCATTGGACTGAGGTAACTAACAATGATGAATACTATTTACTTAATACTCATTGTGTGCCAAGCTATATTACTTAATATTTTTAAGGCGTTATTTCTTTTAAAGGTGTTTTCAATGTGTTGTGAGGTGCGTATGCATGTGTACAAAGGAGCAGAAATGAAATAAGGGCTGACAGGGTGAAAATATCTGAGTACAGATATGATTATGGTATTGTTTGTGCTTTTCTAGAAAAATATGTAGAATGTTTATGGTTTAATCTATAATTTTATTTTCTATACTGCTGTTTCCTTTGTTGGAATGATTCATTTTATATACACGTATTTTGAAGCTTTTCACATCTATTATAAGATATTGTTTGACATATAGACTTTAAAAGTCACTTATTTATTTAATATTTTTAATTTTTCAATTACAGTTGGCATACAATATTATATCTGCTTACATATGATATATTAAATATAACAATTTTAAATTCATTTTTACAAAAGGATCATTATAAGCTCTTTTGGACAGCACTGTTGTAGTCCCCCATTACACATATAGTTAAATCTTGTGCAGCTATTCAGATTTGCCATTAATTCAGATTCTCCTAATGATTAATGAAATTTTACTATAAAGTTTGACTAAAATTAATTCCTTGAGGCTTCTTTCAGGAAAATATCAAAATTTACTCCACTCATCACAGTACTTTCTAGGTCCATCCATATTGTTGCAGATGGCAAGATTTCATTCATTTTTAAAAATTTTTATGGCTGAGTGATATACCATTGTATATATTTACCACATCTTCTTTATCCATTCATAGATACCCAGATTGCCTCCACATCTCGGCTATTGTAAATAATGATATAATGACTATGTGGATAAATTTGTCTCAAGTAGTATGTTGAATTTCTTCAGATAAATACCCAGAAGTGGGATTACTGGGTCTTTATTTGTCGCTTATTATAGCCTTTGTTTTAAAGTCTATTTTGTCTGGTAGAAGTGTTACTACCCTAGCTTTTTTTGTTGTTTCCATTTTAATGAAATATCTTTTTCCATCCCTTCCTTTCAGTCTGTGTGTGTTTTTCGATCTAAAGTAAGTCTCTCGTAGGCAGCGTATGTAAGGGTCTTGTTTTTATTCATCTAGCTACCCATCTTTTGATTAGAGTGTTTAATCCATTTACATTTAAAGTAATTGTTTATGGATATGTAGTTATTGCCATTTTATTCATATTTTTTAACTTTTTTTTAAAAGAAGTCCCTCTAACATTTTTTATAATAACTGGTTTGATGTTAATGATCTCCTTTAGCATTTTCTTCTCTGGGAAGCTCTTTATCTGTCCTGTGAATCTCTGCTGGGTAGAGTAATGTTAGTTGTAAGTCCTCGTTTTTCATCCCTTTGAATATTTTGTGCTAATCCCTTCTGGCCTGCAAAGTTTCTTTTAATAAATCGGCTGACAGGCTTATGGGAGCTCTCTTGTAGGTAACTAACTGGTTTTCTCTTGTTGCTTTGAAGATTGTCTCTTTGTTTTTAACCTTTGGCATTTTAATTATGATGTGTTTTGGTATGGGCCTCTTTGGGTTCATCTTGTTTTGGAACTCTGCCCTTTCTGGGCTTGTATACCTATTTTCTTTGTCAGGTTAGGGAAGTTTTCTGTTATTATTTCTTCAAACAAGTTTTCAATTCCTGTTCTCTCTCTTCTTCTAGTATCTGTAAGGTGTGAATGTTGGTACGCTCGATATTATTCCAGAGTCTCCATAAATAATTCTCATATTTTGGCAGGCTTCTCATCTAGGAAATCCAGCCCATTTATGCTCTTAAGCACTCAGTAAAGAAATACAGCTTCTCATATACTGAGCTTACCTAACTATCTTTCTGAGCCTCAATTTTTTTTCATTTGTAAGGTCAGGCCAGTGATAACTAACTTAAGGATTCTTGTGAGATGCTAAAATTTTGTATATTTTAAGTAAGTCTGTCATATGGGATATGATCAGTTAAGTAGCAACTGTCCACCTCACTATCAATACCATTAAAGACAGCAATGGTGGCCATGTTAAAGTGGGCCAGGCCTTATCATCAACTGCTGGGAGAGAGTAGATCCTTACATTTTATCTTTGAATCTCATCTTTAAAAAGAGAGGTGAAATCTGATTCATTTATTATGCCCTTACTTTATTTACCTTCTCCTATATTTATTTATATTCTGTGCACAGCCAATCATTACTTTTTTCTCTCATAGAAATAAAATCTTTTGAACTGCTCAAAGTAGTTTTATCTCCTCAGCTACCCACATAATGCACACTACATTGCCTAACCTGTCCTTTCTAATAGCCTCTGAACTGGCTGCTTTTATTTACCCTTGTCTGCATATGGCATCCTCTATCCAGCAACCAGTTTTCTTTTAAAACCTAACTTGAATCATATCAGTTTACTTTTTGAACCTTTTCAATGTCTCCCTCCTCTACTTAGAATAAAGGTAAAATTCCACACTATGACACATGAGACCTTATATGAATTGACTGTTACATCTTCTTTCTTCTTATTTCATCACTCTCCTTCCTCTTACTCATAAAGGTCCAGCCACTTACCTTCTTCTGGTTCTGTCCACATACTAGACTGATTCCTGCCTCAGGGCGAGGCACCTCTTGTTTCCTCAACTTGAAACACTGTTGCTCCAGAGGGTAGCACTCTTGTCTCCTTTTCAATATCTAGGTCTTGGATCAACCGTTACTTTCCCAGAGGCATTCTTTATCCCCTATAATAGAACTCCCATCCCAATTATCACTCTCACATCATGTTATCTTGCAGTTTTTCAAATCACCACTCTCTGAAATGTTTTTGTTTATTTTTTGTTTACTCATTTGTCATCTGCTTCTCTCTCTAGAATCGAATCTCTGAGAAGCAGGGGCCTTGTTTGTCTTATTCAGTAAATATGGAGTCTAGATGATTCTTTGCACGTTGTAGAAACTAATAAATACTTTTAAATTAATGTGTTTGGACAATACCTGTGCCCAAATCCTCTGTAGCTCTTTTATGTCTTCATGAGTCAGCCTTCCAAATGTGAGTGAAGATGGTGATAATTCAAGTTAATTTATTAATGATATTGTGAAGATTAGAGGAGACAATGTCATATACCACTCTGAATTTTTTGAGTAAAGATATTATAATAAAAAAAGTGATAGTATTATGACTACTTTCATATTCATGTAAGTATCTGTGACTTATCTTTTATATAGTTAAATTAAAATAACATGGAATTGAATCAGAAATTTGTAAGCAGGAGAAGGGTCAGTTCCCTTTGTTTATTTGAGAAAATTAACTAAATGGCATTGCATTTCCAAGAAAACTTCTTTCATGCTAGTTTAAAATCTGATTCTCTGGTCAACCTAGTTTTCAGGACTATCACTAAATTAAAAGTAGCAGCCGTGAGGTGTGAGCTTCCTCATCTCTATCTCATTTACCCAGTGAAGCATCTGCAAAGCCTCTGTGGGTGGTTTAAATGCTAATATTCAAAAGGCAGTCTTGGAAGCAAACATCCAGCTGTATTTAAGGCCTGCATTTTCCTGGTGAATGTGTCTCTAGGGGTGTACCTTTCCGGTGCCCAGACTTTTAAGCACCATCCATATTAAGCACAAATCAGAACAGTTTTCACAAACCACTTAATGCTGTTTAAAACCCATAAGTAAATCATTTTAACTAAATCTTTGCTATAGCTTTGCTCTCCAAATTGTCCCTATCTGGTTTTAAACACTATTATAAAATTGGTTTAAAAATTTAGAGGGTAGCATACCACATTAGAGCTGTTATATCTATATAAATAATGTGTGTGTAATAGAACCATTCTTCCCGCATACTGGGATCAATGCTTAAAATTTTACTTGATTGTCCTCTGTATGTGTATATGTGGGCTGGGAGGAGGGGACAGAGCAGGGGTTAGTATGCATGCATATATCTGTGCATCATGTTTTAATGCAGGGATTTCCATCTTCCTTTATCTTGAAGTTGGTGAGGGGACCAGTTGCTTAAAATGAAATTGAAACAAAATATGCTCCTTAACATATAGGCCTGTAAGTAGCATTATTTCTGGGTTTTCAAGACCCCTCAACCCACTCTGTCATTTTCCATCATGCAGAGTTCTTAGGGTATGTTTGAGGGAAAAGGCTTCCCCATCCTCCTGCATCATTTTACAGGTTATTTATATGTATTTATATATGGTTCTCTTCGGCAGAGATAGGCAGTATCTGATTAGCTACACATCTTTTGCAGCACTGCAGGGTTTACTCAGAGCCCATGGTGATTCATAGGACAACAGAAATGGCTCTTTCCTTATCCTAGTTTAGTACTCACAGAACTGGCCTAACTGCTGGCAGCCCTGTCTTCCCACAGATGCTCTCCAGCCTATAGCTTGTGTTTTGTTGATCATTTCTGAAAGATGCAGTTTTTAACAGCATACTTCTCACTAATCGATGCATTTTATGAAAGTAGAGATAATAAAATAAGTCTGGGCTTTCTGATTCTTTCTACAGTCTCTATAACTGTAACTTGAGTTTGGGGGCACACCATGATTTCAGGATCATTGCTCAAGAATTTTTCCAAAAGTGGTTTAGTCATAAGAATTATACATGTATCTTATTAGGACTACAGATAAACACACCACTTCCCCTGGAAATTCTGATGCTATGGTGAGTCCCACGATCTAGAATTTTTATTAGTGCAAGGAGATTCTCATGAGTAGTAAGCAGGTTTAAGAAACACAGATGTTAATGATTAGCATTTGCCCTCAAATAGGGCAAACTGAACAAAGTTTTACACTCCTGGTTTGTATTAATTGATTCTAATTATACAGTTTATAACTTGTGTCAGGACCTTCTGTTTACATGAAACCAGACATACTTAGGCTTTCTCAAGTAATGGGGGTTAATTGTATGGTTACATCTGGCAATGAGAGAGGCAGGAATCTCTCAGATAAAAAGAAATAATACAGGTAGAGAAGCCAGGTCTTCAAGAGGTTGAACTGGACAGTTGTCCCAATCAGGCAGATCCAGAAACTTTATCAGCTATAGTCCGTAGACCTAACTCTAGTGTGTGCTTACCTTGACTAGAACCTTTCTCTTTTTAACACCTGTGCATCTCATTATGGATCTTCTTGCTCCTCTTCCTAACCCTAAATAGATCGCTACTCATACTGCTCTGAATCATATTGAGCACAAGACTTTAATCCAATCTATCTGCCCTTCTCACATCTGCTACATTCATAATCATTAACATTAAAATTGCATTTTCAAATCTCTTAGTTTTCTTACTCCCCTTGATTTTTAAAGAGTAAATCTATTTTTAAGCACTTTAAAATTTAAATTTAGATTTATAAAATGTTTATATCGTAAAGTTACTCTTCTAATCACAGGAATAAAGACCTGTGGTATGTTGAAAGGAAGGAGAGGCGATGTGGTATTCCGGGTGCTGATGCAACTCTCTACGTGGTATCCCTTACCTTCAGCTTCCCTACGACCCACACCAGAGGACGGGGGGAAGGAGAGGGAGAGAGGAGGAAGGAGGAGGAGGAGGAGGAGGAAAGAAACAAGAAAAAAATCTTCATCAATTGGCTTCGTGTTTGTTTGACAGTATACTTAAATGAAAACGTATTGCTCACATTGCATAAATAACAACACTAGTGTAAATCAAGACTTATATTTGGAAACCATTTTTTTTAAAATCTCTAGAGGAAGGATTATGGCTTTTTATTGATTGATTGATTTTTAATTTATTAATTTATTTTTTTATGGTGACATTGGTTACCAAAATCCAGTAAGTTTCAGCTGTACACTTTAAGAGTAAGGCATATATATATTTACAGTGTGTGTTCACCTCTCATAGTTAGATTTCTTCCTGTCACCACATCTTTGACCCCTCTACCCCATCTCCCTCCCGCTCCCCCCTTCCCTCTGGTAACCACGTCTGTTGTCCATGTCGATGAGTCTCTGTTTGTTTGTCCTATTCATTTGTTGCTTTTAGGTTTATATCCCACGTATAAGTGATATATGGTTTTCAATATTTTGTCTGGCTTATTTCACTTAGCATGATTATCTCAAGGTCCATGCATGTTGTCACAAATGGCAGTATTTCATCTCTTCTCATGGCTGAGTAATATTCCATTGTATATATGTACCACAGCTTCTTTAGCCAATCACCTATCATAGGAAATTCGGTTGCTTCCATGTCCTGGCTCCAGTGAATAATGCTGCTATGAACATCTGTGTGCAAATATCTTTCTGATATGGGTTTTCAAGTCTTTGGGGCAAATACCCAGTATGATCCAGAGGGATTGCTGGATCATATGGTAGATCAATTCTCAGTTTTTTGAGGAACCTCTATACCATTTTCCATAGTGGCTGTACCAATTTGCAGTCCCACCAGCAGTGTATGAGGTTTCCTTTTTTTCCACATCCTCTCCAGCATTTGTTATTACTTGTCCTGTTGATTATAGGTATTCTGACAGGTGTGAGATGTTATCTCATTGTGGTTTTGATTTGCATTTCCCTAATATCTAGCAATGTTGAGCATCTTTTCATATATTGTTGGCCATTTGTAAATCCTCTAAGGAGGAGTGTCCAGGTCCTTTGCCCATTTTTTGATTGGCTTGTTTGTTTTTTTGGTTGGTATTGAGTCGTGTGAGTTCTTTGTATATTTTGGATATTAAGCCCTTATCGGAGGCGTTGCTTGCAAATATATTTTCCCATTTGGATGGTTGTCTCTTTACCTTGTTGACAGTTGTTTTCTGCTGAGCAAAAGCTTTTTAGTTTGATGTAGTCCCATTCATTTTAGCTTTTACTTCCCTTGCCTTTGAGGTCAAATTCATAAAATCCTCTTTAAGTCCAAGGTCCTTGAGTTTAGTTCTTATGTATTTTTTCTATGCATTTTATTGATTCTGGTCTTATATTCAGGTTCTTAATCCATTTTGAGTTAATTTTGGCATGTGGTAATAGACAACAGTCTTTATTCATTCTTTTGCAGGTGGCTTTTTAGTTTCCCCAGTGCCATTTATTAAAGAGGCTTTCCTTTCTCCTCTGTATGTTTTTTGGCTTTTTGTTCGAAAATTATTTGCCCATATAAATATGGGTTTACTTCTGGACTCTCGACTCAGTTCCACTGGTCTGTGTGTCTGTTTTTCTGCCAATACCATGCCATTTTGATTATTGTTGCTTTGTAGCATAATTTGAAGTTGGGCAGAGTGCCTCCAGCCTTGTTCTTTTTCCTCAGGATGGCTTTAGCAATTTGGGGGCTTTTGTGCTTCCATACAAATCTAATGCTTTAGGTAATATGGTCATTTTAAGTATGTTGATCCTTTCAATCCAAAAACAAGAAATATCTTTCCATTTCTTTGTATCTTCTTCGATTTCTTTTAATAGGGTCTTGTAGTGGAAATCATTTTTATATGTTACTGTATTCGGTTCACTAGTATCTTATTTAGAATTTTTGCATCTGTGTTCATGAGAGATACTGATCTGTAGTTTTCTTTTTTTGTGTTATCTTTACCAGGTTTTAGTATCAAAGTAATATTGGCCTCATAAAATGAGTCGAGAAGTACTGCCTCCTCTTCGATTTTTGGAAGAGTTTGAGGAGAATAGGTATTAAATCTTCTTTGAATGTTTGGTAGAATTCACTGGTGAAGCCATCTGGTCCTGGACATTTACTTTTTGGTAGGTTTTCGATGATTGTTTCAATTTCCATATTGCTGATCGTTCTATTTCGATTTTCTAGTTCTTCTTGGTTCAGTCTAGGAGGGTTGTATTTTTCTAAGTACTGGTCCCTTTCTTCTAGGTTATTAAATTTGGTGTTATATACTTTCTCATAGAATTCTTATAAGATCCTTTGTATTTCCGCAGTGTCTGTCACAATTTCCCCCTTTTCATCCCTGATTTTGTTTATTCGTGTCCTTTCTTTTCTTCAGTGAGTCTAGCCAGGGGTTTGTCAATTTTATTAACCTTCTCAAAAAAACCAGCTCTTTGTTGCATTTATTTTTTCTATTGTTTTTTTTTTGTTTGTTTGTTCTCAATTTTATTTATTTCTGCTCTAATTTTGATTATTTCTTTCCTTCTGCTGACTTTAGGCTTCATTTGTTCTTCTTTCTCTAGTTTTTTAAGATGAAGCGTTAAGTTCTTTATTTGGACTCGTTCTTGTTTTTGGAGGTAGGCCTGTAATGATATTAACGTTCCTCATATGACTGCTTTTTGTAGGACTCCATTTGTATTTCTGCCTTGAGCTCCACAAATGCTAGCTGTGGGCCTGTTGTAGAACAAAGCCCCATAAAAGAGGATTACTTCTGAGGTTATTCTTGTAGCCACAGAAGTTAAGGTTTATCACTAACTCCATTGTAATGAAGAACTGAAGATTTGGGCCCTGCCGCATATCCTTTAGAAAATATTATGAATAATTGGTATGTTAAACTCTGTTGTCCTCAATACAAAGTAAAACATTTTCCCAGTATGTGGCCAATCCTTGAGAATGTTCCATGTGCACTAGAGAAGAATATATAAACAGTTGTTTTGAATATATAAACAGGCTCTGTAAATGTCAATTATGTCCAGTTGGTCTAATGTGTCATTTAAGGATGTTATTTCCTTATTGATTTTCTATTCGATGATCTGTCCATATCCAACAGTGGGGTATTTAGGTCCCCTAGTATGATAGTGTTTTGATCTGTTTCTCCCTTTACCAATCTTTTTTAAAATCCCTTTTGACAAATATATTTTATAATTAGTGAAAGCAAGCAAATATAAAACACTTTAAGTGATCTAAATATTTTAGCAAAGCATCCATATTGTATTATGATTAATCTGTTTCACTTATTAGATGAATATATTCCATAAAGAACTAATTAGCTAAGAGGATATAAAATAAAAAGCAAGATCCCAATTTATGGAATAGATATATACTATCCAAAGTTTCTTTCTGAAATTACATAATGTCTTAATTTACATTGAGTCTCCAACAAAAACCCAGAATGTATTTTGGGGTGAGACCATCTAGAAAACTTGCTGTAATTGTTCTTTATTTATTAAGAATTCAGAATGTTTCTAATCGTATAGTACACACCTATGTTTAGTTTTCTGGTATCTTGAAGTGCGTGACTAAAGGCAGCAGCATACATACCAGAAGTAATGTTCATTCTACATAGGCAAATACATCTATAATGTGCATAGGTTCATTCTGTAGAATGATTACAAATTTGCCTCTCTTTTTAAAGAGCTGATCTGAAGTAAGAGGTTCTGTTTGAAGGTAAGATGATGTTCGAAGCAGCTTGACAAATATACTACTTTTTCAGTATACATTCCTCCAGTTATTTCAGTCTCAAATTAAGGCTCAGGCTAGACTTACATGTAAGCTTGTGTGTTTTAAACTACCAGGCTGTATTTCTGATGGCTTCTCAAGCCTGTGAGAGAAAAAAGTTACAGAAAATAACTTCAGTCGGTTTTTATCCATATGTGTACCTTTGGTGGTATATTTGAACATTTCATCAGATAATATGTCTTAAGTATTTTTTAGGAAAGAACCATTGTCGATATCTTTATTTCCAGTCATTGTAACTGTTTTAAACTTCCATCACAATGGTCTGCTCCCCATTCAACAGGAACTAGGGTATGAGATATATGAGGTAGAGGTTAAGAGTACCAGCTATGAGCTCAGTAGATTTAGGATTAATTTTTGTTAGACAGAATTGACTTCATAGGCATTCCATTTATGCAGTTGCACAGAGTACCACACTTAGAGTGGTTCCTTGCTTGGTTTGGTGTTTTGCTGTCACTAAACTGAAATTTTTAACAATTTTTTGCACAGTGGGCTCTCTCATGATTTTGTTTTGCACCAGTCCCACAAATTATGTAGCCAGTTCAGTCACTAGATGTTTTCTTGCTGTGTGGTTCCAAGCAATTTATTTAATCTTTGTAAGCCTCATTTTCTGCATTTGTAATGAGAGGATAATCATATTCATATCATAGTTTTTGAAATAATTAAAAGAGATAATGCTTTCAGTATGTTTAATACAATATAGCACAGTACATGGCTCATGTTCAGCACCTATTATTCACACATTGGCTGATATACACCTCCATTCAGAGGTGGTCCTTTCACTCGGAGCTCTTGATATTGACTAATGTGTACACATCTCTCACACATCATCCTTTGAAACCTGATCTTCCTCTTACCTGGAGCTCTGTCACTATTCCCCCCATTTTTCTATCTATAAGGCTTGAAATAATTGTCTTCTTTCACTGATTGCCCTCCTAGGCCTTATTAGTCACCAAAACCTATAAATCCTGACTACCACATCACTCTTGAACCATCTAAACCTATTGACTTAAATCCAGTTTCCAAGTTCACCTATATTAAAATGTAGGCTATATATCTTACCATGTAAAATTGATCTATCTAGAAAATCATTTTCTATTGGTATGTTAGTCTTCTCTAAAACTTTTACTCATCTCCTAGAGCAATAATTCCTCATCACTTTCCATGTAACTCTCTCTTGTCATTTAAAAACAAAACAAAACAAAACAAAAAAACTTGGTAGATTATTTTCTCTTAACCATTGGATATTATCAAAACTCTCTTTTTAGCTATTATACGCTAAAGCTACTCTAGGGCAGGAAATACTTGTATAATTCTGATGTATTATAATCCCCTCAATGCCTTCCAGGGGATTGCAGATGTTCTTCAAAATGAGAGAAATCTTAGATATCATTCAGTCTAACTTCTTCATTTTACAGGTAGTAAAACTGAAGATCAGAGAAATAAAATGATGTGCTCAAATTCTGTCTCCTCTCTCTCCTAAATTCCCAGAATACCACACTGCTCTTATATAATGAGAATCAGGTATATTTTCCATGAGAATAAAGGGAGGTTAGAATTAAAAAGGAGAGGTTTTCTGGATGCAGAGTGTCATTATGCCTATGTGGATGAATGTTAGTTGAAAAAAAAAAAAGACCCACAGAATAAAAGAAGCTATTCCTGACAATTGACTGAAAGGAAAAGAAATCATAAAAACCTTGAATGACAGGCAAATGAAGAATATGATGAGATAAATCAAATTTTGGTACTACTGAGATCCTAAGAAAGAATCGAGTATAGGGAATGAAAGATGATGTCTAGATTTAACAATCATTTAGAAATCTTGAGACAAAATTCTCTAGAAATAATAAATACATTGTTACTTAAATTTTTAGGGACAGATTCATGCACTGTCACAAGATATATTAAAAACAGCTATTCATTTTTCATGCAATGAGACAGAATGCAAAATTACACTCTCAGTATTGAAGGCAAAATTACACTCTCAGTTAATCCCCATGTATTTTCCTTCAGTAGCAGGTCAGTTGAAATTGTGAATGAATATCTAAGGACAGAGTTGAGCACTGAAAAAGAAATTTAATTGGGGAACATTAAAAAAAATCTTCCATTTGTCCCATTGTCACAATCACCAACATTCTATAAGATGAGCTAGCTCCATGAGCTAAAAGTCATCTTCTATAAACGGACTGCATATTCTCTTTCTAGTTCATTTACATTAGTGTTTAGGTATTGAGAGACTACTGTAGATTTGTTTCCAATTACCCAGAGACATTTCAGTATGAATTTTAGCTATTATAAGCAAAGAGATTATATGTCCTCAGACTATGAAGTGAGTACATTATTCATCTTTTATTATATTCAAAGATGACATCAGGAATAGTGATTATTTTGTATTATATAGGTATAACTATCTCTCATTACCCCTAACTTGTAGTATACTTATAAAATACAAATAATATTAGGATCTCAAGAATATGATTTTTCAGTTAAGGGACCCCTCTTTTGTCTAGGATTCTCATATTCTCAATAGCTTTTTGTGTTATGTTTGTCTGTTTCTTTATTAAGAAATATTAGTCCCAACGCTTGTCCTTGCAATTCTCCTCACTGGAATACCATCCATTTCAGATCAGATTAGTATACTTTGGCACCCACTTTTCCTTGAATTTAGAAATCCTCTTTTAGACCTGTTCCTGTGTAACAAACCACTTCTAAAGTCAGTGGTTACAAATGATAACCATTTATTATTGCTCCACAGTTTTTTGGGATAGCAAGGTAGTTATTCTGCTGAGTTCCATTATTTGCTTGCAGTCAGCTGCAGATAGGGTCAGAAGTTTTTCTGATCTCTTGGTTTCTTACACATCTCTCATCTGTCTCATCTGTCCAGCACAACTGGGCTGACTTAACTCTGGCCCACATATTCTGTCATTTTCTATCAGAATTGCTAGGCTTGTCCAGCAGGTCATGGATGGGATTCCAAGATAATGAATGAAAATCTTGCCTCGGAATGGCTCCACAACTTCTGCTGCATTCTATTGGCCAGAGCAAGTCATAGAACCAGAATTCAGAGTGGGGAATAGAGAAGTGAGAGGAATTGCAGAGTCACATTGAAAAAAAGGAATGAATAGAAAGCCAGTTTTGTAAATAATTTATCATAGACCTGGAAGAATTTCTACAGAAAATTTATTTAATTACTTTGATTATAGTTAAAAAAACAAAAAACCACTGAGGCCAAGAGTCAAGTGACTGTGATTAGTTTATGGAAGAGTTAAGGTGACCAGTCATCCTAGTTTACTCAGGACTATGCCAGGCAAACTGAGATGATTGGACACCCTAGACTAGTAATAGGATTTCCTGACTCCAAATCTGTTATTCTTTTCAATACACTAAAATATTCCTTGACAATCTATGTAACTAAGTTGATAGTAGTATAAGATCAGCCTATACAACTATATGCATTTTCCAGTAACGTAATTTCTTGTTTTTAATTAGTTGATTTATTGGTTATGCTTCGCTTTGTCCTCAAAGGGTTTAAGGTATCTTATAAAGGACTATACATCACAAGGTGATAACTATAAGCCTACGTTGCCATTCTTCAAATGTTCCATGTACTTTAATGTTTCTGATGTACTTTACTAATGTACTTTAATTCCGGTTTGTGCTTACTCTATCTCTGTCTAGAATGGCCTTTACTTTTTTTTCTCTGCTAAAAAATCATTCAATTTACAGTTTCCAGTTACCTTCTCTGTGGTGTCTCCCCATCCTACAGAATTAATCACTACTGCCTCTGTGTTCCTAGGATACGTGGCCTCTATTTTGTTCACAGCACTTATCACATTGTTTCCACCAAGTTATCTGATTACCTCATTTTATGGTGTTTTTCACCATTTATCTCCTTTATTTAACGTAATCCTTCACATCCAGTAGGCACCCAATTTCTTCTGTTGTTGTTTTGCTGAATAAATTAATGAACAAACTATTTTCTTTTTCGTTTTTTTTTTTGGTGTCTGTTTTTTGTTTGTATTTTTCAATTACAGTTGACATAATATAATATTAGTTTTGACAAACTAATATTATATTAGTTTCGGGTATACAACATGGTGGTTAGACATTTATATAATTTATGAAGTGATCACCCTGGTAAGTCTGGTACCCATCCAACACCATACATAGTTATTACAATATTATTGACTATATTCCATATGCTATACTTTACATCCCCATAACTGTTCTTATAAGTGGCAGTTTGTATTTCTTAATCCTTCACCTTTGTCACCCATCCCCTCAGCACTCCTCCTGTTTAGCAAGTATCAATTTGTTCTCTGTATCTATGAGTTTGTTTCTGTTTTGCTTGTTCATTTATTTTGAACAGACTATTTTCTTGTGACCTACTGCAATGTGAGAAAATTCTTTTCTGTCACTAAAAAGCTCTTTTATTTTTTAGCTCCAGTTATGTATTTTATACATTTTTATATTTTACCACAGTGTAACTCTTTCTCAAACAACACAGCTTCCACTTCTAATTTGCTGATTTTGGATTGGCTGCAGGTCCTAACTCTAGGAAACTAGTTCCAACAATGGTGTTTCTAACCCAATTCTTTATAAATTCTGCATTGGGATTTGAAGTCATTTTGTTTGAGGGCTTGTGTTTTTGCTTTTACACTTTGCAATAGCTGTACTGGCTTAAAGTCTCCACAGTGTCCAGAAAAATATTGAGCACATAATAGAACTCTTCTTAGACCTCGTCCCTCTGGAAGGTTTTCTCTGACCAAACCCCTCTTCAGTTGGTGTTCTACACACTTCTACCATAACACTTATCTTTTTATATTATTAAATGCTTAATTGTTTATCTTTTTCTCTATACTCTGTAAACTTCTTTAGCCTAGCATCTATTTAATTTTGCTGTACCTAGCTCATGGTAAATACCCAACTAGTCTTTGTTTATTTTATGAATTAGTGAATCAAATTAAGATAATCCAAAAATATAGCTTCATAGGAAAATATTATATAAAGGAAAATAATATTTTAGACTTTCTCTTGGTGTATGTTACTTATATAATAGTTTTTGTATGTCCAAAACAGCCTGTGTCTTCCCCAGAACTTGGCAACAGCATGTGTAATTACAAGACTTGGCAGGTGAGAAGAGGAAAAGTCTAGCTCTTGGCTTGGTAATCTCTCTAATTTGCTTTACCTAAATTTTTAACTTAAATATAGAATATAATTTAGAGTGTAAATTATGAATAAATTGGATTCGCTACTTTGCTTATGTCAGCATTGATAAGGCATCTACAAGTCATCAGAAACATGTTATGGAAGATATAGGATTTCAACCACTCCAGGAATGGGAGGTAGAACTTAGTTTGGCAGAAGAAAAGAAGACATTTCAGATAAGGGAAATAAAATCGAATGCATGAAATGGAAATAATACAGTGTGTCCCTGTAACAGTAAAGACTTTTACATAAGTAGAATGTGGGATAAGAATGGCCCTGATGATGATTGAAACTAAGCTGGGATATGTAAGCTTAGCCTATTAATTGATATGAATAGAAGAAGAGCATATTAAGTAGCATGTATGAAAGATTAGTGGAAAACACCAGTGACAGAAAAGCAACTTTGAGTCTCTCACTGTTAAACAAACATGATGTTCTAGCAGTAAGAATGGGGAGGAAGACATGCTCAAAAAGGCATATAAGATTAAAGTGAATTTATATTTCTGAAGTGAGGAACAATTCACTTTTCTAGTCTTATCTCTCACCACTGAGCCATATATTTTTTATGCTATAATGACACAATTCTTTGTAGTCACTGAATTTATCTCATCCCTATGTATTCCATTGTCTTTGCTTATATGGCTTCCTTTGCTTATACTTACCCTTTCTCCTGAGAAATTCCTACTTGTTCATGATCTAGATTCTCCCTGAATTTTCTACACTTCTAAAAGGGCCATCACTGTATCTCATTTATTTATTTATTTTTAAATTAGGACCAAATACAGTGACTGCTACTCATCTCCTGCTTGCTGCTATAATAATAATAATAATAATAATAATAATAATAATAATAATAATAGTGTGAGTTAAATGGATGAATCTTCATGTTTATAGATAGAGCACGATTGGACGGAATTGCTGTTTTGTTGGAAAATATGATGAGTTATTTGGGATATACTGCAGACAGGTAGGAGGAAGAACTTGAAATATTTGGTTATCAACTAGGCATTCAAAACAGAGCTTCTGGTCAAAGGATGAAACTTGAATGTGGTTGACCTAGACATGGTAAGATGCACGTAGTCTTTCAAGTATAGAACAGAGTTTTGGAGAAATGCTTCCACATTTAGAAAAGATGGAAGATGAAGAAACAGAAAATAGAGGCTGTGGAGTAGAAATAGTGGGAGGAAATTCTGAAAATGTAGTTTTTCAGAGGTTGAAAAAAGAATTTCAAGAAGAAATGAAGTAAAACTGTCAAATGTAGTAAAAAGGTCAAAAACTACAGGAAAGAATAATTTGAGTTATCAAGAATCTGATCATTGAAAGGAAGTATTTAAAAACAGTTTTAGTAAGAGATATTACTAAAATGTATATTTTATTATATATTTATATCTTAGGGGATAAAATAATTTACAGGAAAGGAAAGATTTTTAATTAGTATTAGTGATCCTTGCTCACAGTAAATGACTTTTCCCTCTTCTATATTACCGGTGTTCTTAACATTAGCACTTGACATATGTGATTAATAAAGAGATGTAGATTCTCTAACTAGCTGTGTGATTTTGCACATTCTTATTGCCCTTTAGAATTTACTTAAAACTTAGAAAAAATACTGGTAAAAAAAATTAATATTTTTATTGACACCAGTTAGTTGCAAATGAATCTTTGCCAGCTTTCCTCCTGATTCCAGCACTTTGCCTAATTCTGCTTTTACACATCGATGAATTTTGAACAATCATGTCTTGCAGCACATCACGTACTAATTTTATTGTGACAACATCTTCATCTTCTTTTGGGGGGGAGAGGCGGGGAGGAGAGAAGGATTTTTTTTTAAATTGAGATATAAATGACATATAACAATATATTAGTTTTAGATAGGTAATGGGAATTTGAACATTTATTACGTTTTTCTTGTTATATTCCAAGTGTTTACAACTCTCTAAACTTGCCTCCACGAGGTGAAGTTTGATGTAGCAATTTCCTTTTACTTTGAAATCTCATTTTTAATAACACCATTTCACACTTGGTGTTGCATGTTTCATCTGTGAACTCACTCGCCTTTAGAAGAAGTAGCCATAATCCTGTAAATTTTACCAGTCATTGAGAGGTTGAAGAGTAGAGTATATTTTTGTTACTTGTACTCTATCTAGCAGTGCTTACAGATGCTACAAGGCACCTGGAAGCTATTATTAGACCACCTTCTTCAGATTGAGGGAAATTTCTACAATGTCGTCTGTACCATGAGGAACCCTTGACTCACACTTAGCAACTTCTGTCAGCTAATAATGATTTTCTCCAACATATCATGAAAAGATTACAGAGATCTTTGACTTATAGCAGACAAATATGAAGATTGAATTTATGAAGTAAATAGAACATTTGAAACTCTTTACAAAGTCACAGAATTTATTTTATATTTTATTTTGTCAAAGAGAACTGGAAATTGTTAAGTTATCTGCTTCTCACAACATTACTTCAAACAAACAAACAAACAGAAAAACAGACAAAACTATGAGATACAAGGTAAAAAAATATCATGCTTAGGAAGAGTAGTTTTCAGGCATTGTAGTATAGTCAGATACAGTAGCAGGAAGTTCCAGAGCAAAGTCACATGTAATATCTTTTGTTGAGTACTCATTAGAAACCAAATACTAAACTGGACACTTTACATATATATTTAATTTAATCTTGACATCAATGAGGAATATTAGGAATGGTTGTACCCATTTTACAGGTATGGAAACTAAGATGAGGTTGCATAACTGGAACTAAGTGGTAAGACTAGTTAGTGGCAAAAAAATTCAATGCTTGGTTGTCTGAAAAGCCTGTATACTTTTGAGAACATCATACATCCTTGCCTGATTAGGAATTCACCAAACAGACAAGAGAAAGAATGTATTTCAGTCAAAAAATGATACAGAAGTTGCTAAGGCACAGAAGCTTGGGGGAGGCTGGAGAACAGGATGCCATGGTTTGGAGTATGGCAATCTGAGGCTTGAGAAATGAGCAGAAGCTTAATTTGAGGGCATCCAAAGGAGTTTTGGTCTTTATTTTGATGGCTAATGTAAAACCCTAAAGAGATATTTACCCTAAATAAAAAGAAAAGTTATATAAATTGAAAAGGAAATGACTAATACTTTGAAAGCAAAGTAAATTGGGCACATCAATAGATAATTACAAACAGAAGAAAAAATCATGAATACACTCAAAACAATTCTCATTATTATTCAGGGAAAAAGTATATACCAGTTTACATTTATCAAATTAGCAGGTTTTAAAATGTTAGTGCTTAGTTGCCTGCGAGATAGGCCCCTTATTCCTCCCCACCCCCAGTAGGAAATTACATTGTCAAAACATTGCTGGGATTGCCAGTAAGTGTCTATGTTTCCCAACAGTTTTACTTCTAGTGCTTTATCTCTGAGTGTACACACAAGAGTTTATTTCTGCAATGTTTATTGAAGCATTATTTATTATAGGAAAAAAAATGAAACAACTAAATGTCCAAGAATAGGGAGATGATAATGTTATGTGATTATTTACCCATGAAACTCATGTGTTTGAAGTACATTCAAAGCACAGACTGTTAAATGTGGCAATGTGATGTATCCATTTGACCCAGACATATTTTCTTTAGTATTCACATTGTTTTTAGAAAAAAATTTCAAATACAGAAAATTTTTGCATGAAATTCAAGCTTTATAGTTTCTCTTAAATAGTTACAAAATCCAGCATGGCCACAGTTGGCAGATCTGAGTAGTGGCTTTTCTCTTTCAATTAGGTTTTGAGCTCCCAGTTTGTCAAAACTTTTTCCACTCCCTGTTGTTTCAAACACAATTGTGCCTGGTAGTTTTATCTTTTTTTTTTTTTTTTTGCAGTTTTTCCTGGCATCATATGAATTTCTTCATAATATAAGATTATATGAAAAAAGCAAAATAAAATACATAGGTATGTAATTTGATATACATATAAAGGAATTTATAGCAAAATATTAATAGGAATACTCCTAGGTGAAAATACAGTTGACTTTATGATTAGATAGATAGATAGATAGATAGATAGATAGATAGAGACCTCAGGTGTTCTCCTTTGAGAAGGATGGGAACATGATAGTATGTATCTGAATAGTTTGATCCCTCTGTTATTACATCTTAAACTCTGTGCTTGTTTTGTACATGAATCTGGTAGTATTACTCTTTAATTAAGAGATCTATGATATCTTTCTAAGAACATATGTTCATCTAGCCTATTTCTCTTATGCAAATTTTCTTACCTTACTTGCACCCTAGAATCATCAAGTTATATTTCACATGAACTAGGAGAGATACTACTTGACACAGGTAGTAAGAAGCAGAGAATGACACATGTTACAATACCACAGTAATAAAGGCAGGGCAGTGAAGAATTAGCCTTGATGTAACATGTTCTTTTATTTTCCTGCAACATGGTTTTTATTTTTATTTCATTTTTGTCTTTATTTAAATGTAATAGACAGTTAGTTGCTTGTATTAACATTGTACAGGTCAATGAGTTTTTTCCACTTATATACCAGTTTCAGTTGTATAGCATAATGATCAGAGATCCACATAATTTGCAAAGTGAATTACCCTTCTTCCCCCTTACATATTTATTACAACATTCCTGCACTCTACATCTCCATGTCTATTCTGTAACTATCCATTTGTACCTCTTAATTCCTTTGCTTTTCTTTTTTGAGTCCCCCAAACCCCCTCACATCTAGTAGCCCTCTAAATGTTCTCTGTATCTGTGAGTTTATTTCCACTTTTGTTGTTGTTGTTGTTGATTTTGTTCTTTAGATTCTACATGTATGTGAAATCATGTGATATTTGTCTTTATCTGTCCCTTTTAATTCAGCGCAATACCTTCTAGGTCCATCAAGGCAATATCTTTTTCCATTCCCTTTCTTTTTGTCTGTGCGTCTCTTTTAATCTGAAGTGAGTCTCTTGTAGGCAGCATATGTAGGAGTCTTGTTTTCTTATCCACTCAGCCATTCTATCTTTTGGTAGAAGTACTTAATT